>NC_035436.2:99006021-99346745 GCF_002127325.2 Helianthus annuus | reverse complement strand
CGTGTCCACTCAGCACGGCCCCGTGCTCAGATTCAGTTATTCAAGAAACGGTTAGATCCGGCGGTGGTTAGATTTCTGACACAACATTGGGGTGATAGTATTCTTTTTACTTTCGGGCACTTTTATGGTTTGTGGTGCTCGATTATTGTGAGGCGAAATGAGGAATTAATGTTTTCTTCTCACTTATAGCCCCACTATATGACCCACCGATTCCTTGTACCTTAGAGGGGCGAAGTAAAAATCAGCATTTTCTCCCTCGAATGCGCCCAGCCAGATATTCTAGGAGAAATGCTCCTTGACGAGCTATTTCAACTAGAAGAACTACTTCTCAATTGGTCAAAAGAACTTAGGAAGGATTTTTTAGATCCATCCCAAGATGATGACCATGAGGAAATGTTGGAACCGCATTCCGACAACCTCGTTGCTCCCGAAAATACCTTCTTACCTAGAAAAGACGCGGACGATAGTCGTCCCTGTGTCGATTGTGCCGTGAAGGACTCCTCATCGACTTCGTTCGATGCATACATAGACCTGAGCGATTCGGCATACACCTTCTTTAACGAGAGCCCGGGAAAGGGTTGGACTTGTCCACCTAGAATGAAAATAGGAATTACCCTCACCGACAACCTCTTGCGTTCTCGCCTTAGTATAGGACAATTAAGGTATCTTAGGCACTATGGGTTTGTTCCAACAAGTCAAGAGCCACCCGATATAGATTAGCTCCTTAGTAAAAACAAAACTCCATAAAACAGCCTACCGACACGGGGCCGTGCCCGGTCAACACGCCCCCGTGTTCACTCAGAAGATTCTCTGCTGATTCTATCAGAATACGGACAAAATGTGTCAGGATTTTCTCTGCACACGGGGCCGTGTCCAGCGGACACGGGGCCGTGTCCAGCGGACACGGGGCCGTGTCCAGTGTGCTGTCGTTTTCTTTAAATGCAGCCTGAATTCTGCTCATTTTTTACCACTTCACCAAGCAGAGATTCCTGGGATCTTCACATATACCATCCTAGGTAAGTGCTAAAAGAAGGTTCCTAAGGACCATCTTGTCTTTTCCACTTTTGTTCATTTCTCCTTCTTCCAAAAATTTTTTCAAACCTTACCTCCATGGAAGCTTGGAAACCCATGATTCCAACCTTCTATGAAAGGTTTGTAGGAATTTTTGCCACGGATTCTTGTTTAAAGTTAGTTTTATAACTTTGTTTTAAATTATCTAAGCTTAAAACACAATAAAAGTGTATTAAAATAATTTAAAAACCTGGAGTCGTTAGGCAAAAATCCTGCAGATAGCTGAACACGGGGCCGTGCTCACTGAGCACGGGGCCGTGTTCGAGGTACCGTTTTGCAAAAGTTTAGTTATCTTCGGATTATTTCGCAGAAAATGGCCAGCAGAAACAGCGGAACATCTTCAAGAAATAACCGAAATGGAAGGAGGTCGTCTACGGCAGAGGATTCCCTAGTAAACTACGTTTACGCTTTGAGGGAAGCCATAGACGAGATGACGGGAGTAGAAGAAGCTTTGGTGGATCGTATTAATCATCTGACGGTAGGTTTGGAGGGTTGCCTACGGGAAGTAAATCTCCTGCACCAGAGATTAAACCTTCTCGCTTCCCCGCCTTTGGTCCCGGTGATAACCCAAAGGGCGTGGAATGTAGTACCCGAGGTTATCATTCCAGCAGAATGGCACGCCATGCACCAAGTACCTCAACCGAGGGTGGTGCAAGGAATCCCGGTGAGCGTTCCCCCTCGAGACACCGAAGAGAATGAGGCTACCTTTTACCTCCCTAGGGAGATAGAAAAATGGCTTTGAATGACAACCAAGGAGCCATCGGCTAAAGAGAGTTACTACATCGGGAAGCTATTCCCGAAATTTTCTTAAATAAGTAGAACTCTTATGATAACCTTATGTATCCCCTATTTATTTAGCTAACTTAGTGTAATGTCTCTCTATGATTTGCAACGTTATGATGGTTTTTATGATTGATGGTTGTAAAACACACTCATGGTGGTAATGGATGAGAAAGGGAACGAGAAAAATGGAACCATGCACGAAGAACAGAGCAACCCGACAAAAAAAAATCTCCATTACAGAAGGCTCAACACGGGCCGTGCCCAACCAACACGGCCCCGTGCTGAGCCCCTGCAGAAAAATCACCCAGTTCAGGTAACTGGACACGGGCCGTGTTCAGCGGACACGCCCCCGTGTCCAGGCTTCTGTTTCAATTCTGAAATTTTTGTTACTGGCACTTGACCACGGGGCCGTGCCCGGTGAACACGGGGCCGTGTCCAGGATGCCAGTAACAAAAATCTTTGCTTTTTAACATACTTTTATGCATTCTAATCAACCAAAAATATTATTTTTGGACACATTGAGGACAATGTGTAATTTAAGTGTGGGGGGGATGCTAAAACCTTGAAATTTTGCAAAATCCTAAACACAAGCCTTACACAAAACTCTATTGGAACCGCTAAACACCCCAAATTTTTTCAAAAACTTTTTCATTTTTTTATTTACTTGTCTTAGTTTAAGTTGGGAAGAACAAGTTCTAAAAAAGTTTATATTTTTACAAGTTTACAACCGATAGCGTCGTGATAAAAAAGGAACCAACATAAGAAAATTATGAAACGGCATAACAAGTCTAGTTTAAAATTCGATTATATATGCTTGGTCACATTAAAAACCCATTCCCACAAAAGTGAGTTTTGAGCCTTTATTGAGCATAAAAATACACATATTTAGATTAAATGCTCATTTTTTGTTTCTTGTGTGAATAGCCGCTCGGTCCTTACAAATCTAGAACTTGCCACGACGATACATTCCCGGTCCTTACCAACTTAAACCCAAGTAAGTAAATGATGGAGGCATTAGGACTAACTATTTTTTTTTTCAAAACCATTATTTTTCATTTTTTTTTACCTACCCAAAATCCCCCTAGAAAACCCCTTTGAGCCTAAACCTTTCATTTCATTACCCCAAAAACCCTTTCTACCCACCAAAAACCTTTTTATTTATTTTTTTTTAGTAACAAGTTCGCTTTTTCGTAAACTCACCTTTTTATGTGACTATCAAAAAAAAAAAATGATGATGAAGTCAAAAACAAACAAAAGCTATAAAAGCTTGTTTGGAGAAATACTTCAAAATAAAAAGTCACTAAAAATAAGGTACTTCACGAAAACCGACGCTTGTTACGATTTTTCGCCCTTTTTACTAACCACTAACCAACCACCCACCTTTAAACCCAAGCCTTCACCCAAAAAAAAGTCCTCTTGATATTTACAAAGGTAAAAAGTTAAAAAGGAGGAGGATTGATTGCTTGGCAAGCCTATGGAAATACGTAAGTTCCGTGCCGCTCTCGAGTGATTCACTAAAATATACACATTCGGCCGAGTGTTGAGTGATCTCCCGTGAGGTATGTGAACTTGTATATAAATGGAATTTTAATAAGGCATGCTATGCCCAAATAAGTAATTTATCTTATGAAAAGTTCAAAATAAATCATAACGAATAGGATTGTAAATAAATAAAAATAAAGCCTATAAAAAACCTTGGATTCCCGACACTCTAGGACAAGCTAAAAAAAAAAAAAAAAAAAAAAAAACTTCTCTTCTACCTATTCCATTTGGGAGTGTAAGCCACATTTAAAGAGTTTTGCTTGAGGACAAGCAAAAGTTCAAGTGTGGGGGTATTTGATGTGTGTAAAATGCAACATATAAAACACATCAATTAAGGCATAAAACTAACCCTTTTTTAGTACTAATGTTGGAAAAAGAGTGTTTTTGTCTTCCTTTTGTATTTTCAGGATGAAATGAGCTCAAAATCACAAAAGAAGCAAAAAGACCACTAATTCTACCATAAATACAAGAAAAGGAACAAAAGTAGACTGCCCGGACCCTCAACGGCACCTCCCAAAGCAAAAAGGAAGAAACAGAGTCTGAACACGCCCCGTGTCCAGCGAACACGGGGGCGTGCCCAGGAAGCAGCAGAAAAGACAAACCAGTAGAAGCTTCCATTGCCCACCACGGGGCCGTGTCCAGCGAGCACGGGGGCGTGGTGAAAGTACAGCAGGCGCATTAATTGTAATTCGCAATTACAATTAATGAGGAGAGAGAGTGTCAGGCGGGCACGGGGCCGTGTCCAGCGGACACGGGGCCGTGTCCAGCCTTCTGTTCAGCCTATAAATAGAGGAGCTTGGCTTCATTCTCTCTCATCCCTTGGCACACCACCTCTCTCACACCTCATCCACCACCCACCACCACCATAACACCATCATCCACCACCATCATCCATTGTCCATCGTAGAGTGTGTGAGTCGTCTCGGGATCCAAGATTGATCGTAAGAGTTCTTGACAATCAAGGCCATGTTTGCCTAAGTCTCTTACATCACTTGGTGAAGACAAGTGTTTAGTATAATACTTTTTATTTTTAATCTTTTGCACTTTTTATTTGGTTTTGTATTAATGACTTTAATAACTAGTTACTTATGTTGAAGGTGATCTTTCCTTATCGTTTGTCCGTGGTGTCTTGGCGTTATTTTACTATCTATATAAAATAAAAGATTTTCACCATTCATATCTCCACGGTCTATATGGAGGTATGTTGGCTACCTGGTCGGGGGTTAAGGGAACGGTTTGGTAAAGGTCTTGCCCTTGTTCAGCGTTTAGAGGTCCTGCTTGGGACCTGGGTCAAATTTAGTAGGATCTCCTTCAATGCCCATAGGTATTGGATGGCGGGGATCCAAACTCTTTGACCCCCTCATAAGTTAACTACTATTAATACTATAACCCGGCTATTTAGGACTGTATCCCTGCTGACTCAGACTACTTAGCCGAGGGTAACGTCACCGCCAGAAGCGGGGCCTACCATAATTTGCATTAATAACTTAATTCATTATCTTTCAATAATCCGACCCTTTAGGATTGTATCCTTGCTGACTCAAACTACTGGGTTGAGGGTAACGTCGCCTTCAAAAGAGGGGCCTACTACAATAACTAAGATAATCTCTTAAACAAGTGCAAAAGTGCGAAAATAATCAAAGGTTATACTAATACACGTGTCGGATCCAAGTGATTCATCTTGTCTATCTGTTGTTTATTTTATTTTTATTTTCAGCATTTAGTTAGTTTTTATTTTTCTTAGTTTAAAACATTTTTCTAACCTTTTTGATTTGATTAGACGTTGAGGATAAACCGGTATTAAAAGCTCTTGTGTCCTTGGACGACCTCGGTATCTTACCAACACTATACTACGTCCACGATGGGTGCACTTGCCCATATGTGTGTTTAGTGTTAGTGAATATCGTGTTTTATAAATTTAAAACTTGGCTAAAAGTGTAAAAAGGGCTTAAATATACATCAAAAATATATACACACTACACACGCATCAATATTCTGAGGTGGGACACGCGAATAAGTTTAAGTCCTTAACACACTAAATCCGTATCTTGAAATAGTTGAACTTTGTGTGAAAATTTAAGTGGATCAGTATACTGACAATCTAAGTGAATCGTTTAGAACTGAAAGTGTTTAAAGCTCAACGGTACTAGTGATTTGTCAAAAACTGATATGATCCTCTGACACGAACTCAAACAAAAATATGTGTGTAAATATTTCTTTACTGCTTTATATTTCAGAAAATCCAAAAAAAAAAAATTTATTTCTGCTTTATTTTTCGACAATTGATGTCTGAGAGCTGAGTTTCAAAATCTAAATATGATGATTGTGTTTCTGAAAATAAACAAGTTCATTAATTTGAAACTTGAAGTTTTTAAATTCAAAAATCAAAAACAGTTTGTGATATCTCCAAGGTCATTAAGTTGGACTTGGATGATTGACTATGAGGGATTTAGATGCTTAGATTTTTAAAATTTGTTGAAAAAAGCCAGGATATTGGATACTTAATGCTGCCAAATCAATAAAGTTTGTTGATAGGGGGAGAGAGTCAAGATATTTCTGGATATATTCATATTATTATATCTTAAAGCCAGGATCTTGATTTAGAAAGTTTAAAAGAGCCAGGTCACAATTCCTGGATAATCGAATGTTCAAAATGTGTGTGCTTATAAATGTTTGAGAGTTGCAGATACTAATCCAGACTATGATCCCGACAGCAGAGTCTAAGGGGGAGTCTGAAGACGAGCTCAACGCAAGGGGGAGTGTGCTTTCAGGAAGCCAGGTAACTATCCTGAATGAGCTTGTAACCGGAAAGCCAATTGTTAATCCCAAAAGCACGGAAGCTTGACGAAAGGGGGAGCCTGATGAAGAAAAGAGTCTACAGAAAGGGGGAGTTGAAGCTGAAGACATATCCATGGGGATTCTGTTCAAGAAAAAAGGAGTCTACGTTGATGAAAACGTGTTAAAGCTTCAAGAAGACTCAGAAAGAAAGAGAAAGACAAGACGCTACGAGATTGACTGCGGCAATATCCAAGGGGGATTCTGTTCGAGCAAGAGGGAGTCTACGTTGATGAAAACGTGTTAAAGCTTCAAGAAGATTCAGAAAGAGAGAGAAAGACAAGGCGCTACGAGATTGACTGCGGTAATATCCAAGGGGGAGTCTGTTAGTGCACTTATGTCTATCACCTTCGTCAATCCGAGCCGTAGCGAGAAACAGAAGAAAACGAGTCGTTATATTAGTGATAGCTAGACAAAAAGGCAAGGTGGCATAATTGTAATAATGAAAAATCTCATTAAAAGCCAAGGACTATAAATAGGGAGGTTATGTCATAGATTAGAGACTTTTGGCTCATTTGTGTTTTGAAGAGCTCTAGATCTAGAGAGAGAAAGTGATTCGAGGTGCTTGTTCTTGTTAGATTTCTAATAGAATCACGTTTATTTTACGTCTTGTGTGTTAGGTCATGTTCGTGTACGGATTCCGCACGTCACATGTTCGTTTTGCAATCATTTCGGAGTCAAAACCGGTCCTACAGTCTACAAGCTAAATAAAGCTTTGTATGGCCTGAAACAAGCACCAAGAGCCTGGTATGAAACTCTTTCCACCTTTCTACTCTCCATTGGTTTCACTAGAGGAAGAATGGATAAAACACTGTTTTTAAAATGGAGAGGGAAGGATTTGATGATTGTCCAAAATTATGTGGATGACATCATCTTTGGAAGCACATGTAACAAAATGTGTGAGGAGTTTAGGCAACTCATGACAGCTGAGTTTGAAATGAGTGCAATGGGTGAACTCCAGTGTTTTCTTGGTCTCCAAGTAAAACAACTGCAAAATGGCACTCTTATCCATCAAGGCAAATATGCCAAAGAACTTTTAAAGAAATTTGATATGGATGATTGTAAGCCATGCAGTACACCCATTGCTATAAAAAGTCAAACCTTATTGCTGTAAAAAGGATATTCAGATACCTCAAAGGTGCTCCCACACTTGGTATCTGGTATCCAGCTGATGGTAAACTTGAGCTTTCAGGTTTCTCAGATAGTGACTTTGCTGGATGTGACAAAACAAGGAATCCACTTCAGGAGGGTGCCAATTCCTAGGCAATTGCTTAGTGTCTTGGCAAAGCAAAAAGCAAGCAGCTGTTTCCACATCCACTGCTGAGGCAGAATATATAGCTGCTGCAAGCTGTACAGCCCAACTGCTCTGGCTTCAAAATCAGTTGCTGGATTTTGGTATCACTGCCTTGAAGACACCACTCATGTTGGACAGCCAGGCAGCAGAAAATATCATCAAAAATCCAGTTTCTCATTCAACCACCAAACACATTGACATCAGACATCACTTTGTGAGGGATTGCTATGAAAAAGGTTTGATTTCTCTGCATCATGTTCCAACTAAGGATCAGCTGGCAGATGTGCTAACCAAAGCATTAGACACATCCACCTTTGAAAGCTTGATCTCTAGGATTGGCATGCTAAACATGGAATAACCGGCAACATCCTGTTTTTTATAAATAAAAGCATTAAAATGTTTTCAGAAAATCAAAAATCCATCCTTAAAAATAGCTAAAAATGAAATTTTCATTAAAATCCTTAAAAGTCTGCCATAACCACTGATGAGTTCAAAAGTCTGATCTACTTCAAAAGTATGTCCACTGCTGAAAGTCATCCCATGTTCTCTTATTCCTTTGATAAGCACTGTTGTTCAAAATCAGTGTTGTATCCACTGATGTGCTATCCACTAATAGTAAAAATCATCCACTGTCTTCATTACCGTTGCAACCACTGCCTTCATCGGTAGTTTTCATAAAAGTACTGTCCTTCACCTCATCAGGGGATGGCACGTGGACAGTACATAGTGGTCAGTACTTTTGTAACCGCTGCCACGTCAGCATTCACTTTTTCTCCATAAAGCCCCCTTTCAAAACCCCAAACAGGGTTTTACTGTCGAATTGAATTCTTAAAAATTCTCTTCTCAAAACAGTTTTCATCACATTTCATCAAATTCCTTCACAAATTTCTTCGATCGTCTTCTCCAAAAATGACTAAATCGAAGTCTTCCGCAAAATCCACCACAAAATCATCTTCCAAAGAAGCCTCTCAAAAGGCTAAATCCACAGAAATTCCACACAAACCTTCTCACAATCTTCTGGGTCTTCTCACAAAACCCGGCACCACAGATGCTTCCGATTCCATCCTCGATATGATCACTGCTTCAAAGTACAAAACTTTGTTAACAGCCGATGCACCAATTTATTTGACGACCCAAAGAGAGTTGTGGAAAAATGCAACCCTTGAAAAACAAGGTGAGACTGTCACTGCCATTAACTCTTCTCTAAAGGGTAAAGCTGTCAAAAGCACACCACAATCCATCTCAAAAGTCTTTGAACTCAATGATCAGAAAGGTAAAAATTCTTTTCCCAAAAATGAGTTAAAAATTGACTTCATTGAAAGAGGGTATGCATAGGGATGGCAATCAAACCCGAACCCGCTGGGTAAACCTGAAACCCGACACATTTGGGACGGGTTTAGGGTTGGTTAATCGGGTTTGGGACGGGTTCGGGAATAGTTTTTATTTTTTTTCGCGGGTTTGGGACGGGTTTGGGAATTAGTGATGTACCCGTTTACCCGACCCAATTACCCGATAAAGTGTACCCGTTTACCCAATTGTATACCCGATATAATTTCTTTTATATTATTAAATACGTATATATATGATACATCCATTTTTTTACACATATAGGTATTCTATTCCGTTTACATTGTAGTTATTTGATATATATCTTTATAATGACAATACAAAATATAACCGATTAGTAGGTACCCGATAAATACCCCATGGGTTTTGAGATGAGTATACCCAACGAGTAATCTTTTTAAATTAACGGGTTTACCCGAAACCCGCGGGTATACCCGATACCCGATGGGTATTTACCCGTTAGAAACCCGATGGGTTTTGGGACGCGTTTGGGACAAGCTTATCTAACCGGGTTCGGGTTTGGGATTACCTAAACCCGTCCCAAACCCGACCCATTGCCATCCCTAGGTATGCAGATACAATGATGAAGAGGGATACCTTACAAAAAGGTTACTTCCCTCCTGCAACAAGATTTTTATTCCATACCCTGCTAATGTGCGTTTCAAATAAAACAACTTCTTTTAATGAAATACCATTAAAAATTCAAAATCTGGGATATGCTATTCTTCTAGATGAAGATTTCAATTATTCTCAGGAAATTTTTAATGATTTAGTTAAAAATGTTGAAAATAAGTCATTCTTACTGTTTCCAAGATTTCTAAGTTATTATTTTGAAAAGAAATTTAGTAAGGATGATATTTCTGCAATAAACCAAGGTGAATCTTTTCAAATGCACAGCTTAACTGCTGAAACTTTTACAAGAATGTCAACACCTTGCAAAACACAAGCAGAGGTGCCTGAGCAGAATTTAGCAGCAAACACTGCTCCTCAGGTATCTGCTGCTGAGCCCACTGCTCAAGGTGATCAAAGCAGCAGAACAACTGCTTTGAAACCCACACCTTCAATCCACAAAAAAGCCAAAACAAAAGAAAATCCAAACCCCCCCCCCCCCAAACCTATCAAAAAGGCAACTCTAGAGGATGAGATACAAGAGCAACTGCATGTGACAACACAAAAGTCACAACAAACCACTGCTGCTACTTCCTCATAGCAGTTGGTAGAAATATCTCAACCCATGGCTGAAACTCCTCCTGCTTCTTCTCAAAAAGAACAGGTTGTACAAATAGGGACACCACAATATGATGCTCTGGAATCACTTGTTTCCATCATCCACAGCCCAATGCCCGGGCAAATTCTCTTTCTACACCCAACCTCACATCCACAATTCCACCAAATACAAAGATTTTGTTGGATGCAATTGAGTTGAACCATGCACAAACCAGTCCTTCTCAATCACCTGTCAATAAGAATATGCCTCAACAACAGACTGGGCCTGATGTATCAATCTTTGCTAACCCACCAACACAACCTGAGGAGGTTACACCCCTTGAGTTACAAGTAACTCTTGGTGGTAATCCAAGTGAAGCAGCCACTACAAGTGTTGAACCCACTAGTTTACACTTGGACAGTGGTTACATCAACAAGACTTCCTTGGAGGCAATTCCATCTATAACACCTCTGATAACCACTGGTGAGTTTATTTTAACCACTGGTTCTATCAAAAGGTTATCAAGTGCTGAAGGAAGAAGTCCCCAGTACCAAGAAAAAGGGGCATCAGTGGATAATGCTTGGAGTACACTCCTTGCATCAACCACTGTTACAACCACTGCCAGTGGGAAATCAGATTATCCCATTACGTTGGGTGATGGTTTAAAGTACCTAGAATTGATGGACAGAGTTGAAAAACTGGATACCTCTGTTGCAGAAATCAAAGAAATGCTGCATCACTTGTTGACAGTTCAAATGGTACAACCCACTGTTGTTCCACCTCAAGCACCTGCTGCAGATGAGATATGGAACTTATTTCAACCTTTTCTTCAACAACAACAAATGGCTGATCAGCGACATGCAATACATGTACAAGAGCTGAGAACGATAATGGAGTCTAGGTTCAAGAACACACAAGCAGATATCAAGGCTATCAAGGCCCATCTCTTGCAGACCACTGGCACTGCTCCTCCCACTGTTCTTTTCATTGATCAATTACCTCCAGATAATGCCAAAAAGGGGGAGAAAATTCAGGAGTGGAAAAAGAAGGGTATAGATGATGGTTTGTATGTTGAACCAGAAAAGGATGCTATGACCAGAAACATACCCTTGCCAGATGGTAGTAAAAAGGTTGATGTTACCAAAATGCACTTAATGAAGCTGTAGCAAGTGTAAAAGGGACCTAGCGGCAAAGGATATGTCAAGGTGGAATGAGGAGAAAAGAGCTTTCATGGAGCTGAATGCGCAGGGTTGTTCTGAATCAGAGGATGTTCAAAATCCTGTGTTAAAAAGAAATCCCACTAGAAAAGTGAGGGAACCCAAATCCATACCATCCAGACCCACAAAGCATACTCCAAAACCACCATCCAAAAGCCCCCAACATCAAACTTCCACCCAAGCAGTTGTTGTAACATCTGCTGTGTCAACAGCTGCTAACACCTCAGTGGTTTCATCAACTGTCAGCCAAACACCTGCCATCACTTCAACACACACCACTACCACTGCCTTACCACCATCACCACCAAAAATCACTTCACCTCCAAAAACAGCCACCCCATCATCACCTCCTGCCAAAAAGCAGAAGACATCAGATGTTACAACATCTGCTGTAATGACAATAGTGGTTGAGACACCAGTTGTTTCAACAACTGTTAGTCAATCACAAACCACTGCCGCCAAAATCACTACCACTGCTCCACTTAAAACATCATCAACCTCTCCTCAACCAAAAAGGAGAAGGTTAATCTTGAAAGATGATGACATTTCACCACCACCAACATCTTCAAAACCTCTATCACTTGTCACAATTCCAAATCCCATTCCTCTCTCTTCAGCTCAAATTCAAAAGCCATTACCTCTTGCAGGTGTTCAATTTCCTCTGGAACTCATAGCAATTAGAGAAGAAATCAAATCTTTCTATTATGAGGATGACCCTGCTAAAAGGAGTTTGCCATCAGTTGAAGGATATCCCAGGCCTAACAATACTGAAGAATATTTGAAAGTCAAGGCTAAGCAAGCAGAGGATATCTCAAAAACAAATACACAAGGGAAATCTGATAGAGAAATTCAACAGAACTATCAGTTTCTACTTACACAAGTCAGTGCTTTGGAGCGATTTGCTAAAAATGTATGTCAACAATTTTCAGAAAGGGCAGATGAGACCTTGAGAAAAGACTACATTGATAACATCATGACTTACAAGAAATACAAAGGAGAGAAGTACATGTATAAAGACTGGACCATTCCTGAGCTTGAAAGTGAAGCAGCCAGGATTCAAGAAATGATCAAAAATAAGGTCAAACATACTCCTCCTGAAAAATTCAAAAAGTATGTATCTGACAAGGCTTTAGAGTTGAAGAGAATGAAAGAGGAGCTGATAGCAGCTGACTATGGGTCAAAGAATTCTGTGTCAAAATGGGGAGAAGACAGGGTCAGGGCCACCTACAAAAGGTTGGAGGAACTAAGAAAGAAGGATCCAAAAGTTCCACAAAAGCCTGACTATTCCAAAGCAGAGGTCTCAACAAGACCACCAAAGCTGCAAGTCAAAAGAGTCACTGCTCCAGCTGGTGCTGCCATCTACAAAAGAAGGGATCAAAATCAGCTGGGTACTGAATCAATTCAAGAGTTAATGGCTGGATATGACTTTGTGAAAGAGGGCATAAAGAGAATGATTGAAGAAACTCTTGAGCTGAATCAACCTGCAAGTACTGCTCAGTCAGTAATGAATAGGTCTGCATCACCAAACACCTCCTCCAATAAAAATCTCCCAAGAAACCCACCAGACTCAAAAGTACTAAAGTGGAAAACTGACAAACAGCCCCACGTACTGCCAGTGATCAAGTCTAGTGGAGAAGTGAAGAAAATATCAAGGGAACAAGCTCTTGGCCCGAGTCTTGAAGATTTGCAGGATCTCCTTGATCTTCCACTTAGCAGGGATGATGATGACACAGATGCCTTAGCCTTTGAACTTCAACTCAAAGGGCAAATAAGGGAACTGTTGATGAGGCAATAAAGATCTTCCAATAATGAAGAGTTTTGGCATTATGTGTTCCAGGGGGGGATTGTTGGGATTGAACCCTATCAGAGGAACATATAATTAAAGCCAAAACTGGATCAGGGTAGTGGATCCAGAATAAGCAGAAGTTATGCTTCAAATCTCTCCCCTTGAAAGTGGTTTCAACATCTGCTGACCTCCAAACTACTGATCTCTACTAAACTGCTGATCTACAACTGCTGCCCAAGACAAAGGCTGATGATAGACTAAAACTCTGCTGTTCAATCTGCTGCTATAAGTCAAGTTCTGCTGGATATGTAAAGCACTGCTGGGTTCAAATCAGTGGAAGGATGCAGCAGTCGTTTTGTTCACTTTATGAATTGTATTGTAATAACAGTTGTTAGCATAGCAGTGTTTGTATAGGTCAAATGTTAGAGTTTGTTAGGAGGTTAGATGTCACTTTCATAGTGACGTCAGCAAAGATGCTCAGTGGTTTGTTCTGTGCCTATAAATAGAACAGTGCAATGTACTGTTCTATTAGTTCTTTACCATCTTCTTCCTGCACGAACAAATTACTGAGCTCGGGCTGAGGGGGAGTTTGTAAGCATACATGCAAGTGTAATCAAAGTTTGAAATAAATTTAAGCATTTGGTTCTCTGTTGAAAATGTATGTTTGAAAGCATTTCTCCTGTTTGATTGTGAAAAGTTTGTTTCCTTATAATTTCTGCTGCGCTACTATTTAATTGTTCATCTTAACTCAAACATAAATCACAATCAATCCAAACTCAGATCCTAACATAAGTTAGAGATCGGATGAAAATGAAAACAAAAATGAAACCTCATGGATCTAGATACAAAAAGTTCCATTACTGAAGTGGCGAAAGTGACCTAAACTCATGGACTATTTTGGCATTTTACTCTATATATAATAACGTTATGTATATTTTACCAACAATCTTGTTTATATACTAATTAATGGCTATATAAGTTTCTCCTTAATAATTTTTATATTAAAATACTAATCAAAATTACAAGCCTAACAAAATTATAAATAGGCCCTAAATTTCATTTTGATTTGGGTCCCAAAAATTTGTTGATAGACTCACTGCAGGATAACACTGTAGCTATAAACTTTGTTTCAGTACACTAGTTCTAAAGGTGGAGGGAGTGGTCAATCAATGGTGAGTGTTTAAACTATTTTGACTAACCAATAATGTCAAGTCCCAACTCCACTCCCCATTTTACACATGAAGAGTGGTAAAGAATTTAAAAAAAAATGTAATTGGTTGAAAGGGGTTGGGACCCACCATTCACCGTCTCTCTCCCACCTCTCCCTCTTCTTCACCGAGTCGGTGAATACTCACCGCTATTCTCTCTCCCCGCTCACCGATTGAAGGCCGGCAACCACTCACCGTGCGGTAAAACCCCTCCCCGATTGAGTTCCCCGCATGCACTCCGTCCCCCTAAGTGTAATTCCCGTTTGAACATATTGCAACTCAAATCATCTTTAAACATTTATATGGTTTTTAACTTAAAACAATTTTATTCCCAAAAAGGCAACAAAACAATTATTACACGTGCACATTAACACAAGACACACTCAAGCATGTAAAAGTTGATTTCTTGAAACAGCAACAAAATAAAAGCCTGTTCATGGCTTCTTTGTACCAGCAGAGGCAAGTTCAACAGAAATTATGAATGTAGACTTTGTGGCTTCCCTCAGATATTGCACATCTCCACTCATGAGCTTCAACAGATTTCTGCTAACCACAAAGCTTATTCCTTCCTCAGTTGCATCCACACTGTTTCCAAACATCTGCTTTAACAACTCCTCCGGCACACCACCTCCGGTGTGTGTTATCCTACAAAAACACGTGTTTTCAAATAAATACATGTGGTTAAGGAGCTTGGCTTAAGAAACACCACTAACACACTATCCAGACACCACTGACATGTCATACGGCCCATATGACATCATATGTGTCCTATGACACGCAAAAATGATGATGTGGGTTGGATGACAGGTGAAAAATGGTCATATAGGTTGTATGAGGGCCCATATGAGGTGGTGTTCATCAAATCATACAGCTCGTATGATATGTTTGACGACTATTTTTCGCCCTATCGTATGGCCTTTATGACATCATATGGCCCGTGTTTTGTGATTGGCCATCCGGTGTACAGATTTGTGGGTGGTGTCTGTTTAGTATCACCTTAACTAAGGCAGGAGTCGACTGAAACAAACCTATGTTCGAGTCAAGAATATACATACCTGAGTTCCAAATTCACAAGCTGAACCAACTTGTCCAACTGATCTTTGGTCAAATTAGCTGCGATTACAATGACACCACCAGGTGGCGTGCAAGAGACCGATAGAGACAAGAAATCCGCAAGAACTTGCTGAAGCCGTACACTATCACCGTATAGCTTCTCCGACAACGTATGTTCTGCTATGTTGTTCACTACTTGAATGCCCATTATGTTGCTCTTTGACATAACTTGACTTAGCGAGGCACCCAAGATTTGCTGGAGGTTAAACTCTGTCATTTCAAGATCCAAACACCTGCCAAAAAATTTCATAAAAATCCATACTTCAACAAAAGTTATATATTCAAGTAATGACATCATTTATAACGAATCATACCCATCAACGATGCTATCTAGATCAGTGTCGTCGAGTACTTTATTTAGCTGTTTTTGACACAAGGCACTGGTGTGAAGAAGCTCCTTCTGTTCATCTCCCAGATCGGTCCCCTCCAACATTTTTCTTGAGAATATAATCCCCGAAAGCGGGTTTCTTATCTGTCTACGTACGTAGGCTAAAGCTTTAAGCCGTTTGGCTGCAATTTGCTCAGAAATTCTCTGAAAATGGATAGCTTGTTGAAGATCTTTACTAGCCAACTGCAAGAAGCAGAAAAGCCCAGTAACTGTTCCTTCATTGTCCACTCTTTTACTAGCACATAGCATGCAATCAACATACTTTCCATTTTTACCAAAAAACCCGAATGAAATCTTTTCGGCTTCGTCACTAGTCATAGCTTTGTTAAGAACAATGCTAAGGTTAATGAACGCCTCTTGATTACCGAGCCGACAGCAGGCTCCATGTGTCCCGAAAACCTCACCCAAAAGCATCTTATCTATGACTTGTTCTCTGGACACTCCAGATACCTCAGTCATGGCTTGGTTCCACTCAGAGCACCAACCGAATTCATCGGTTCCAAAGATCGGGGGAATCAGTGGATTCGGGTTGTGCACAATAGCTTTGTAATCGCCTTCTATTCGAGTAAACTTGTCCATTATGGTCTTTTGGTGAGTTATATCTTGTGCGATACAACATACGCCTACAACGTTTTCCTGTACGTCTCTGCTTGCACATGCATTAACCACTAGCGTGATTGGTTTAGAGCCTTCCATTGATCCATGTCTTTTGATTTCAAACTGGACACCAGTCTCCTCTTTTCCTAATTATGTAAAAAACACAATAAACATGACATATATATATATATATATATATGCACATACACTTTGGAGAGGTGGAAATCAAGGACTTCTAACTGAGGTTGATGAGTTAAACCCATTGATAAAAATGTTGTGTTCAGGTTGATATTTTAACCTGCTATAAACGGGTCATGCTCGGATTTAACTTGTCTAACCCATCTAATTAAAAGGGTCCATCTGTCAACCTTTTTGTAATAATAATTTGAAAATAAAAATATATATATAGATGCGTATTTTATAATTTCAACCTGCTAATCTGACCCGTTTACAACTTGAACACAACTCATTTGCAACCTGCTAACCCATTTTGACTCGTATAGACGAATGGGTTACATGATTTTAACTGTGTTCACATTTTGGCTAGGTTGACCACCCAACATTTTTCCTCCATATTTTTAAAATACATAATTCATGTGCTAATTATTATTAAAAAATATATATAAGAATAACACTTGAATTGTTTATATCAAATAACTTAAATTGTTGTATGCATTAAAAATAGAGTTTGTGCACTTCCAAATTTTTATGACGACCTGTTCATTAGTTAAGGGGTCGCAACTGACCCCTAACTCTTGATTTTAAGAAAGATGATACCTTCCAATGCAAGATTGAGCATCTTTTGAACCGTGTCAACCGAAGAATCTTCAACAAGTGTTAGCAAATGGGTACCAATAGCTTCTTCCACGGTCAAACCGGTCAACTCAGCTATTTTCGTGTTCCAACCATTGATCAAACCATCAACATCAACTGCAAGTATAGGAACCGAAGCGGTTTCAATCAACCTAACCATCTCACCTATAACAGCTTCCAACTCTTGTATCCCATCAAGTTTAAGCTCATTAAACCCGGCCTGAATCACATTCGAGTTCAGATCGCCCGCTTCACTCTCTTTCAATGCGTTTCGCAGTATGATCTGCAACGAGTGGATCGCGTCCATCTCAAAATCCTTCCATGGGAAACTCCTCCTTTTCACAACTTCCAAAAACGCTTTAAAAGACGACCTCGGGTGCATCCGTTTACCGTCATCCTTTTCCCCTTTTTCGTGTTTCGCACCACCCCATTTAATCTCGCTAGCCGTACTAGATCTAAACCAAAATAGAATATCTTTATCGGTTAACCTAACCGACGCCATCCCACAAACCACATCACCGAGAGCCAGAGCCCCAGGGTAGCCCGCATCATATAAACTATCAGTACTCAATCCTGTTGAATCAATATGGTGTTCATAGAGCCACGAGACTATATCATGAATCTGCTTCTCGGTCGGGCTAACACCCATCCTGTACACTTTATTTTTGTACAGTAGAGCCGCCCCGTCACACTTCACGAGGTCCATGACATTCGGGCTTTGTGACACTATGCCTAAAGGCGCATCCCGCAACAACAAATCACATAAAAGTGTTTGTGTTCTTAAGATGTTCTTTTCGAGAATCTGGTTTTCCAATTCCAGTTCTTTGTTGATGTGAATAGCGAAAACTTGCGCTAAAAACTCGCACGCATACCGCAGTGGAAACGGGACGAATCGTGGAGTCGTGTTATGACACACTACTAATCCCCAAAGCTTCTTCCTCTTCTGTGGATCAGATGTTTCCGCTTCTTCATCCATATCATTGATCACAACTGCCATCACTAAAGAGGCTATGGAGGTCATGTTTTCCATATACTGCAGATGACAACTATGCGGGGCCCGGAGGGTTGACCCGCATAGCGTTAAGTCAAACTGTAGTTTCTTATCTTGAACAACTAGAACGTTTTTAGCGCGACAGTCGCAGATCATTCGGACCTTGTTTTTCATGAACAAGAACCTTGCAGCCTGTGGGATGTCGGTGGCGGGGTAATGCAACCCAAGGTAGGGATCGAGCCCTGGTTTAGTGATCTCGGCGATCACCTCACCGTGATCATCATCATGAAACTTATAAGCCATGACCCGGTCATAACCCGTGAGCTCGAAAACCTCTTGGACCATTGTGTCACACAGCTGGTCAATGCTGCCACTAGGCAAAGATTGCAGCCTAGCTATGGCTTTGGCTGCGTGCTTGTATGACTGTAGCGCACCAGCAGCGGTCATCGGGACTTCATTAGGCATAACGGGCTCGAAATCAATGATTAAACTACCCGTGACCCGATGAATAATGGCATAAAATGGCTTCCCGGATGTTTTACAATGGACCAAAATGGGATTTAGCAATGAAACCTCCCCAAATCCTAAGGATTTAAACAGAGCAGTCGCGCTAGGACCTGCAAATAATGTTCTAACATCGGTACCAATACCCAGAACTGGATTTTCCCCGACCGTGGGGACCGCGTGGCTCACCATTGTCAGCATTTCGGGGGCGTTTTCGCTATAGGCGTTTACTTTAAAAGTTTTATCATCTAGTGCTAACAAGCATCCAAAAGGTTGGATGAACTTACCCTTTTGAATGGTACGGAGATACGCGGTGGTTACCTTATCGGAACGAGGCGGTTCAGCACCAACCACGGTGCTGCTAACATTGACCGAGCTCGAGTAATCAAACGAGTCCCCGGATTCCTCGAAATCGGCATGGAGTCTTGCATCTACTGTGGTCTGTTGGATGATTCTAGCACTGTGTTTTGATCTAGCAGAATTGCTTGAAGACATAGTGATCAGATCTGAACACAAAACAAAAAGAATTTAATTAAAATGATCACACATTTTATAAAGTTACAAAATCTGAAAAGACCACCACTAAAAAGCAGTAATCAATGGTCATATTGCAATATTTGACTGAGAATCCAATGAAAAAGATGACCACCATAAACAAAACCAATCACAGCCCCAATATCATCATTCTGAAAACAAAAGTTGATGTTCTGTTGGGTATATTTTTGTAAAAACAAATGGCCCACATAATCATTTCAATCTCAAACTCAAAAATTCAAAAGCAGAGAGTGTACTGAGAGTCAACTGACAGTAAATTACTGTAGAACAGTCACATGAACAAGAAATAAATAAATCAAAAGCACCCACAACACTGCAAGATACAGATTACGTCCTATAAATTTTACTGAATGTATAGGGGTATACAGGGATACGTTTAGCCTCACCCGTGGCTGACTAAACATAGTACCCCTGTTGAATAAAACTAAAGAGATGTGTAGGTTAATAAAACCCATGTATATCTACCTGCTGAAAACTGCAAACGGGATCTAACAAGTTAGAAGATTGAAGCTTGTTCCGATCATTGACTTGAATAGTTTGGAAGATGAAAGGGAAGTTGCAGATTTTCACCTACAATTTCTGCTTGAATGATGGGTACCTGTGTGTGTGTATATATATATATTATTTGTATTTGGAGTAAGTGGAGAGAGACCCACTTGACACAAAGTAGCAAAGATTGGCGGTTTGCTTCTAAATATGGAAAATGATGGCAGTTGATAGCTAAAAATCATGGAAACATACTCTACGAGATTATGTTCTTGGCCCATGTGGCTATTTAAATTATTGATTTATATAAAATAAAATGAGAAAAAGAAGTTTAAGAAATTTAATTTATTTCCTTCTTAAATTTATTTTAACTAGGTTGCGACGAATTTCTTTTGTTATTTAGTCTGTGTTTACATGTGTTTTGAAATCACTACAAGCGTGTTGCGAACAAAACTGCTGACAAAAATAAAAAGAAAATGTAGAAAAAAACACTAAAAGATAACCGAAAGAAAATCAACCAAAAAAGTTGTATGTTAACGATGTTGTTCGTATGAAACCTGTAGTCAGAGATGAGCAAATTGTTCTACGTACCGGTACCAAATTTGCCGAACCGAAAGATCTTAAGTACCAATTCGGTACCGACTTTTGGCGTTCCTGGTACCGGTTCACTACCGTTTTTTACCTTCATATACCGGTACCGTAACCGGTATTTTCGGTATCAGTACCGATTCTATTTCGGTTGGCACCAAGCTCATCTCTACCCCTGAAACTAAAAAAGAAAAAATTAAAAGTTGAAGAAAATCAACAATAAAAAGTTGTACGATACCGTTGTTCGTACGGTAACCGTGATCAGGGATAAGCAAATGGTACCGGGTAGCCACACTGAGTTTTCCGAACCAAAAGATTTCCAATATCAATTCGGCACCAACTTTTGGCGTTTTCTGTATTAGTGCCGGTTTTTACTTTCATGTATTGATACCGAACAGGACCGTACCGGTATTTTCGATATCAGTACTGGTTCGATACCGGTTGACACCAAGCTTATCCCAACCTCTGATATTAAAAAATGGATTAAAGTTAAAAAAATAAAGAAAATAACTATTATTATAATATTAACATAATAAAAGTATTTAAAAAACTATATATTATTGTAATATTAAAATCACTATTTATTTCAATTTCTTTATTAATATATAGTAAAGTAATAATAATATATAGTAATAATAATAATAGATTAATTTTGAATATCAGGTAACAAATATGCTTTTTAAGGATAAATTTTAAGAATTATAGTTTTGTTTAAAATAATCATGCAACTAGTATCGGATGAATACAAATCTGATTAAAGGAAATATTGATACAATATCGTGATACACCAAATATTTAAAAATCGTAGAGTAAATTGTTATTTTAGTCTCTGAGTTTTGTCTAAAATTGTCATTTTAGTCCAAATAGTTTTTTTTTGCCTCTGGGTCCCTGACTTTTCTCTTTTGTTGCCATTTTGATCACATATACTAACGCTATCCAAAAACTCCATCTTTAACCAGGGGTATTTTGAAGATTTTCATTTTAAATGTTTTCAATTGCCATTTTGATCCAATTCCAAAAAATCAAAAAAATTCCAAAAAATTCCAAAAAATTCCAAAAAATTCTAAAAAATTCTAAAAAATCATAAAAATTCTAAAAAATCCAAAAAATCCATTTCAAACCCGAACCGTTTCGAGCTGAACCGTTTCGACCCGTACCGTTTCGACCCGAATCGTTTCGAGCTGAACCGTTTCGACCCGAACCGTTTCGACCCGAACCGTTTCGAGCTGAACCGTTTCGACGCGAACCGTTTCGACCCGTACCGTTACGACCCGAACCGTTTCGAGCTGAACCGTTTCGACCCGTACCGTTTCGACCCGAACCGTTTTGACCCGTACCGTTTCGACCTGTACCGTTTCGAGCTGAACCGTTTCGACGCAAACCATTTCGAGCTGAACCGTTTCGAACTGAACCGTTTTGAGCCGAACCGTTCGCGTCGTAACGGTACGGGTCGAAACGGTTCGCGTCGAAACGGTTTAGCTCGAAACGGTTTGGGTCGAAACGGTACGGGTCGAAACGGTTCGCGTCGAAACAGTTCAGCTCGAAACGGTTCGCGCCGAAACGGATTTTTTGTATTTTTTTTAGAATTTTTATGATTTTTTAGAATTTTTTGGAATTTTTTTGATTTTTTGGAATTGGATCAAAATGGCAATTGAAAACATTTAAAATGAAAATCCCCAAAATACCCTTGGTTAAAGATGGAGTTTTTGGATGGAGTTAGTGTATGTGATCAAAATGGCAACAAAAGGGAAAAGTCAGGGACCCAGAAGCAAAAAAAAAAAAAACTATTTGGGCTAAAATGGCAAATTTGGACAAAACTCAGGGACTAAATGACAATTTACTCAAAATCGTATTATGACAGATCAAATGGTTAAAATTGTATCTAATATCAAGAGATAATTGAAACTGAGGGTTTTTATTTTCTGATGGTCAATACAAATAGAATAATCCTTTATATACAAGTTACATGACCCTAAATAAGGAAAAAGGTTTATGAATGGAAATCGTATAATGCTCCTAAGAAACAGGGATATGATGTGATTGACCACCAATCTTGCTGATCCCTATACCAAAAAAAATATTTTCTTTGCTTTAAGACATCCCCTCAAGTTGAATGGTGGGATTTCCAAAATTCAACTTGTCAAGACGCTTGTATAGGACCTTTTGATTGACTGCTTTTGTTAAGATATTAGCAAGTTGGTCTTCTGACCGAACGAATGGGAGAGTTATGATCTCAGCTTCCATTTTTTCTTTGACGAAGTGTCGTTCTACTTCAATATGTTTTGTTGAATAATGTTGAACTGGATTTTTTGAAATTTGAATGGCTGCTTTATTATCACTCATCACCCTGCTAGCCTTTAGCGGTGGGTATCTTATCTCAGTTAGGAGCTTTCGTATCCATAATACTTCAGTTAACCCCTTGCTATCCCCCTTAACTCAGCTTCAGCACTAGAAAGGGCCACCACCGTTTGTTTTTTGCTTCTCCAAGTAACGAGATTTCCACCAACTAAGGTAAAGTAACTTGAGGTAGATCTTCGGCTGCCTTTATCTCCTACCCAGTCTGCATCGGTGTATACTTGAGTCTCGAGATGCCCATTTGGTATAAACAAGACTCCATGACCACTCATCCCCTTGAGGTATCTTATAATTCGTAAGACAACATCCATATGAGCACTTTGGGGTTGATGCATAAACTGGCTAATGACTCCTATAGCATATGCTATATCAGGTCGCGTGTGTGAGAGGTATATTAATTTTCCCACCATTCGTTGGTATCTCTCTTTGTCGGCTAGCTCCGTTTTTTCCTCCATATAAAGCTTCTGATTTTCAATCATTGGAGTATCCGCTGGTTTGCAATCAAGCATACCGATTTCCGTTCGTAAATCAAGAATGTACTTCTTTTGACACATAAAGATCCCTTGCTTTGATCTTAGAACTTCAATCCCAAGGAAGTATTTCAGTCGACCCAAGTCTTTCATTTCGAATTTTGTGAAAAGACTCTGTTTTAGTTTGGTGATTTCTGTGACAACTAGCATTTTTCATGTATTTCCATACGATGTGAATAGTAATTTGTAATTTATGGTTGTGCATGTTAGACTTATGATATGAATGATTTCATGATTACTTTCAAAAGACTCACAAATACATTACATGATGCATGATACTTATGTTGTTAAATGCAACCCGGAACAGTTCAATTAGTGCACAGACGAAACTAGCACACTTATCAGATAAACTATTAGTACTGACAGGAGTTCAGTACTCAGACAGACATCATGTTAGGACACAAATTGAGTCCCAGAACCAAAGTTTACACTAGAACTCTATGTAGGAAAGTAAGGGTTATGAAACTGCCTTTCGAGTGACGAATAAACACTAAAATGTACCCGAAACACACTCTAAATGCAGAATTCTGCAAAATTCAGCAAAAATCAGCAATTAAACATCAAAATACTATGCAGAAATAAGGTTTAGACGTCCAGAATAACTTGTATAGTGTCGAGAATGAAAACTATCATGAAAGGTACCTCATAACTCACAAAACTGCGCAATTTAGCACCTTAACGAACCGATAACCGAACGAACAACCGGACACTACCCGAAACACCAAAACTAGAAGCATTGTTTTAACATCATAAGACTAGTTGTTAACACTAAACACCTTATTGCACATCAAAAATCCCTAAACACCCTAAACCCCTAACTAAACATTTGAAGTGTAACTAGATAATCAAACTAACTTAAAAATCCAACTAGTTACCCCCCCCCCCCATTTGAAAACTGGCCCAAGCGGCCCCACCCCACCGTTTCTTGAATATTATAATTGAGATTGTTGTAAAGATATTAGACACATAACCCTTTGTATAAAGAAATGTTGGAAGAAGTTTATAAAAACCATTAGTCATTACTCATTATCATCAACATCAAAATTTCAAACCACAAACCTCCTCCCTCTCCCTCAAAAGCTACGGCCAAACACTCTCATCCCCACATCCATTTTTCTAGTCCATTTCAACCTAATCCAAGGGTGTTTTAAGGAGAATCAAGCATACTTAGGAAGGTTGCAAGCAAGAGGAGTTGAAGGACCACCTTGATGTCACACCCTGACTTTTGCAGAAGCGTATGATGTGTGACTTGTTTAATACCGTTGCATTCAATTATAATAAACAACTATATGATCAAAACGATGTTCATCCATTCATTAAGTTTAAAGTATTACAAGCACCATTTATTTAAGTCTTAAACACAACCTTCGACTAAGTTACAAATCGACGAAAGTGGATGACATCTAAACTTGGAATTTACTTCTAGAAATAAAACCAGCGCCCAAGATCCAACTTGTTACCTGAAATACATGTAATTTTGGAAAACATCAACAAAAGTTGAGCTAGTTCATGCGTTTTGTATGAGTACTGAAAACCTTGTAAACCTTTGAGAAACTCCTTTGAAAACGGATATGAAAAGCATTTATGAACAAATCAAATTAAAGTTTTGCAAGGACATTAAAACTTGTGAAGACATAGGGAGCACTCGAAATGAGTAGGCTTATACCCTCGTCGATTCCCTCGACTATGTCGAATTCCCCTTCGACTATGTCAATTTACCTTGACCATGTCAATTCACCTTGACTATTGTCGATTTACCTCGACTGGGACACCGAAGCACTCAAGTGGTCACATAAGTACCATGAGTGGGGTTCGGCCATACCCGTTAGATCTAACCTTCGTCCCTAATTAAGAACTAATGGCATTTCAAATTCAATCTATGCTCACATGATCTAATAGTCCATTTCTTAGTCAATTCATACCGTTGAAACATTCGTAACATGTATTCCACCCCCGAGAGTTATAAAACCGAAAACAGTTAAAATAAAAGGGGGACATGAACTCACGGTTTCGCGTTCTTCAATCCGACGTAACTCACACTGCTACTAGTGTGCACGACTACCTACAACGTACTATGGTCTATTAGACGAGCGGGTCGTGCCTTGACTTAGTATTAATGTCTTTGAGTTACGTTTCTTCGTGTCTTTGATATTATTCCAAGTTATAATTATTTGTTAAAATAATAAATATCTTGACTTAAATTATATTTATTAAATTTTAGAATAATTGTTAAAACAATTATTTTAACTTAATACTTCCAAGTATTTATACTTGTATATCCTTCCCAAGGATGGGTGTATTTGTAATTGTATTCTTATACTTGTATATTTTTGCCACGTATTAGGGTCATATTCCGGTGTGTATTTATACGTATGAGAATACGTATTTTTATTGTATTCATTAAGTATTCTTTTACTTAATTTTGTATTAATTTTTCCGAAATATTATCTTTAATAAAAGTCCACCAATATATATTTCCAAAAATATATATTGTAATAAATATTACTTAGAAAAATTATTTATAATTTTTCTTTTGGCAAAAATATTTGTATTTTCTTCATAAGTTCCAAAGATAATATATTTTCATGTCTAACTTGGAAAATATATATATAAACCCATTTTTCTCCAAAAATGATATATTTCATATTTATTCGAGAAAATATATATTTCATCTCAAAATATTGCATTTCGTGTTTGTGTAAGAAAATATATATTTCTTAAAAATAGTATATTTTCTAAAAATTTCAAGAAAAATATATATTCATTCTTGCCAAAAATTCTATATTTTTTCCTTTGTCAAAACACGATATATTCTTTTAGTAATTTGTAAAAATTCATATTTTCATTTCCTTGGTGTCCAAAATATTATTTATAAAAATATACTTGTGGATTAAATCCCGGAATATTTTTGTAGGTTACATTCCTTGTTTGGTTTCCACCAATATTTTGTGTACAACTTGTGTATTTAATTCCTGGAATTTTGGTAATATTTTGGATTGTAATTCTTGGTATTTTGATGTGTTATATTATTTCATGTCCTAAAATAATATAACTAATACACAAAATATACAAATAATTACACACATGGTGTCTTCTAAATATATATTTCCTCAATACATATTTAGTCACTTTTATTTATAAAAACCAACCTCCAATATTTATACTTTTTTAACCAAAAATTATGGCAAAGTTTTTGTAACTATTTATGGTTTAAAATACACTTGTAAATACTTGTTTAGAAATATTTTTCTAAGTGTTTAAATTTTTAGAAAATTTTGCCATAGTTTCCCCTAAAAATGGAGGTTTCCATGCTTTTAAGCTTATCATTTTCTTTTATAAAAATCATCACAATCAATCCACAATCAACAATAAACAACTTTTACTTACCAATTTTGCCAAAATCATGTATAATCTGCTACTTCATGAACTTGAATATTTGTAAAAATTTGTAGTAACTTACTAGTATTCTTAGTAAGCCTTGTTATCCTTTAAAGTGTGATTAATTCTTTAAAAACTTCATTTTTGAAGAATATGGATCTTTACAACTTGTCATCATCATTTCTAAAAATGTTTCTTTATGAATTCTTTTTGTTACACAAGTGTTTCTACACTTGTTTAACCACCAAAAATAAGGTTTGTTTATGTAAGAACCAAGATTTAATAAAACTTATATTTTTAACTTGGTTTCTTTAGAAATCATCCATAAATCTTTAGATCTACAAGTGTTACTACTCACTTTGATCATTATTTTTCAAGAAATCAATGTATCTTTTCAAGTTCATGATCTTTGTGTGGATGATCCATCATCCTTCAACATTTCTACTTTCTCATCTTGCTAGATTATGTTTTTAATCATGATCTAGCAAGATCATATGATGATCTACATCATATACATGAATAAACAACAATCATCAAGCAAATTAACGCATAAACAACTTAGTTTCTTCATTAGTCATGCTTATGTTCAAGTTTACTTCTTATGTATCTTAGTGTTCTTCAAAGTTATGAGTATGATTCTTCTTTTAACCACTTAAAATAGAAGTAAACTAGCAAGATCGAGGTTCTTACCACTAGCACAAGGCTAGGGATGATCAAGTGAAGAAATGAGGTGGATAAAAGCACTAGAGAGAGGTCCTTCAAGTTTCGTTGCTTGCAAGCTTCTTAGATATGCTCATTACACCTTAGTATATGCTTAGAACACTTGGGAATGGATTGAAAAATGGATGATGATGTAGGGGTGTTTGGACCGTGAACTATGGAGGGGATGGAGGAGGTTTTGTGAGCTTGAATGGTAAAATGAGAAGTCTTGTGTTCTTTATAATATCATCCATCATGTCCATAATCTTTTAGATTTTATGCTTAGAATATTCCAAGCATATTTAATAAAATAATTAAAAGAATTCTTTTCTTATGTGGGACCCATGTCCCCTAACCGGTTGTTAGTTACTTGATTTAGTTGGAAAGTAATGGTGCTAGTTAGGTATTTTAGGTATTTAATGTTTATGAGATGCAATATGATGTTCGGTGACCATAACTAGCTTCGTAACACTAAAACAATGCTCCTAGTAAGAATTTGATGTTTCGGGTAATGTTCGGTTGTTCGGTTCGTTACAGTTCGTTAAAGTGCTAAACTGCGCAGTTTAGTGTTCTTTATGTTGTATTTTATGACAGTTTCGGTTCTCGACACTTAGGAAAGTATTCTGGACCATTAAACCACTTTTCTGCATTATATTTAGATGTTAAATTGCTGAAAATTGCTGAATTTGTTTATTTACTGCAGAATTCTGCAGTTTTAGTGTGTTTCTGGCACTTTCCGGCACCTATGTCATCACTAGTAAGGCAGTTTTGTAACCCCTACATTCCTACACTCTATACTAGTGTAATACTTGGTCCTGGGGCTTATTTTGTGTCTTAACATCATGTCTGTCTAAGTACTGAACTCCCGTTAGTGCTTCTCGTTTGTCTGATAACTGTGCCAATTCTGTTCTGTGCATTAATAGAACTATATCGTGTTGCATGTAGTAATGATAAAAGTCTTGCAACATGAAATGCCATTGTATGTATATAACAGAAATCAGAAATTCATTCGTCTTAAAAACTAGATCATGCACAGTCATTAAAGCACAGATTACTGTCTAATTATTGTACGGAATGTATGGAAAAGTGCCAGTTGTCACACTTGAGGAGCTATTAACCACCAGTTTTCTTCTTCATCTTGCATCTTTTTCATCCCTAGCCTTTGTGCTAGTAGTAAGTCTTCTTGATCATGTTTTTACATCTTATATTAGTGGTTAAAGTAGACATGTAACTAAAAATCTAAAGATCACACCAAAACAAGAAGATGAACATAAGAATAAAACTCAAAATCATAAAGATCTAAGTTGTTTAGTGTATGTGATGAACTTGTTCGTTAATTTCTTGAGTGTATTGTGTAGATCACCACATAAAAGCTTGCTAGATGGTGATTTAAAACATGATCTAGCAAGTATGAGGATGGATCTTGAAATATCCATGTTAATCATCCTTTATGTTAAGTATGAACTTGAAAATGAACATGATTTTGTGAATAATGATGTTCCTACAAGTTGTAAGTTTTAAAAGTGAAAGATTTCAAAGATAAAAGTTTCAAGAAAAACAAAGTTTACTTCAAGAGTTACATGATTTGGTTTTTAAAGGAAAGTGAACATGTTTTAAGTGTAAGAATAGAACACTTGAAGTATTTAAGCTATGAAAAATTCAAGAAATGAATTTTGTAAAAATGAGTTACAAGTTGTGAAGATGAAAATTTTGTAAAAATGATTTTTATGAAGTAAAAGTCATGTTTTTGTTGTTAATAAATCATGTTAAACACCATGTTAAAATACTACAAGATTTTATAAAACTTCAAGTTCATACCTTCATGTAGAAATGTATGTTAGGCATAAGGTAAGTGTAGGAATGTTGTTGATGAGTTTTTGAAAAAGAAAATGATATGCTATAAGTATGGAAACCTCCATTTTCAAAGGAAACTATGGCAAAATTTTTGTAGACATTCAACACTTAGAAAAATATGTTTAAACAAGGGTTTACAAGTGATTTTGGATCATGGTTTTAAATATAAAAATTTGCCATAATTTTTTTTTATAAAAATTACAAGTATTGGAGGTTGATTTTCAAGAATAAAAATGACTAAGTATATATTTAGGAAAATATATATTTAGAAGTCACAAAAATTATGTGCTACATGTATATTACTTGTATTAGTTATACTAAAAATTAGGAACTTGAAAAATAATATACCACACCAAAAATACTAAAAATTGTAATTTGAAGAACTACAAAAATCACAAGAAAATAAACATATAACTTACACACAAATATTGGACGATTCGGACAATGGACACTTTGGATTATATATATAAATATTCTGGAAATTTAATTCTTATCTTGACAAATTTGGTAAACGGTATTTTCGAAACCGAACAAACGACAAAGTATGAATTTTTACAATTATTACAAGAATATATCATATTTTTTCAAATTTGAAAATATATTATTTTTGGAGTGGATGAAATATATATTTTCATAAACAACTCAAAAACATATTATTTTGTTGAAAACTAAAGATATATATTTTTCTAACTTTAGTCTTAAAAATATATTTTAAGAATATAAAGTTGGTGATTTTTAAATTGTGCAAAAACAATATTCCGGAAAATTATACATAAATTAAGTATAGAATACTTAATAAATACAAGAAAATACGTATTTCTATATGTATAAATACATACCGACATACACTACCAACACTTGGTAAAATACCCATATACAAGTATTATGCACAAATATGGAACTACAAAGTAACATACACATAATACAAGTATCCCTATACTTGAAAATACGTATATGAGAACCGTATGACAAAACAAATTAAAAATATATAATTTTTAACAATACCCCGAATAATTGTATGAAAAATAATTTAAGTTAAGATATCCTACGCCACCACACATATTAATGTCCTTGCAAAACATTAATGATCTGTTCATAGACGCTTTACATACCGGTTATCAAAAGAATTCTATCAACTATTTACAAGTTTATTCGAGCTCACATAAAACGCATGAACTCGTTCAACGTTTGTTGATTGTTTTCAAATTACATGTATTTCAGGAATCTAGATGGATCTTCGGCGTTAGAAATGTTTTCAAGAAGTGAATTACAAGATCAGATGTTATCCACTTTTGAAGGGTTTAATTTGTATATCTTATCCTGGATAAGATATATGAAGCAAAGCCTTGGTTAACTAGTCTTTTGTTAGAACAGTCCATTCATGGAACTTGTTATCTTTTGATGGTTTGTAACTTAACTTGAAGTGATGTTGGTTGAAACTTAAACAACTTATGTTTGTAATATTTTTAAAACATATGAATGGATGAACATCATTTCAGTCATATAGTTGTTTATTATAGTCGAATGCAATGAGAACTGATTAAGTCACACGTACACGCTTCCGCAAAAGTCAGGGTGTGACAGGTTGGTATCAGAGCTTCGATTGTAGTGAACTAGGATTCCTTCTCGAGTCTAGACTACAATCAATAGGATTCTCTCACGAAAACATTTTTACAACCAACAAAATACTTTTCATTGCATTTACGAAAACGCCAAGATCCATGGAACAAACATTTTTCAAATGAATGAAAAACAAGCAAGGACATTAGTTGATGGTATAGTCTATATGGGGTAGACTTGCCAAACTAGAAATGATCCACAGTAGGAACAACGTGAATACATGTGATATGATGCCTTTATTTGCCTGTATATACTAAGTAGTATTATTATTCATTGATATATATGTATATATGTGCTCGAATTGTTTTGACAGGATACCATGTCATCTTCCGAGAGTAGTGGTCTGTCAGACGAGCATGATCCCATGGCTATTGCGTCCGACGACGAGATTGCACCAGCTCCGGAGATCTTCATTTCCGACCCGGAGACCGATCCTAATGTGACAACTCGTATTTCCAAACCGACCTCTGTACTTTGATGTAACGTTACGTGCCTAAGTGATACTTTGATTTAATGAATGTTATGTTATTATGTGCATCATGTATGTATGTATGTGAATGTTACACGAACCGAACCGCACAACATGTATCAATCGCACAAGGCCATTGGGCCGGATTGACTGTGACCGAACTCTTAAGGGCGGCCCATGCATGGGTTCGGCCCACCCACCTTATACACAACACCTAGGGTATTGTAACCATTCCACACTTTTCATCCTCACACACTCAAACCCTACTTGATCTCTCTTCTCTCACGAAACTGACGGCAAGCATACCCTCCTCACCGAAGCTTTCTTGTAATCGGATCACCCTCTATCTTTCGGTTAGTGTCTTGTTTTATGATTTCGTGTTGATTGATGTTACGATTCCATGTTAGAATGTATTTATAATGATAAGCTAGAACCGATTGATGATGCTTGTTAAACTATTTGTTATCGTTCATGTTGTATGAAAACTAAATGGATACATGTAATCGGTTCATACGTGTGCTTTGAAATATGCTCTTTGGATGTTATTCTATAGATCCGAATTGTAGTATTGATCGGCTAGGGGGTCATTATGTTTAATCTGATTGAATGATTATTAAGTTGTGTTCTTGGACTAAGATTAGAGTTCGTATGAATTACATGTCACAAAGCTTGTTTGAATCGATTAGTTATTGTTCATGCTGCTATCATATTAGGGTTCATATGAAACTGTGATGGAATGGCTTGTTTGATCGATAATATGCTAGATGAATGATTGGAAACTTGTTAATTGATTGTTATGATAAGTTTGGAAACTTGGATAAGAGTAACCGATCTGCATGAAATCAGGAAATCTGTTACAATTTGATAGTCTCGACACGGTTGCGAGTCGAGACCGTGTGATCTTCACCTGAGCATGATAACCCGAGACCGGCGTTGCGAGTCCAGTTGCGACTCGAGACCAAACAGTCTCGACTGGACCATGACAAACCGAGACCCGCCCTGTTGTGACTCGAGATCTCATTCGTTGCGACTCGAGATCTCGACACCAGCATAACTCGAGACCGATAGTCTCGACTCGAGACTGACTATGTTGCTATTGGACTTTTACTGTTCCAAGCCCAACTGTTTGGGCCGAATACTTAGAAATTGTTATCTGATCTTTATTGGACTGTTTAATCTTATTGGGCCGAGAAGAATATTGGATTGTTTTGGGCCGGGTATAATTGGGCTTAGATTTTAGAACGCACAAGTATGATTATGTTGTGCTCTTGACTGTTAACGTGCAATACGTGGTTGCTATGATTAATACGTGCATTACTTGAAGTCAAAACCTGACTTGTGTGGTAACCCTGTTAGGACGTGGTTGACCACTCATAGTTCAAGAAACCCTTTTTGTGTATCTGCCGAGCAAACCAAGGTGAGTTCACACAGCCAAGGCATGGGATTCCCGGGTTGGGAATTGGGTTGGAATGTTTGATATGGAATGATTACTCGTACTTACGCAATCACTAGACTATAGACCATCGTCCTCAGGATAGTCAGGACACTTACGTAAAACCTACGTAAACTAGTATCTACCATTGTCTCTCGGGTCGGGAGGACACTTACGTAAAACCTACGTAACCTAATACCCACTACTGTCTTCCGGGTCAGAAGGACACTTACGTAAATCCTACGTAAACCCCACGCGTACCACTGTCCTCAGGGAAGGGCACTCACGTAAATCCTACGTGACCTTGTACGTATTCTTGTTCTCGGTTTAAGAAGAACACATGGTTGCAAATAGTCTAGTAAGTACCATATTGGGAAGCCCCCATTAGTAAAGATAAACGTGGGAATCCCCCACTAGTAATACATATATAAGCATGGGAAACCCCCACCATTAGTACATACATGCATGGGAAGCCCCCAACTAGATGAACATATTCATTACTATTACGAACTTATTTTCTGTGAACTCGCTCAACTAGTTGTTGACTCTCTGCTGCATGCCTTGCAGGACCTTAGGTACTTATGGAGCTTGCACAAGGAGGAGCAGGTCATTGTGGGCATGGATCATGAATGCTTAATAAAACACATATGACATTTCATACATTATTATTTATGTTGGGTTTACTTACATGCTTCCGCTACTTAAACAAAGTTTGGTTTTGAACATCAATCATGTCGGGATGAATTACATTATCTACTTTTATTATTAAATGCTATGTTCGATATGATTGGTGGCTTGATCCTGGTCATGTCACGCTCCCTAGGGGTGATACTCCGCGTGTGGGATTTTGGGGGTGTGACAGATTGGTATCAGAGCCATTGGTTATAGAGAACTTGGTTTTAATATGGGAAAAGGTTTTTATTAAAACCAGACTATAACCAGAACAGTGCTCTCAATGATCCACAACGACGCTTCGCTCCACGTGCAAGACTCAACATCCTAGGTAATAAGGTTTATGTTTATTACCTGCTTGCTAGATCTATATAGAACTTTGCTCGTAGTATGCTAGATTTCATTGCTTGCTATACGTCGTTACATGAGAATACCTACGTGCTTACGCTTTTCTGTCATCGCCCTACTCGCGAAACATTCTCACTTACGCTACTTTTACAATGAAGATCATGTCTGGACGAATTAACATGACTCAAGCCCAGCTAGAGGCTCTCGTTCAAGCTCAAGTTGCTGCGGCACTTGCAACCGCACAAGCAGGAGGTATATCCTGTGGTTATAGCACACACTAGGATCTTTAGATCCTACACTCTTAAGATAGCTCTCGTATTTAACTTCGTCCTATTCATACACAATAGGTCAACACGCGCAGCAGCCTGTCTGCACTTTTAAGAACTTCATGGACTGTCGTCCAAGTACCTTCAGTGGCACAGAAGGAGCAGTGGGACTACTCCATTGGTTTGAAAAGCTCGAGTCGGTATTTGAGATGTGTGAATGCCCTGAGGCTCGCAGGGTCAAGTACGCCACTGGCACGTTGGAAGGGATTGCACTAACTTGGTGGAACGCCCAAGTTCAGATCTTAGGGTTGGCAGCTGCTAACGCCACACCCTGGAACGACTTCAAGGAACTCATTAAGAGGGAATACTGCACGCATGACGACATCCACAAGTTGGAGAACGAGCTTTATCACTTGAAAATGACGGGGTTAGAGATTGAAGCTTACACGAAGCGGTCGAACGAACTGGCCATCTTGTGCCCAACCATGGTAGACCCTCCGATCAAGCGCATTGAGTTGTACCTCAAGGGTCTAGCCTCAGAAATTCAGAGCCATGTTACATCGGCTAACCTTGACAACATTCAAGATATTCAGCGTCTTGCTCATCGCCTCACGGATCAGGCGGTGGAACAGAACAAGTTGCCCAAACGCATCAGTGCTACCACTTCAGCCGCTACTCCCACTACACCCAGTGACAACAAAAGAAAGTGGGATGGGGATTCTAGCAGAGGTTCAGCAACAGTTCAATCCCAAGCTCAGCAACAGAAGACTGACCACTACCAGAGTCCTAGTCAGCAATCTTCTGGTGGTCATAGACAGAGAAGGTATCAAGGGTTTCACCCCAAGTGTCATAACTGCAACAGACATCACAGCGGCCAGTGCAACAAGGGTCGTTGTCAAAGATGTCTCAAGATGGGTCACGAGGCCAAAGACTGTAGGAGCCCACGGCCTGCAAATCAGAACCAGCAACCGCAACAACCCGCTCCACAGAACCCACAGCAGCAGCAGCCACAGCGTGGAAATCGGGGATGTTTCCAGTGTGGGGCTGAAGGTCATTTCAAACGCGATTGTCCTCAACTGAACCAGAATCAGAACCGCAACAACAATAATAACCAGGGCAACGGGCACAACAACGGTGGGAACAACAACAACAATGGCAATGAGGCAAGGGGTCGAGCTTTCGTGCTAGGACGAGGAGACGCAATGAACGATCCCAATGTGGTTATGGGTAAGTTTCTCCTCGACAAGATTTATGTTACTATTTTGTTTGATTCGGGTGCTGATACAAGTTATATATCGCTAAAAGTCAGTAAATTGTTAAAACGTGCACCAACACCCCTAAACATCAAACATGTAGTAGAACTAGCTAATGGTAAAAGGTTAGAAGCCACGCAGATAGTCAGGGGTTCTAGTATCGTCTTAGCCGGTCAAGTTTTCTCTATCGACCTTATTCCCATAGTTTTGGGAAGCTTCGACATCGTCATAGGGATGGATTGGTTATCACAACATCAGGCAGAGATCTTATGCAGCGAGAAGATTATTCGCATTCCCCGTTCTGGTCAGGAACCTCTCGAAGTTCAAGGCGATAAGAGTGGTGCTGTGGTTGGCATCATCTCTTTCCTAAAGGCTCAGAAATGTTTGCGGAAGGGTCACACCGCAATCTTGGCACTTGTCACCGATGCATCAGCAAAGGTAAAGAAATTGGAAGACATTCCAATAGTTCGCGATTTTCCTCAAGTGTTTCCAGAGGAATTACCTGGTCTACCGCCTCATCGCCAGGTCGAGTTTCAAATCGAGCTAGCACCAGGAGCAGCACCGATAGCACGTGCACCGTATCGATTAGCTCCATCAGAATTGGAGGAACTATCAAAGCAGCTGCAAGAGCTCTTGGAAAAGGGCTTCATTCGTCCAAGCTCTTCGCCTTGGGGAGCTCCAGTGTTATTCGTGAGAAAGAAAGACGGTACGTTCAGAATGTGCATCGACTACCGTGAACTGAACAAGGTAACGGTGAAGAACCGTTATCCTCTTCCACGCATAGATGACCTATTCGACCAGTTGCAAGGGTCGTGTTACTACTCCAAGATAGACCTACGGTCAGGGTATCATCAGCTGAGAGTCCGGGATGAGGACGTCTCCAAAACCGCATTCAGAACTCGCTACGGTCACTACGAGTTTCTTGTCATGCCGTTCGGGTTAACGAACGCACCTGCCGTATTTATGGACCTTATGAACAGGGTGTGCAAACCCTATCTTGACAAGTTCGTCATTGTCTTCATCGACGACATTCTGATCTACTCCAAGAGTCAGGAGGAACACGAGCAGCATCTACGACTTATTTTGGAACTCCTACGGAAGGAACAGCTGTACGCTAAGTTTTCGAAATGCGACTTCTGGCTTCGTGAAGTCCACTTTCTAGGCCACGTAGTGAACAAGGATGGGATCCATGTCGATCCATCCAAGGTAGACTCGATCAGGAACTGGCCTGCACCACGTACGCCAACGGAAATACGCCAATTCTTGGGTTTGGCGGGTTACTACAGACGGTTTATTAAAGACTTTTCAAAGATTGCTCAGCCGCTTACACTACTGACACAGAAGGGTGTCACCTACCGTTGGGGCAACACGCAGGAAACTGCTTTTCAGCACCTAAAGGATAGACTTTGCAGTGCACCTATCCTCTCATTGCCAGAGGGCACGGACGATTTTGTGGTCTATTGTGATGCATCCATCCAGGGTCTTGGATGCGTGTTAATGCAGCGCGACAAGGTCATTGCTTACGCTTCGCGCCAACTTAAGATACATGAACGAAATTACACGACGCACGATTTAGAGCTGGGAGCTGTTGTTTTCGCGCTCAAGATATGGCGACACTACCTGTACGGTACCAAGTGCACAATTTACACCGATCACAGGAGTCTCGAACATATCTTCAGGCAGAAGGAATTGAACATGCGTCAACGACGATGGGTTGAACTACTTAACGATTACGAATGCGCCATCAAGTACCATCCAGGCAAAGCCAATGTTGTGGCTGACGCCCTCAGTCGGAAAGACACTTTACCTCGGCGCGTACGAGCGCTACAGCTTACGATTCAGTCTAGCCTTCCCGCACAGATACGAGATGCTCAGGTAGAAGCATTGAAACCCGAAAATGCCAAAGCTGAAGCCTTACGCGGCTCACGACAACGAATGGAACAGAAGGCAGACGGCGCCTACTATGTAACGGGGCGTATTTGGGTCCCACTTTATGGCGGTCTACGCGAACTTGTAATGGATGAAGCTCACAAGTCTCGCTATTCGGTACATCCAGGATCGGACAAAATGTACCACGACATCAGAACTACTTATTGGTGGCCTAGTATGAAGGCCCACATCGCTACTTACGTTGGCAAGTGCTTGACCTGTGCGAGAGTCAAGGTGGAATACCAGAAACCAGCGGGTCTACTTCAGCAACCCACGATACCGCAATGGAAATGGGAAGAAATTTCCATGGATTTCGTTACAGGCCTACCTAGATCCCAGCGGGGGAATGATACCATATGGGTGATCGTGGATCGACTCACCAAGTCTGCACACTTCCTAGCTATAAAGGAAACGGATAAGTTCTCCACTCTCGCAGACATCTACCTCAAAGAAGTTGTTTCGAGGCACGGGGTGCCCACCTCCATCATTTCGGATCGGGATGCACGATTCACGTCAGAACTATGGCAAGCGATGCACAAATCTTTCGGCTCACGGTTAGACATGAGCACAGCGTATCACCCTCAGACGGATGGGCAGTCTGAGCGTACGATCCAAACTCTCGATGACATGCTTCGGGCATGCGTTATTGATTTCGGCAACGGCTGGGAAAAGCGTCTCCCTTTGGTGGAGTTCTCGTATAATAACAGTTATCACACCAGCATACAAGCCGCTCCATTCGAGGCATTGTACGGACGTAAATGCCGGTCACCTCTCTGTTGGGCAGAGGTGGGGGATAGTCAGATTACGGGTCCGGAGATTGTAGTGGACGCCACAGAAAAGATTGCACAAATACGACAACGCATGGCGGCAGCACGCGACCGCCAGAAAGCCTACGCGGACAAGCGTAGAAAGCCCTTGGAATTTCAGGTCGGGGACCGGGTTTTACTTAAAGTCTCACCCTGGAAGGGTGTGGTTCGTTTTGGCAAACGGGGCAAATTAAATCCGCGGTATGTCGGGCCGTTCGAGATCATTGAGAAAATAGGCAAAGTGGCCTACAAGCTAAACCTACCAGCTGAACTCGGTGCAGTTCACAATGTATTTCACGTGTCGAATCTGAAGAAGTGCCTATCAGATGAGACCCTCATCATTCCTTTTAAGGAACTCACTATCGACGAGCGGTTGCAGTTCGTCGAGGAACCAGTTGAAATCACGGACCGGGATGTGAAGGTCCTCAAAAACAAGAGAATCCCTCTTGTCCGAGTTCGTTGGAACTCCAGACGTGGCCCAGAGTACACCTGGGAACGCGAAGACCAGATGACAGAAAAGTACCCCCAGTTATTCGGAACCAATGCAACCACTACTGAGGCTGAAGCTACTACTGCGGAATTTCGGGACGAAATTCCAGATCAACGGGGGGAGGATGTGACACCCCAGGAAAACCAGTGAACGATACAATTTACCTAGCTTCCTCAGTGAGTGCGTACCAAATTTCGGGACGAAATTTCTTTTTAGTTGGGGATAATGTGACAACTCGTATTTCCAAACCGACCTCTGTACTTTGATGTAACGTTACGTGCCTATGTGATACTTTGATTTAATGAATGTTATGTTATTATGTGCATCATGTATGTATGTATGTGAATGTTACACGAACCGAACCGCACAACATGTATCAATCGCACAAGGCCATTGGGCCGGATTGATTTTGACCGAACTCTTAAGGGCGGCCCATGCATGGGTTCGGCCCACCCACCTTATACACAACACCTAGGGTATTGTAACCATTCCACACTTTTCATCCTCACACACTCAAACCCTACTTGATCTCTCTTCTCTCACGAAACTGACGGCAAGCATACCCTCCTCACCGAAGCTTTCTTGTAATCGGATCACCCTCTATCTTTCGGTTAGTGTCTTGTTTTATGATTTCGTGTTGATTGATGTTACGATTCCATGTTAGAATGTATTTATAATGATAAGCTAGAACCGATTGATGATGCTTGTTAAACTATTTGTTATCGTTCATGTTGTATGAAAACTAAATGGATACATGTAATCGGTTCATACGTGTGCTTTGAAATATGCTCTTTGGATGTTATTCTATAGATCCGAATTGTAGTATTGATCGGCTAGGGGGTCATTATGTTTAATCTGATTGAACGATTATTAAGTTGTGTTCTTGGACTAAGATTAGAGTTCGTATGAATTACATGTCACAAAGCTTGTTTGAATCGATTAGTTATTGTTCATGCTGCTATCATATTAGGGTTCATATGAAACTGTGATGGAATGGCTTGTTTGATCGATAATATGCTAGATGAATGATTGGAAACTTGTTAATTGATTGTTATGATAAGTTTGGAAACTTGGATAAGAGTAACCGATCTACATGAAATCAGGAAATCTGTTACAATTTGATAGTCTCGACACGGTTGCGAGTCGAGACCGTGTGATCTTGACCTGAGCATGATAACCCGAGACCGGCGTTGCGAGTCCAGTTGCGACTCGAGACTAAACAGTCTCGACTGGACCATGACAAACCGAGACCCGCCCTGTTGCGACTCGAGATCTCATTCGTTGCGACTCGAGATCTCGACACCAGCATAACTCGAGACCGATAGTCTCGACTCGAGACTGACTATGTTGCTATTGGACTTTTACTGTTCCAAGCCCAACTGTTTGGGCCGAATACTTGGAAATTGTTATCTGATCTTTATTGGACTGTTTAATCTTATTGGGCCGAGAAGAATATTGGATTGTTTTGGGCCGGGTATAATTGGGCTTAGATTTTAGAGCGCACAAGTATGATTATGTTGTGCTCTTGACTGTTAACGTGCAATACGTGGTTGCTATGATTAATACGTGCATTACTTGAAGTCAAAACCTGACTTGTGTGGTAACCCTGTTAGGACGTGGTTGACCACTCATAGTTCAAGAAACCCTTTTTGTGTATCTGCCGAGCAAACCAAGGTGAGTTCACACAGCCAAGACATGGGATTCCCGGGTTGGGAATTGGGTTGGAATGTTTGATATGGAATGATTACTCGTACTTACGCAATCACTAGACTATAGACCACCGTCCTCAGGATAGTTAGGACACTTACGTAAAACCTACGTAAACTAGTATCTACCATTGTCTCTCGGGTCGGGAGGACACTTACGTAAAACCTACGTAACCTAATACCCACTACTGTCTTCCGGGTCGGAAGGACACTTATGTAAATCCTACGTAAACCCCACGCGTACCACTGTCCTCAGGGAAGGGCACTCACGTAAATCCTACGTGACCTTGTACGTATTCCTGTTCTCGGTTTAAGAAGAACACATGGTTGCAAATAGTCTAGTAAGTACCATATTGGGAAGCCCCCATTAGTAAAGATAAACGTGGGAATCCCCCACTAGTAATACATATATAAGCATGGGAAACCCCCACCATTAGTACATACATGCATGGGAAGCCCCCAACTAGATGAACATATTCATTACTATTACGAACTTATTTTCTGTGAACTCGCTCAACTAGTTGTTGACTCTCTGCTGCATGCCTTGCAGGACCTTAGGTACTTATGGAGCTTGCACAAGGAGGAGCAGGTCGTTGTGGGCATGGATCGTGAATGCTTAATAAAACACATATGACATTTCATACATTATTATTTATGTTGGGTTTACTTACATGCTTCCGCTACTTAAACAAAGTTTGGTTTTGAACATCAATCATGTCGGGATGAATTACATTATCTACTTTTATTATTAAATGCTATGTTCGATATGATTGGTGGCTTGATCCTGGTCATGTCATGCTCCCTAGCGGTGATACTCCGCGTGTGGGATTTTGGGGGTGTGACACCTAAGCTCATGTCTGATGACGACGACCCCAATGATTTTCAGCCTTTTGCCTTACCCAACTTTGGTGATGACATTCCCTTCATTGATGACGTACTAGCTCTTCCTTTACCTATTCAAGATCAGCTCATCATCGGACATCCCGATGGCGAGCACATTGTTGAGCCCATTCCGATCCCCGCTATTCCCCTCGCTGCCATTCCTGATGAGGATTGGCCTTTTGTTGTCGACTTGGACGATGATATCGATGTTCCTGTGATTGAGGAGGATCACATTGATGACGACCTGGGTGATGGAGAGGTATTCGACATCGTCATCTTAGACGTAGCTTCACCTGTTGTACCTGTCATTGGCATCTCTTCTGATTCGGACCCTGATTCTGTTTCCGACTCTTTTGAGTCCGTGACCTCTTCAGCCCTACTAGCTGCTGGAGTTAGGGCTTATCCCACCGATGATGATGATGATGACGCTATGTCCGTTGCACCATCCTCTCATGTTCACATTCCTACACCTCCTTATACACCTGATCACATACTCGCTCCTGTTTCAGCTCCCGTCGATTCACTTCCAGTTGCACCATCCAGCACACAGATTCCACCCACTACTCTTGTCACTCCTGTCTCAGGATGTTCACTTCCACCACCCACTCTTGATACACACCGGATTGACCTACCCACTATCTTCCCTAGTGAGATACCCGCTCCTCATCCTTGGGAGGGTACGTCCAGACAGCCTCCCTGCTTTGACCCCTTAACACCTATTGACTTCATGTCTACACCTCACTTCTCTCCGTTTGAGACGGATCCATACCTTCAGTCCCCCAGATTGTTCCCTCCGTACTCTATGTCATTATCCGATCCATATCATCCTTCCCATCATACTGGATACACTAGAGATGATCTCCTTCTATCGCTCCAACTTCAGTTTGAGATTCTTTGTCGTAGAGTATATTAGTTAGAGAATGAGGCAGATGTCAGGTGACCTCCACCCCCTGCGTATCCCCCACCAGTCATTCCACCACCACCATCATCCCCTCCACCAGTATCTCCATCGCCTGCTCATGTTCCCGCTGAGGGTCACGCTGCTCGATTTCTGACTGTAGAGCAGGAAGTCAGTTTCTTGGTCCGACGAGTTCACGAACTCGAGGAGGAGATTGCACATCTTCGTAGCTTGATCTTTCCTACTCCTCCACCACCTCCAGCACCCTAGGCCTTATGTTTTGCAGGTACCTTTTGAAGTGGGTTTATGACTCCCGACACCCAATAGCATGTGTATATGAAGACCAGGACTGAGCCCAAAACACTTGAAGACTTAAGAAGACCAATGTAGATGAAAATAGTTACTACTTTTGTATTATGGAACTTGTATGACCGAGGTGATGTAACCTCGAGTCCATTTTATTTTTCTTCTATTAAAAACAATGTACCAAGTTGTCGAACATATATGAAAGCTCAGTGGTTGTTTTCTTTATTATACATTGTTGATTATATGTGCTTGTGTTGTTTATGTGATTACATGTTTGCTTGTTGCGATGACCATTTATGTTATATGTATATATATATATATATATATATATATATATATATATATACCTCATAGACATTATTTGGTGAATGTTGTCTAACCTAGCCAATACTTCTTGTTAGAAGAAAATGCCGCCCAGACGTAACACAAACACCAATACGTTACCGAGAACTGAGGCTAAACTCAATGAGCGCATATCTCAGGCTATAGCACATCATGAAGCCCTCCACTCTGAACACAGCGGTGGCACTTCAGGAAACAATCCTCCCATTGGTAATGTTAAGTCACCCAAGACACATTACAAATCTTTTGGGTATTTCCAAATTGTGCTTTGTCAATGCTTACTCGTGAAATGTTGTTGCATGTGTTTCAGGCTGCACCTATAAACAGTTCCTGGACTGTAAGCCCTTGAATTTTGATGGCACACGAGGTACCGTTGCTTTCGTTCGATGGGTCGAAAAGACTGACTCAGTTTTGAGAATGAGTAAATGTTCGCCCGAGCAGAGAGTTACCTACATTTAAGGATTGTTCATGGATGGTGCACTCTCTTGGTGGAACCTTCAGGTTCAAACCCTTGGTGAAGCTGCTGCTTATGCATTGAGCTGGGATGAGCTCAAAGAGTTGATGCGAAAGAAATACTGCTCCAGGGTCGAAATCCAGAAGCTGGAAACTGAGTTCTGGAATTGAAAATGGACGCTTGGGAAGATTCTCGAAATCTGACACAAACAAGAAAGAAACTCATGTGGAATCCTCAAATGACAACAAGAGAAAGTTTTCGAACTTCAAGAAGAGCACACAGGCAAACAATAATTCCAACAAGCGTAGGGATGCAAATCCGCCAGCAGAGGCCCAGACTGGCCTAACAAACGTTGAGACTAGGGGAAAAGGGTATGCGGGCACCCTACCCAAGTGCGATATATGCCAATTTCATCATACTGGTCGGTGCAGATACGGTAAGTGTGACAATTGTGGAAAAATTGGGCATGCACAGGATACATGTTGGTTTGGTGGGGGACGCAGTAATAAGAACCAAGGAGGAAATGGTAATCAAGGTGGGAAGGGCAATCAGATTGGTAATAGGAACAAGGTGGCAACGGTAATCAGGGAGGAAATGGAAATAGAGGTGGAAACGGTAACCAAGCTGACAATGGAAACCGAGGAGGAAACAACAATAATAACCAGGGCGGAAATGATAATGGACGTGGCCAAGGCTGTTATGGCTGCGGTGACATAGGACATTTTAAGAGGGATTGCCCTAAAAACAATCAGGCCCGTGGAAGGGTGTTCACTATCGGAGCTAGAGAAGCACGCCAGGATCCGAATGTGGTTACGGGTACGTTCCCTATTAACCAACACTCTGCATCTGTTATGTTTGATACTGGCACCAACTTTAGTTTCGTATCTATAGAATTTAAGAATACACTTGGCCTAGTTTCAAGTAAGCTAGACATCACATATTCTATAGAACTGGCAAATGAAAAGTTAGTTAAAGCAAATGAGGTGATTAAGTGTTGTACTCTGGATCTTGGATAGCAAGAATTTTCTATTGATCATTTACAAGTTGATTTGGGAAGCTTTGACGTTGTTGTTGGGATGGATTGGTTGTCTAACCGCCGTGCGGAAGTGGTTTTCCACGAGAAGACCATCCATTAGTGAATGAAGAGACGCTTGTGATTCATGGGGAAAAGCATGAGATGCCCTTACGAATTATCAACTACATGAAAGCGCAGAAGTGCCTCTGAAAACGATGCATAGCCTTCCTCGCTCATGTCGTCAACATGGAGACCAAGGAGCCAAAGCTAGAAGACATCCCCGTTGTGAAGGAATTTCTAGAAGTCTTTCCCGAAGACTTGCCTGGGTTACCTCCACAGCGGCAAGTGGAGTTTAAGATAGATCTAGTGCCAGGAGAGTCACCGGTGGCAAAAGCACCATACCGGTTAGCTTCGTCCGAAATGCAAGAGCTTTCGACTCAACTGCAAGAGCTGCTAGACAAGGGATTTATCAGGCCAAGCTTCTCACCCTGGGAAGCTCCAGTGCTGTTTGTTAAAAAGAAAGATGGCAGTTTCCGTATGTGCATCGACTATAGGGAGTTGAATAAGCTAACCATCAAGGATCGGTATCCCTTGCTGAGGATTGATGACTTGTTCGACCAATTGCAAGGTTCTAGCTACTACTCCAAGATCGACTTGAGATCGGGATATCATCAATTGAGGATACAAGAGGAAAGCATCCCTAAAACGGCCTTTAGGACTCGCTATGGGCATTACGAGTTCCTTGTCATGCCGTTTGGCTTAACAAACGAACCGGCGGTATTCATGGATCTCATGAATCGGGTGTGAAAGCCATATCTGGATAAGTTTGTGATTGTATTTATTGATGACATCCTCATATACTCGCGGACCAAGGAAGAACGCGAGCAACATCTACGAGCTATCTTGGAACTTTTAAAGAAGGAACAGTTGTATGCGAAGCTGTCGAAGTGCGAATTTTGGATTCGCGAGGTGCAATTCCTAGGTCATGTGGGGAACGAGAATTGAATTCATGTCGACCCTGCCAAGATTGGGGCGATCAAAAACTGGGAAGCCCCAAAGACGCCAACTGAGATACGACAATTTATGGGTTTAGCAGGTTACTACAGGCGATTCATAGAGAGCTTTTCGAAGATTGCTCAACCGTTAACAACCTTAACCCGGAAGGATAAGATATTTGATTAGGGCGAAGAACAAGAAACAACTTTTCAAACGTTGAAAGATAAACTCTGCGATGCACCTATCTTATCCTTACCTGACGGTACCGATGGTTTCGTGGTTTACTGTGATGCGTCTCGACAAGGTCTTGGTTGCGTGTTGATGCAACAGGACAAAGTCATCGCGTACGCGTCTCGTCAATTAAAGGTGCATGAAAAGAACTATACCATGTACGACCTTGAGCTGGGTGCTATGATATTCGCATTGAAGATTTGGCGTCATTACTTGTATGGTACTTGTTGCACGATCTTTATAGACCATAATAGTTTGCAACACATTTTTTATCAGAAAGACTTAAACATGAGGCAGCGAAGATGGGTCGAGTTGTTGAATGATTATGACTGTGAGATAAAACATCACCCGGGCAAGGCGAACGTTGTAGCGGACGCCTTGAGCCGCAAGGAGCGTGCAAAACCTCTAAGGGTGCGAGCCTTAGAGATGACCATACAAACTGATCTCACTACTCGGATTCGTGAAGCTCAGCAAGAAGCGCTTAAACCGGATAACCTACAAGCTGAATCATTGCGTGGAATGGAAGCGCAATTGTTGTCAAAGGAAGATGGAACATTGTACTTCATGGAGCGAATTTGGGTTCCATTCTTCGGCGATTTACGCACACTTATTTTGGATGAAGCTCATAAGTCAAGGTACTCTATACATCCCGGATCCGACAAGATGTACCAAGACTTGAAAGACTGGTATTGGTGCCTAAGATGAAAGCCGATATCGCTACATATGTGGGTAACTACCTTACTTGTGCCAAAGTTAAGGCGGAATACCAGAAACCATCGGGGTTGTTGCAGCAACCTGAGATTCCCATATGGAAGTGGGAACAAATATCGATGGATTTCATTACCAAGCTACCGAGAACCCAAAGAGGCCATGATATGATTTGGGTATTTGTTGATCGACTCACGAAGTCCGCGCATTTCCTACCGATCAGCGTGAAAGATAGCACCAAGAAGTTGGCGGAAATATATCTCAGGGAGATTGTGGCAGGACATGGAGTGCCTGTTTCCATCATATCCTACCGAGATGGTCGTTTTGTGTCGAGGATTTAGCAAACGTTTCAGAAGGCTTTTGGATCGCAGTTAAATCTTAGCACTGCCTTTCACCCTCAGACGGACGGCCAAAGTGAACGAACGATACAGACTCTGGAATACATGTTACGAGCTTGTGTGATGGACTTTGGTGGGAGTTGGGATACTCACTTGCCTTTAGTGGAGTTTTCCTACAATAATAAGTATCACACCAGCATTCAGGCCGCCCCGTTTGAAGCCTTGTATGGGCGAAAGTGTCGGTCCCCGTTGTGTTAGGCAGAGGCCGGAGATAAACAGCTTATCGGTCTAGAATTAGTTTAGGAAACCACATACAAGATTGCTCAGATACGTGATCGTATCAAGTCAGCTCGTGATAGACAGAAGAGCTACGCCGACAAGCGACGGGAACCATTTGAATTTGAGGTTGGAGATATGGTCTTGTTGAAAGACTCACCTTGGAAAGGCGTAGTGCGGTTTGGAAAACATGGAAAGTTAAACCCCCGTTACATTGGGCCTTTCGAGATTCTGGAAAGGATCAGAACCGTTGCATACAAGCTAAAGCTTCCAGAAGAACTTAGAAGTGTCCACGACACATTGCATGTGTCTAATCTCAAGAAGAGCCCTACGCAGGTAACAGTCATCATTCCCGCAGACGAGATTCAGGTCAACGACAAACTCCAATTTACTGAAGAACCTGTTGAGGTTACGACTGGAAAGTCCACAAAACACGGAGAAGTCGTATTAAACTCGTCAAAGTCCGTTGGAATTCACATCAAGGCCTAGAGTTTACTTGGGAACGTGAAGATAAAATCAAGTCTAAGTATCCACATTTGTTTCACAACTCCCCTGCAACCGATAATGCAGCTTGAATTTCATGACGAAATTCTTTTAACGGGGGGAGAATGTGACAACTGGCATTTTTCATTTATTTCCGTATGATGTGAACAGTAATTTGTAATTTATGATTGTGCATGTTGGACATATGATATGAATGATTTCATGATTACTTTCAAAAGACTCACAAATACATTACATGATGCATGCTACTTATGATTGTTAAATGCAACCGGAACCGTTCAATTAGTGCACAGACGAAACTAGCACACTTATCAGATAAACTAGTAGTACTGACAGGAGTTCAGTACTCAGACAGACATCATGTTAGGATACAGATTGAGTCCCAGAACCAAAGTTTACACTAGAACTCTATGCAGGAAAGTAAGGGTTATGAAACCGCCTTTCGAGTGACGAATAAACACTGAAAAGTACCCGAAACACACTTTAAATGCAGAATTCTACAAAAATCAGCAATTAAACATCAAAATACTATGCAGAAATAAGGTTTAGATGTCCAGAATAACTTGTATAGTGTCAGGAATGAAAACTGTCATGAAAGGTACCTCACAACTCATAAAACTACGCAATTTAGCACCTTAATGAACCGATAACCGAACGAACAACCGGACACTACCCGAAACACTAAAATTAAACTAGAAGCATTGTTTTAACATCATAAGACTAGGTGTTAACACTAAACACCTTATTGCACATCAAAAATCCCTAAACACACTAAACCCCTAACTAAATATTTGAACTGTAACTAGATAATCAAACTAACTTAAAAATCCAACTAGTTACCCCCCCCCCCTTGAAAACCGGCCCAAGGGGTCCCACCCCACCATTTCTTGAATGTTACAATTGAGATTGTTGTAAAGATATTAGACACATAACCCTTTGTATAAAGAAATGTTGGAAGAAGTTTATAAAAACCATTAGTCATCACTCATTATCATCAACATCAAAATTTCAAACCACAAACCTCCTCCCTCTCCCTCAAAAGCTACGGCCAAACACTCCCATCCCCACATCCATTTTTCTAGTCCATTTCAACATAATCCAAGGGTGTTCTAATGAGAATCAAGCATACCTAGGAAGGTTGCAAGCAAGAGGAGTTCTAAGGACCATCTTGTTCATCCCTAGCCTTTGTGCTTGTAGTAAGTCTTCTTGATCATGTTTTTACATCTTATATTAGTGGTTAAAGTAGACATGTAACTAAAAGTCTAAAGATCACACCAAAACAAGAAGATGAACATAAGAATAAAACTCAAAATCATAAAGATCTAAGTTGTTTAGTGTATGTGATGAACTTGTTTGTTGATTTCTCGAGTGTATGGTGTAGATCACCACATAAAAGCTTGCTAGATGATGATTTAAAACATGATCTAGCAAGTATGAGGATGAATCTTGAAAGATCTATGTTAATCATCCTTTATGTTTAGTATGAACTTGAAAATGAACATGATTTTGTGAAGAATGATGATTCCTACAAGTTGTAAGTTTTAAAAGTGAAAGATTTCAAAGATAAAAGTTTCAAGAAAAGCAAAGTTTACTTCAAGAGTTACATGATTTGGTTTTTAAAGGAAAGTGAACATGTTTCAAGTGTAAGAATAGAACACTTGAAATATTTAAGCTATGACAAATTCAAGAAAATGAATTTTTGTAAAAATGAGTTACAAGTTGTGAAGATGGAAATTTTGTAAAAATGATTTTTGTGAAGTAAAAGTCATGTTTTTGTTGTTAATAAATCATGTTAAACACCATGTTAAAATACTACAAGATTTTATAAAACTTCAAGTTCATACCTTCATGTAGAAATGTATGTTATGGCATAAGGTAAGTGTAGGAATGTTGTTGATGAGTTTTTGAAAAAGAAAATGATATGCTATAAGCATGGAAACCTCCATTTTCAAAGGAAACTATGGGCGTCGGCGACGACCCATATGGGCGTCGGTGACGGTGTCCTGAAACTTGACTTTCTGTTTTTCTCATTTCTTGGGTCCGGTTGACCCGTTTCACATCCCAGTGGCTTGTTTATCATCCCGATGACCCGTAAAGCTCCCAATTAGCTCCTTAAACTTCACAAGACCTGCAAAACACAAATCCTTTTACAAGTAGGCTATTCGGGATTAAAATTTAATTAAAAACATGAACTTAGACATAAACGAACACCGGTTTTCGACCACGTATCTCATCCCCATACTTGTCTTTTGCTTGCCCTCAAGCAAATCTGTTTTTCACTTTCACGTGGGTCGAACAACGAATACACTCCCCGTTCCCGAGATGAAGGTTAAGGTCCAATGTCATGCTAAAGTTCAAACTCTTTACAATTTTCAACGTATTTAGTGGTGAAGTGATTTCACATACAAAAATGGTTATCCAAGATTAACCCGCCCGTGAAACTAACAATTCATACACATCCCTCACAATGTTCTCTCCACTCGGCTTGTAAATGGGCTAATGTTTATAATGTATTAGCACTTCAAAGAATATTCACTCAAAACCGATTAGAACACATACCCGCATAAGCTTGCAACTCAATCATTCTCCACCACCGATCACGAATACTAAGCACAAGTCATAAGGTCTTTATAAGGGTTGTAATGGGACTAGGCTAAGGGTAGGAAATAGGATATTTTAAAGTGGCTAAGGTGATGAAAATTCGATTTTTTTATTACAAATGACTACTCTAACCAACACTAACTATAAACACCAATTATGAGGCAACAACTTTTCTCATTTTATTCCACAACTACTAACACTTCTTTTTGTTTTTTTCTCAATGCTTTTTCAATTCTTTTTCATAACATTTTCTGACTATTTTTTTATGCAAACAATAAAAAGAACAACTATACAAATACGACTCCTATAATCGAATTTCCATCACACGGGTTTAAAAGTAAAAAGGTTTAAGGTTATGGGCAATAGGATGGTTAAACGAAAGGTTTAGGCTCAAAGTGGGCGACTAGGGGATTTATTTGGGTAAGGATGGATAAATGGTTTTAAAAGCAAAGGTTTACCTAATGCCTTAATCATTCTCGTGCTTATATTCGGTCTATGGTCTCAAACGTATCAAAAGTTGCAAGTTCTACAATATATGACTAATGGTCCACTCAAACAAAGAAACATAGGTATGTAATCTATGATATAAAAGTGGCTCAAAACCTCACATATCTAAAAGGGTATGGTATGTTACATGCATAAAAGACTAGTTTCTTAGGCGGATTATTCCCAAATAACCACCCGCTAAATACCCGTCATGCTATTAATTTGAACTTGACCATGACAAAAGACCAAATGGTTTGTGACATCCCTCGTTGACTTAGTTACTTGTGCTTTTAAGATCACTTTTGAAACAAGATATTTTTGAAAATTTTTTTAAATTGTCCCCCATCCCCACACTTGAGGTAAACATTGTCCTCAATGTGTAGTGTTTAAATGAACGAGTCAAAATCAAAAATTCTTACTACTCCCCCATCCCCACACTTGAGGTACATATTGTCCTCAGTGTGTAAGAACTAGAGTATTAAACGCACAAGGGATGTGACACGGCTAATTCCCCAAAATTTCACCCCGGAAAATAATGTACAATTTACAATCCACTTATTTGCTAATCTAAAGATCAAAAGTAAAAGGAAACGTATGCACCTGGTTTTTGAGCTCATTCCTCGTGTGCTCCTCTCCTCTTCATGAAAGAGGTTGTCCCACGAACCCAATGTACCTACAAATCTTAACCCTTGTGTAGAAGCATGCTTCTCACAACCATCAAAATTCGTTAGTCACCTAGTTCTACCAGTTTTATGAAAATATTACCAAGCTATACGTTATTTCACTTTGATTTATGTGGAAAATAATTTACAACAACAACAAACCTAACTCACTTTCGTAGGAATCACGGTTGCATTTAGCTTATGCAACAAGCCCTTTTAAACCCCCCAATAGCTTGGGAGGACGAGAGGTCTCGTGAGGGTTATATAGGGAACACACCCACAACGTTCATTTAACTAGGAGAAAGTAAATAAAACGAGATAAAAATAACGAAAACAAAATAATATACAACAACAACATCACAAACATACCTTGCCTCTACCGCTGATATCTTTCGTTAGGGTTCACTGGCGGGTTTGGCTGGTATTGATAACCAGTGAGGGCCTCAAACATCTCCCTATAATTATCGAGTGGACTCTACTCCCCTTGAGGTGGTGGTTGGTAAGGAATCGGGATGAAGCTGGAGCCTACTGCCTCGGGCCAATGAGGGGTTGGATCGGATGGGCCTCGTGGATGGGGAAGGTTGGGCTAATCGGTCCACCCCGAGTGCTCGGAATAAGGGAGACCGGCTTGATAATCTCTTTGATGGTGCTCCTGATTGTGGAGCAACTTGGCATTATTAATAGCCATTTGGTTAGAGACAACCAAAGCTCTCCATCGGCGTTGCTCCAATTCCCTTTGTGCATTTTGACGCCTCGCCTCTTCTTCCTCCCATGCCCGTCTTTGGGCCCTATCCTCTTCTTGCAACTGTAACAAGCGTTCCATTTGTGACCGTTGTAACGCTTGTTGCAGTTGTTGTTCCTCCATTTGTTTTTCAATCTTCTCGCGAAAGGATGCTTGATAAGCCCATTGCTCTTGCGAGTACGCCCCTTGCGCGTCTTCCCAAGCCTTCCTGCTCGCTTGATATTCTCTCCCTTCACCAATGCATGCCGACATATTATCGTAAACCACTTGTTGCCCGCAGGTCCACAACCGGTACGTCGGTCCTTGCCTTTGGTTCACAAAGTTTGCTACACCGGCAGAAATCTCCCGATGCTTCCTTCTGTATCTTTGCCTTGGTCCCCGCGGACCGGAAGTCTCCTCCTCCTCCTCCTCCTCAATATCAGGCATCTCCTCATCTTCATCTTCCTCTTCATTACCCTCTCTCGATTCAGTTTATCGGTAACTATTCCCTTGCTCATCCTCGACCGTGTGAATATGACCAAAAGCCTTGACCGTTATCTTCCAATGTCGCCTCATGGAGGCGAAGTTGAACTGATCGATGGGTTTAGACACCCATAGCGACTCCGGAGGCAATGCGTTTTGCTGCAAGATCATTGCGCTAATCAATCTCACATAAGGGATCATCTTCCGTTTGAATGATTCCCTTGTATCCCACGTATTGATCATCACAATTTGGCGCCATGATAGCCTCGGCGTCCCATACAAAAACGAATGCAAAACCCGGTAGTCGGGTGCCTTCACCGTCCCGCGGTCCCCAAACCGCACCATAACATTCTCTAACGAAATGCCTTGTAGTATTTTGCCCTCCAAAGACAAATCGTTTCTCGACTCCCCTGCACCCCCAGAACCTGGCAATACCGATGCTAGCATTTGCTCCGGATCAGCTGCGTTTCTTTTATTATCCAAAAACTGATCATAATCGTAGTAATCATATGCTTCAACCCCAAGCGAATCAAACCTTGCTATAGCATTCATGTGCTTAAATGACATAATCATTTGATTTTTGCCAATATTGCCAATCAATTGCCACGTAGGAGCCGGCCCATCAGAATGTTCAAACCGGAGAGTAGACAACCATTCACAAACCGCGCCCAAATACACCCGGGTGGTGATATCCTCGCACCAATCAAGCACTCGCTACCACCCAATCTTTTCAAACTTTTGAACTATGCCGATTTTTCGAAATTCTTCGACATTCAATGTACGCTCACATACTATCCTCTCGGGTACGGGCTTTGAAACACCCGTGACCATCTTCATTTTCCACATCTTCGCCTCCAATTTCTTGTTTCGGTACCGAGAAAGAGCTTTCAACTTCTCGTCTTTCCATACCGAAGCCGACCTACTATTCTTGGCCTCCTCCCAATCCCAATCTTGTCTATAGAGTTGCCCATCACCTTCTTGTACATTACTTAATTGCTCCCAACATTTTTGATATTGCCCCGAGCCTGAACCGGCTCCCGAAGACGAACCTTGCCCGGAAGTTTTTGCTTTCTTGCTTCTTCCAGACATAGCTACAATCAAAAGACAAGACAACAATTAGCATACCCAACTCTCAAGCAATCTCAAACTTTGAACATAATATGCAATGTTGAATTTCAATCAAGATTTAGATGTAAAATCGCCTTTTTAAACTTCCAAAGTCGCTCATTTTAACATCTACATATCGATTTAGCATGTCCAAATTTATATGTCCCCGGCAACGGCGCCAAAATTTGATCGGAGTGTCGCGCTCCGGTCAAAGATAAAATTTATATGCCCAAATTACCCTTAACAAATAGTTAGTGGTAGCAAGGGGTCGAACCATGAAGAGTATGTGGTTTGCGAATGGATTTGATTGAATTGAAATATGAGTTACAACTTATGAAGCTTGCTATCTTGTTTTTGTATATTTTTATTTGATTGAAAGGTGGGAAATAAGATTACTAAAATGATTGAATGGATTAACTACTAATGATTAACAAATTGCAAGAAATGAAATTGATTGATTGAACAATAATAAGAAAACAAGGTTAACACCCGGTTTCAACTAATGCAAGACTTAGGGTTACTACGTATTTTAATTAGCTTTACTTGAAATAATTCATTAACGGGTCGCAATCACAAAGCTTAGGTGCCAATCGCTATCAACGTTGTAAACAACGGACCATGATGCACTTCGTTACTTCGGACTAACAAATCCTGTCAAAAGACAAGGCATAAATACGTGTATTCATTTCAGAAAGTCAAAATTAATCATTCACTCGACAATTTAAAAATTCAATACAAACGTAGGACAATTGTCTAAAGATTCAAATGTAAATCAAGTTGTCACAAAGCACACATCAAAACATAATAAACCCTAAATCTTACAAAAGTCTACACCGGGGTGAAACCTCCTAGAAATTAGCCGCGCATGATCGAAAGAACTTGATCACCGGATGTTGAGAACTCAAAGTTAAACATCTTGAAGCCTTGAGGATGGTGGATGATGAGGTTTAGGGTTTGGGTAGGTGATGATGATGAACAAATGAATGGATTGATGGAGCTAGGGTTTGGAATCAAGAACGTGATGTTGATTCGATTCTTGATTCGGGTTGTATAGATGATTGATCGTGAACGGTAGGCGATAGATAGATGAGAATAGGCTCCAAAATGATGTTTTCAAACTCCAAGAATGCGTAACCCCCGAATTGAATAGTAGAAACTTGTTTTTATTCGTCAAAACCATCATGGAAGTCAAAATAGCGCGTCAGCAACATAGGGGGCCGTCGCTGACGGCCTGAAGCCTCGTCGGCGACGGTGTGTGCATCCTAACAAATAGCCGACGGCCTAACACTCTGTCTACAGACAAATCAGGCGACGGAAACCTTCACCAGCCGTCGGCGACGGCCCATATGGGTGTCGGGGACGGTGTCCTGAAACTTGACTTTCTGTTTTTCTCATTTCTTGGGTCCAGTTGACCCGTTTCACATCCCAGTGGCTTGTTTATCATCCCGATGACCCGTAAAGCTCCCAATTAGCTCCTTAAACTTCACAAGACCTGCAAAACACAAATCCTTTTACAAGTAGGCTATTCGGGATTAAAAGTTAATTAAAAACATGAACTTAGACATAAACGAACACCGGTTTTCGACCACGTATCACACCACCATCACCGTCCAACACCCCCACCCCCACCCCAATGTCCGTACACCACCACCAGTTTATTTTAGAAGTCTGCATACGTTAAAAAACAAACAATCTTCTTCTTGCAGACTGCAGAGGTTTGGTCCACCTCTTCTTCTACAGATGTTTGCAGATGTGGTCCGTAGACTGCAGACATTTTACCTCTTAAAAAACAAACAACACCTTTGTGTACTAGTGGTTGAGAGTTGGGGCAACTCACTTGATACGTCATTGATAAAACGAAACCAGTGAGAGCTATATATCAATAAGCTAAAAAAAAATAGATCGTCCCCAAGAAAATGAGGGTGACACACGAAGGTTTAAAACACGACTACGTGAATATATTGTGACAAATTAGACAACCTCGCAACTAAATATTTTTTTTAATAAAAATATTATATTTGGGATTTATTTTATGAGGTTGGCTAAATGCACCCCCTTTTTTACTAGTCATACCCCCTTTCTAAAAATATAATTTAAAAGTTGTTAAATTTCACCCCTCTAAATAATTCAAATATTGTTTTGAAAACTATTGTGTTTCTATAATTTGAAGACACTTTCTCTTACTAGTATTTTATTATGTTTCTATAAAACGTCATTAAAATTAATAAAAAGATATTTTATATACAATAAAAAAGTTTCAGAACTTTTTTTTGAAAAAAAAAACAGTTGCTTTTATATTTTTTATTTATTTCGTATTTTAGTTCTCTCATCTTTCTACTTCTATTTTTATTAGTATTATTATTTTATTAAGTGTTTTTTAATATAATTAACAACTTTTATTTATTAAAAGTAATAAGACGTAAAAAGAAAATAAAACGTTAGTTAAGTTGTCTGGTTTTAAAGCTTCATTTAAATTTTTGTGTATCATTGTTTATACAAACCGAATTCGCATACCCACTTCAAGCCGCTATGAACAAAAAAAATCCATTTCAAAATTAAAATGCTCGCCTTACTCTAAAACGTAAGAAAACGATTATTTTTCAAATAATCAAAAAAAAGTTTCTTTTTAAATAAAATAACGTTTTAAAAACAAATACTAGTAATAATAATAATTAAAGATAAAAAAAATGAAAGAAAAACAAAGGGGTTTGAATTAAATTAATGTAAAAGTTAAAGGAGGGGGTGCATTCAGTAGAAAAGGGGATACATTTAGCAACACCCTTATTTTATTTCACAACAGGATCAGTAGTAAAGTTGACTAAACTGTTTGACAAGAAAACAAGAATCTAAGAGTACTAAAAGATTATAAATTGTAACGCTTCATAGTAAAAATAATCAAACTGATGGGGGCGAAGCTTTTAATGGGCGGGAGGGGGTGGCCGAACCTCGAATTTTTCGCTCAGTAGTAGAGAGTATATAGTTTTCGTATACAAATTTTTGGGTATATACGTTTTCGGCCCTCCGGTTTTATAGAAATTTTTAGGGGGTGTACCTATTGGCACACCAATGTGCCTATATGCACACCAAATTTTTTTTTTGTCCTATATGCACACCCTGCAGTGTAGAGGTATGGCCAAAGTGCGACGTTTTGGTCCGGTCAACCAGACAAAGACTGACGGGTGTCTGACGGGTCTGTTGACCGGACCAAAACGCCGAGCTTTGGCCGCGTTTTGGTCCTGTCAACCAGACAACCGGTCAGTCTTTTGTCTGGTTGACAGGACCAAAACGCGGCCAAAGCTCGGCGTTTTGGTCCGGTCAACAGACCCGTCAGACACCCGTCAGTCTTTGTCTGGTTGACCGGACCAAAACGTCGCACTTTGGCCATACCTCTACACTGCAGGGTGTGCATATAGGACAAAAAAGCACTTTTTGGGGTGACCATCTACAGAACAAGTGTGTAGATAGTTTGAGCCATTTTTAGATCCAGTGACTTCCGCCATCCCCGTCAGAAATCTCAAGCTTCGCCACATGAGGCCAACAATACTATCATCAAAGGTAAATAACAAAAGTCATGCATAAATCTAATCCCAAGTCTATTCCTTAAATTAAGGGCGTGTAAACAAGTCGAGTCCGTGTTTAAAAGACTATTCATGAATAGAGTTTGAGATAGATTAATAAACTAATTAATTGTGAGCTGAGTATAAGTTTGAAAACCAACGAACGAGTCAATATCAAGCTCAAGAAAGTAAGCAAGCAGTGCTTGAGCTCTCTCGTAAGTCAAACATGTAGATTCCGAGCCTCAAAAGTCAAACATGTAGATTCCGAGCCTCGTAAGTCAAGCAAGCTTAGCTTAAGCTTATACGAGCTTGGGCACAAGCTTAGGTTGGCTTGTGTACTTTACACCCCTACTCGTGTTACGTCAAATGTCCAATGACTAAACCAACATCTTTTATATATTTTATAAAGGTGAAATATTTATGACCAAAATCTTTTATCCAAGATAAATTAGATACCTCAGGAAATACTTGTATGTGATATATAAAAACATGAGTATATAGATATGAGTATATTTTGAAACATGACAGGACACAACTAGAAAATGCCCTTACTTATGACTTTCTATCCTCTTTATTGATAAGTTTGATGGTAAGGTTAAAAGGTGTGGGGCTCACGAGTGACCACACTAGTGCTTCTACTATAGTCCTACATAGAGAGGTAAACAACCAACCTTAAATACAACAAACCTAAATACAACAAGAATGATGCATGAAATTCAATTTCGTTTCACTTGTATTATGTACGTTTAACTAGTTGGTGCCCCGTCCGCGTTGCGGGGCGATGGCCGAATAATTCTCAACCAATTAAAAAGACAGTACTAAAGTTTTGTTAGAAAGGAAAACTAAAATTATGACAAGATCGTAATTTTTAGCGGGGGTAAAATCGTAAATTTTAGCTAGGGAAAACCATAATTTTATTTTGAACTGGGGAAAAAACGTAATTTTGAATTGAGGGTGAATGCGTAATTTTGAACCGAGTAGAAAATCGAAATTTTTTGCTTGGGGTAGAAGCATAATTTTAGTTTGAACTGGGGGCAAAAACGTAAGTTTAACTAGGGGCAAAAACGTAATTTTCAAGTGGGTGTAAAAGAATAAACTGGTGTAAAAGCGTAATTTTGAGATAGGGGAAAACATATTTTTTTGAGCTGGGGTGAAAACGTAACTTTGGCGGAGGGTAAAAATCGTAATATTTGAATCGAGGGCAAATTCGTAAATTTTAGCTGGGGCAACAGGGTAATTACTTTTTGAACTTGGGGCGAAAACGTAATTTTAAACGAGAAGCAAAAACGTAAATTTAAAGTGGATAGAAAATAATAAACTGGTTGATCCAATGATGTATTGCCGGCCATCAATTTTGACCAATGACAGAGAAAGTGTATTTCCTACCATTGTAAATGTAGATGTAGGAAATGCTTGACCACTAAACCAACACTGTATGCGTTATATATGTCAATTTTTTCTGATTGGGATAATATGTGTTTTTCTACTCGTATATCTTATGATTGTAGTTTCGTTATAATTATTACTCTTAACTATTATTTGGTTATAATTATTATTACTATTATTATTTGGTAGGTTTGATGATAGAATAGTTTGTTTTTGGCCCGTTCTATTCCCACACTTTTTTTGTCTATTTCGACAGTGTCAGTCTTTGTCTGTCGGCAATATACACCTATATGTTGCGCTTTGGTCAAAGCGCAGTGTTTTAGGGTAATACTCAGCGCTTAGGCCTAAGCTCAGCATATAGGTTTAATTTTTTTCTTTTAAATATGTTTTCAATTGTAATGAATTCTCATATTATATTAGATTGATATGTGTTTAAGAATAATAAACACAACAACAATTTTAAAGAGAAAAATGCCTGGATAGTCCTTGTGGTTTCGCATTTTTTCACCTATAGTCCCCAACTTTCTAAAACTACCTGAATAGTCCCCAACTTTTCATTTTTTGTTCTCGGATAGTCCCTGGGTCTAACTTCAGTTTGTTTTCTCTGTTAAGTGGGTGTGAAATGACCAATTTACCCTTTCCTTTAAAAGGCCAAACCACAGGGTCTAGATCAGAAACATTATCATATTTCACCATTAAAACCCTTCTTCCTCTTTTCTCCGACGAACAAGACCCACTTCATCTCACCCTAACAAGCTTCTTTCACCAGCTTAGAGCTAATTCCGTCCAAGAATACAATCGAAAGCAACTATTCAAATCTGAACTTGATGATCAAATCAATCCAAAAAGAACAATATTTGATCCGAAACAAACCGACTAAGTTCGAAAAACACAAACCTTCAACTGAAACAGTCTGAAATCGATGTAAATCTGTTCAAACAGTTCGCTAATCACACCAATACTGATCAAAACTAACAGATTTCAATCCGAAACAAATCAAATCAGTCCGCAACGTATGAAAGTTCAACCGAAAATCATCGGAACTAATCAACTATCAATCCTCACACATCAAATCAATCCGAGATACACCTATGAACTACCGAACAGAACTGAATCAATTCAAATACTCTAGCGACACACCGGATTCTCTAAAGACAAAATATCGCAAAAACCTTTATCTCAAATAACACGTCTGATTCAGATCTATATTCTTATCGCTCTGAACCCATTACAGATGCATGAAAACAGTTAGTTGATATTCTTCTTTGATGACAACAACCAGCAGACCTACAATCCTTCAATATACGTTTTTATCAACAACAATCAATAACAATCAACAATAACAATAGGGTTACAGTGGAGAATCATAGCCTCTGTTATATATTATGGCTGTTGAAAAATTATAACCAAAATATGATAAATAAGAACCAATAGAGGCTCAGATATGCTAATAATCAAAACAAAGAGGAACGAAATCAAAACAAAAATCTCTCACTTTACCCTCTGTTATATATTATGGCTGTTGAATTTAGAGAGATGTGTGGATGAGGAGAGAGAGTAGAGAGAGAGGTAAACCCTAAAACTACAATTATGAGCCGCCATCTGTTCAACCAACCTTCTTCTTCTTTAATCCCACACATACAACACATAAACTGTAAATCTATATTTGAGACGCACATCACAAAGTAACTCGCCGGAGAAGATAAGGCCGTCGCCGGAGAAGATAAGGTTGTCGTCGGAGAAGAAAGATCTCGCCGGAGGTGACGGTGGTGATGGGTTTTAGTGTGAGAGAGAAGAAATGTAGATAGAGATAGGAGTAGAGTGTTAGGGTGAAATGTAGATAAGGTTGTTCGTCGGAGAAAAGAGGAAGAAGGGTTTTAATGGTGAAAGATGATAATGTTTTTGATCTAGTCCCTGTGGTTTGGCCTTTTAAAGGAAAGGGTAAATTGGTCATTTCACACCCACTTAACAGAGAGAACAAACTGAAGTTAGACCCAGGGACTATCCGAGAACAAAAAATGAAAAGTTGGGGACTATTCAGGTAGTTTTAGAAAGTTGGGGACTATAGGTGAAAAAATGCGAAACCATAGGGACTATCCGGGCATTTTTCTCAATTTTAAATAACAATAGATTTTATTAGATTAGAACTTTGATAGTTTTAATCTATATAATGAACATCTGGATTTATATTGACCTCGTACCTATCGAATTGATCCGGATTTAATGGACCATATTGGTTCTTAAAGGACCACAATGGGCATTGGTAGACCATATACGTATTACTGGAGCTCATTGGGCCTTAATAGATCATGTTGGGCAATGGTAGACCATATATGTCTTAATAGATCATATTGGGCCTTAATCGATCACATTAGGCCTTAATTGAATAAAATGGACATTGGTAGGTCATATTAGGCCTTAATAGATCACATTGGGCAATGGTAGACCATATACGCCTTAATTGACCATATTGGGCCTTAATTGACTACAGTGGGCATTGGTAGACCATATACGTCTTAATGGATCACATTGGGCAATGGTAGACCATATATGTCTTAATAAACCATATTGGGCCTTAATTGACTACAATGGGCATTGGTAGACCATATTCGTCTGAATGGACCACAATGGGCATTAGTGAATCACATTGGGCAATGGTCGACCATATATGTCTTAGTAGACCATATACGTCAGTTTAGTCGACCAACAAAAGATATATATCAACTAGTTAGTTATATATGTACAATAATATGGACCTTAGTTGACATACTCACACCCGTAAGTCTTTGTCTTGAAAATTAATTACAATTAAAAACATATTAAAAAAAACCTATATGCTGAGCTTAGGCATAAGCGCAGAGTATCAACCCTGATATATGTAACACCCCGAGCGCGTATAAAACAACTCGTGGCGGAAACGTCGGGGGTCACGTTACAAATTGTTTCACAACACATGGTACTTAAAGTTTTGTTTCATTGAACTAATTTAAATTACATTGTCTTTGAAAACACAAATAATTGTCTTTAGATTTTAAAGTAAACTAAGGCCCGAGTCCATCCTACTTGTAGCATGCTTTCATAGTCACACATTTGCACCTGAAACATATGTGAAAAAGACGGTCAACAATGAATGCTGGTGAGTAACATAGGTTTTGTGAGTCAAATTCATGGCTTTGTATTTGTTATTGCAATACCTCGTCCAACTACGGGAGTTGATGAGTCAAAACCTTGTATCCAAACATGTATTAAATGTGTTTGGTATTGCAATACGTTTAAACAACTATAAAAGTTGGTATGAGTAAGAAAATCTTGTAACCATGAATCTCGGTAAAAGTATTTCTTTTGTAAAACCATACAAGAAATCGATTTAAAAGAAAACTTTGTATGGTTTATGTATCTTTAATTGAAAATCGTTCGTGACTTGTCTTAAACCATTTGTCCTTGTTTTGTATAAATCAATCATCCGTGTTATGTATAAACCAATCGTCCTTGTTTTGTATAAATCAATCATCCATGTTATGTATAAACCAATCGTCCTTGTTTTAATTGTGTAAACAAGTGTGGTCGTGTGGTGAATACATTCAAGCCTGTGTTGATTCATCTCGACTAACAAACCACCAAAGGGTCTGTTAAATTGGGTTTCAGAGTTTCTATAGTTCCCCAAACTTCCCCACATACACCGAGAAATTTGGTAATGGGATTGTCAGTCCTATGGTACCATAGTATACTATCGGTCAGCTTAGCCGATGTTAATGAACATACTCGTGTTACGGATAACGCCACACCAAGTTTTACACATTATTGAAAACATATTGTGTGTGTGTGTGTGTGTGTATATATATATATATAAACCATATGCTTGTTTTGAAAACTTGAAAATAGTTAGCACACATGAATCACCCCAAAACATTTGAAATGTAAAAGAGGGGAACTATGTACTCACTTGGATTGTGTATATGTCTTGTGAATGCTGTGACAACCCTCACTAAATCAGGTATCCGTACGACTAAATTAATATTTAATTACTGCTTAATTACTGTGCTTGCTTGAAATTTTGGATAAACTGCTACCTGAATACTGATACATGTACATACTTGCATCATACTTTATTTGCTGTCACTCCATTATTTACATACAGAACTTTAGTGACAACCTTGATGCACAAAAGCACAGTAGCACAATGAACGGATAACCTATTTAACATGCTGATATAGTCAGCACTAGGCAGACACTGCCTCTAAGGCCTGTATGTGCCTGAGATAGTTTACTACACTAGTAGAGAGTGTAGGGATAAGAGGGTTGTAGAACTGCGTCACTAGGTGATAATTATAGTGACCGGATGTGCCTAAAACGTACTTTAAGTACAAAATTCATCACTTTAAAATAAAAATTCAGCACTTTAAAATAAAAATTCAGCATTTAGCTAACTAATAAAGTGCCAAAACAAGAGAAAAATATTACTAGACACTTTCCAAGGTGTCGGTTATAAGTTGTCTCACTAAAAATAATATTAACGAAACTTTAAAGCTTTGTTAAGCACTTTAACGGATCCCTATCCAACCGAACAACCGGACTTTACCCGGAACATAAAAATATTGCCATCAACACTGTTTTCTTTTTCTGAGCCAGTTAGGGTCCCCGAATACCCTAACACCCGTCACAACTTACTACACGCTAGTAACCGGATTAATTTCCTACTTATCTAACTATAACCTAACTATATAGTTGGAAACCAACCAAAGACCCCCCCCCCCTAACCGAGTTCGTCCCCTAGGGGGACACCTTTGTCCTTTGCTTGATTATTTAAATCATGGATGTCTAATATCTAGTTAACATGAGAACCATTGGGTAATTAGCATGAGTTTTGTCTATAAGTAACCACCTTAAACTACCATATTCTTATCACCACAACTCAACCCCACTCTACTCTCTCCCTCTCTTTGAACTTTCGGCCGAACACACCCACCCACACCCATCCATTTTCGAGCTTTGATCTTGCCTTTCCAAGTATCTACAAGTGTTAAGGATTGCGTATAAGGAAGCTTGGTGCACTCGGATTGCGAAGAACCTCGCTACATTGCTTTTATCCACCCGATTTCCGACTAGTTTCTTCCCTAGCCTCGAGCTAGTAGTAAGTGACTCTAAATGCCTTCTTGATCTATTCTAAAGTGGTTAAAATGAACTTTGTCGGTTAAAATTCATGAACTTACAAGATGACATGTTAAAAGTTTACAAAAGTAATAAATATGTTGGATAAAAGCTATGAAGTTGTGTAAAACTCGTGAGACTTGTTTTATTTTGATTATTTAGTGTTGATCTATGATTGTAGTAGCTCGGATCGTCATCTAACCCGGCTAAGTCATGTCCATGAAACATGACCTAGAGTATGTTTAAGTATGTAAAGGGTTAAATGATGAACACCACTACTTACTAAGCATGAACTTGTGTAAAATCAATTTTTCTTATGAAATAGTGTTCTAAACTAGCAGATCTACGGATCTACAAGTGGTATTTTCAAAGAACCAAGCGTCAAAAGAAATCATGTTTTCTAAAACCGGGTTTTACATGAACAAAGGTGATTTTTGTAAGAACACAAGTGTATGGACACTTGTGTAACACAAAGTTTTGACAAAAGAACTATTTTTGTGAATGTTGACAAGAAGTTGTAAAGATGTAACTTCTTTAAAAAGGGACTTTCAAGAAACCGGATTGATTTATACAAAGATCCGCTAAAAGTAATGAAAGTTACTACATATTTTAGATAAACCACAAGTTCATGTATTTTTGCGATTTATACCTATTTTGACTAGTTTGATGGCTTGAATATTGTTTATTGTTGATTAATGTTGGGAACATTGTTGATTTGAATTTTTAAAAGAAAATGATACGCTTGAAAGCGTGGCCACCTCCAGTTACAGGGGAAACTCTGGCGAAATTTTTCTAAAAACCCAACACTTGGAAATATTTTCACCACAAGTGTTATAAATGTATTTTTAACTTGTTTCCAAAAATATAAATTTCACCACGATTTTTATTACAAAATTACCAAGTGTCGAAGGTGGGATTTTCACAAAATAAAACTTGGTAAATATATATTTGATATATATATATATATTTTCATGACAACACTTGTGAGATTTTTTTATGATTATTTTGTGAACTATACCAATATTATTTTTAGGGTAAAAATAATATTACCAAATGTTAATGATTCCAAAATAATACGAACGCCTTCACAATAAATATTAAGTTACAACGGTATTATTAATACCACCCGATCTTTAAACGTAACTTACGCATTTCCGGAAAATACTAATTGAATGCGTACTTTGTTAAAGGTGTTATTTTGGAAAATTATATGGAAAAAATATAATATTTTTGGGAAAAATATTTATATTTTGGAGAAAGGATTAAAATATATTTTAAGTGAGACTTAATAATATATTTCGAAGATTATACGAACGCACGTGTATTAAAACCCCCATCCTTGGGAAGGAAATATTTACCAAATAATTACAAGGTGTAATTACGAAATAGTTGTCGAACTATTTCCCAAAGACATTAAACCTTAAGCTAAGGCACGGCCGTCCGTCTAATAGAAGTTAGTACGTGTAGGTCGTCATTCAGCAGATTGATCATGTCACACCCCCAAAATCCACACGCGGAGTACCACCGCTTGGAGGCGTGACATGACCAGGATCAAGCCACCAATTATATCAAACATAGCATTTAATAATAACCATAGACATAATTGATGTTCAAAACCAAACATTGTATATGTAGCGGAAGCATTAAATGTAAAACCCAAAACATAAGTATCAATGTGTGAATGTAAAAGTGTTTAATAAGCATTCACATGTTCTTGTCCACAACGACCCGCTTCTCCTCTGGTGCAAGCTCCAAGTATACCTAAGGTCCTGCAAGGCATGCAGCAAATAATCAACAACTAGTTGAGCGAGTTCACAGAAAGTAAGTCCGTAACAGTAATGCGTAAGTTCATCTAGTGGTGAGGGATTCTCACGATTATCCTTAACAATGGGGGATTCCCATTATGGTACTTACTAGACTAGTGCAACCATGTGTTCTTCTTAAACCGAGAACAGGAATACGTACAGGGTCACGCAGGATTTACGTGACGTGCCCTTCCCCGAGGACAGTGGTACGTGTGGGGTTTACGCAGGATTTACGTAAGTGTCCTTCCGACCCGGAAGACAGTAGTGGGTATTAGGTTACGCAGGATTTACGTAACGTGTCCTCCCGACCCGGGAGACAAATGGTAATTACTGGGTTACGTAGGCTTTACGTAACGTGTCCTGACTATCCTGAGGACGATGGTCTATAGTCTAGTGATTGCGTAAGTACGAGTAATCATATCATATCAACATTCCAACCCAATTCCCAACCCGGGAATCCCATGCCTTGGCTGTGTGAACTCACCTTGGTTTGCTCGGCAGATACACAAAGAGAAAGGGTTCTTGAACTAACAGTGGTCAACCACGTCCTAACAGGGTTACCACACGAGTCAGGTTTTGACTAAGGTAATACACGTATGCATCACATAAGTTAACATGTTACTATCACGTATAAATCATGGCAACATTTGACAGTTAAGCAATACATACAACTTGTACGGTTTAAACAAGTAGGCCCAAAGCCAGCCGGCCCAACCTATTGTGTGATTCCCCTAAAGCCCGGCCCAAATAATCATAACAATTCAATAACGAGTCGGCCCAATCATATAACACATATGTGACTTGTGCGGTTGATGTAGCCTTGTACGTCCAGGTCGGCTTGTGCGGTCGGACGTTGTGTTCCAACTAAAATTGTGCGATTGACAGTTTGGGCCATTCGGCCCAACAGTGATTCAAGAGCCATTACTCGTGCGACCCGATACACACTTGGCCCAGTCCAGCATGCATGGCAGCTTGTGCGATCCACACCTGTTGTGCGACCGTGCATGCCAAACATCTTGTGCGTAATGGGTCCTTGTGCGATTAAGGACTCCTGTGCGATTGGTCCGTCTTGTGCGACCAGACGGCTTGTACACTTGGTTTTCAAATCCCGATTTCATTGTGGATTCGGTTACAATCTTTTAATCATTTTCCATATTTATCTTTCAATCAACATAATTTCCATCAAAACATTTGCATCTACTCGATCAAACTAAACAGTTTATTCTCAATTCATATGAACCCTAATTCATAACAATTCATACACATATAGATTTCGATCACCAATCTACCTCTGATTATGACAATACAATGATTTATTTAACTCTTAATATATCACAACCGATTTCATACTTTCCCATCCTAATCACGATGCAAACAATCCAATAACATATCATGCTAGCCGATCACATCTACTCGGTTATAAATTATTTTCATGAAATCTAATTCGCAAGACATCAATACATGGATCATATTGTTCATCAATTCAATCAATCAATCCCAATCATTCTAGTCTAAGCATGCAATTATATAATCGATCAACAAGTAAAACGACAACAAACACTTACCGATGGAAAGGAGAGTGGGATTGATCCGTGCACAATAATCTTCGATGAAGGGGAATCCTTGGCTGCCTTCGGTTTACGAAGAAGAGAGGGAGAATAGCTAGGGTTTCTTGTGTGAGAGTGTTTTGGTAACAATGATTGGGGGTTACAAACACCCTAATTGATAATCAATCCAAAAGAATGGGCCGAACCCTCAATGGGCTGCCCTAAGGGTCCGATTACAAGGAAGTGGCCCAACGGCCTTGTGCGCTCGAGCAATAGTTGTGCGGTTCGGATCATGATGTGCGTTTTGGACCATTACATACATTCATATATTACATACACAATATACATACTTACAACATAGCACATAACAAATATATCATTCACTAAGAAAATCATAACGTTTCACATAAGCACATAACGTTACAGGATAGGTCCAAAGTGCGAGTTGTCACAGATCAGGAGATTTACTTGATAGAGACGCACCACTGTGAGTTCATGTCCCCCTTTTCTCTTAACTGTTTTCACTTTTCTAAACTGCGGGGGTGAAATACATGTTACTATATTTACGAGTATGTTATACATGGTATGGTTAGCGTAAGGAGGGTTACTACTTAGATCATGTAAGTGGGTAGGCGCAATGTCACACCCGCTCGTAGCGGAAGCGCGAGGTGTGATCTGTATGGTTTTCATTGCATAAATATCGATGTACATGAACAAACTATATGAATAAAACATACTCCATTGCCATTACATAAGTTTTTCAAAAGATTACAACATAAGTTTAGTGTGTCGGTTACAAACCATTAACATAAAAGTAAAGTGTTATTGTTTCATACATTAACATGAAATAAACTACTAAGGTTTAAACCATCATATTTCCGCAAAGAGGCGGAATATAACAGTTAAACCCTCCAAAAGATGGCATGGAGTTCTGGTACTTGTTATCTTGACTGAGAATCCCAACATGGTCCTTTAATTCCCTGAAATACATGTTAAGTTTGGAAAACATCAACAAAAGTTGGCGAATTCATGCAGTTTAGTTGTAAAAGATGTATTTAAAATGTAAGTTGTAGTATGTAAAGCGTCAATGAAATCGTTGATCATTAATGTTTTGCAAGGACATTAATATGTGTGACGAAAAAGGAAGCAATCCAACCCTAGACGATTTTATGCCGATTCCTATCGACTGGGACACAAAAGCACTCTTCCGTATGGGTCCACGACCAAGAGTGGGGCTCGCCAAAACCCATTAGATCTAACCACTTGTACCTAGGTCCAAACTGGATTAATGGTGCTTAGATGTATAACCCTAATTCGCACATGATCTAAGGTGTTTCATTCCCTAACTTTAACATACGTTGAACATGTATTTTCCCCGATAGTTGTAAAGTTGTAAAACATTTAAATGAATAGGGGACATGAACTCACAGTATCGCGTCCTGTGAATAGATGAAAATAAGATCTCACGTGCGGTCGTCCTGAATAGCGTTGCGACCTACAAATGTTCTTATTTTTGTTAGACACTTCGGTCTTTGTAAATAACTTGAGTACAAGTCTTGTGTCTTATTTGTGTGTAAGACTTGTATGTCTATACTGTTCGTTGAACGGTGTATTTAGATGAATGAGTTGTTAATCTGTTGTATATATATATATATATTTCACCAAATATATGTATATATATGTCATCTTGTATCATTTGAGTTGTATAGTCGGATTTAGTCCTCTTAATCTCGTGTCTTATATGTATCAATTGTATGATTGTGTTTACAATAATGGTATCATTGGGCCGAGCCCATGTTTTCATGTTTTTGGGCCCCAAATAGTGTTGGGCCTAAATAGTGTTGGGCCTCAAATAGTGTTGGGCCTCAAATAGTGTTGGGCTTGAATAGTGTTGGGCCTCAAATAGTGTTGGGCTTAAATAGTGTTGGGCTTAAATAGTGTTGGGCTTGAATAGTGTTGGGCTTGAATAGTGTTGGGCTTAAATAGTGTTGGGCCTTGGCCCATATGTTTGGTATTGGGCTTGGCCCATGTGTTTTTGATATTGGGCTTAGCCCATGCCTTTATGTTAAGCCCATTAAGTATAATAAGCCCATTTGTTATAAAATAGCCCACTAGTATAATAAGCCTTTCATTTTTATAAAAACCTTTTTATAAAAATTTACTAAGTACATTTGTTAGTAAATAAAAACATACTAGTTTTTGTAAGTTTATAAACATCCGAAAATTTGTTATCGATAGCATATTTATATTTCGTGTCGAAAGATCGTCTAAACATCGTAGTAACTCTTCGGATTGGCAATTCACTTATGTAGTCGTCCGTCGTTCATTTTGACCATAAATGGTGTCCGATTATTTGAATCGTCCGTAACTCGTTTTAAGGCGTAAATATGTGAAGTCTTGTAAGACTTTAGTCGAAATGTTTATTGTGTTCATTTGTATCATTGTATTCAAGTTCCTAGTTATAATACATATAACTAATACAAACATATAACACATAGCCCTTAAGTTGTTAAGTTAACTAAATATATATTTTCTCAAAAATATATATTTATATCAAACTTTGATTTTATAAAAACTATTCTTAAAAATCTTTTAATCTAATAAAGATTTTGTCAAAACTAATAGTTTTTATAACTTATGATTTTTAAGAAATCTTAGCCATATTTTATTAGAAATATGGACTTTGCAATGTTTTAAAAAAAAAAACATCTTTTCTTATAAAATCACCACCAATCTTCTCATATTTTTCTTAAAAAAACATAAGAGATTTATAACATAACTTATCAAGATGAACTCATAATCATGTAGGGTTTTGGTATGATCTTTACATATGTTTACTAGTCCAAAAATCACATTTTACTTCTAGTTTTACAAGCTTTTTATAAAAACCCATCTTGTATGTTTTCTTTTTATAACTTGTAAAAGCATTACTTTTAGTTAACCACTTTATGTACTTTAACAAAAACAAAGATCATGATCATCCATCTAATCTTTCATGTTTAACAAAACCCTTAAACACTTTCATGAACACTTGTTAGATTATGTTTTTAAACATCATCTAACAAGTTATTTGTATGCTAACCATCAAAACTAGATCAAATATGCAAGTAATCATCAATAAATCACAACATAAACACACTTTTATATTATGATTATTATTTTGCTTCTTTATATTTTCATCTTATTTTGTATTGTTGTTTTAGTTATAAGTTGTTCTTTAACAATAAATACATAAACAAGTATGAAAATAATGGATTTAGAAGGCTCACTTCTAGCTCTTGGCTAGGGATGATCTAGGTGAAAATGAAAAGCAAAGAATATGAAGATTTGATGGTTGAAAGCCCTTAGATGGATGGAAATGCTTGCTTCTACTTGTGGTTGCCTTAGATCCTCCTAAGTTCCATGAAAATGCATCTTGATCATCATGAAAGTGGCTTGAAAATGAAGATGGGGGAAGGGTGTTCTTGACCGAAAATGGGGTATGTTTGGGAGCTTTTGGTGTTGTGAAAATGGAAGGGTGAAATGCATGAATGAAAAGCTTAGGAATGAAGTAACTAGTTACTAGTAATGATCATATTTCACCACTTGCATCCACTTGCAAGACTTTAGTAACCATCTAGGATATTTGTGGTAACAAGTAAAAAAAATGGGTCCCACAAAGGGGTGTTGCAACCGTGAATGGGGGGGGGGGGTTCCCTTTGCTTTTCCTTCTTGAATTACTTAGTAAAAATGTTAGAGTTCTTAGTTAGATGTTTTAGGTAGTTTATAAGTATAAGTGTTTAAGTGTTTAAAGGGTGTTAAATGATCATTACTAGACCAAAATGATCCAATTAACACTAGATGATCATTAAAAAAAAGATTTGACATTGTTCGGATAATTGTTTTGATTTGTTTCGGTTAGATGTTATTTGAACGCTAAGTTGCGAAACTTGTGTGAATTGATGTAGTTATTGACTCGGATGATACCCGAATGTATCCTCACATGAATTATATGTCAAATAATATTTTTACATGTCGTAAAAATATTAGAAAGCTGATTTCAGCAGAATTTCTGCGGAAAAGTGTTGAAATCATCGCTTTTAGTGCTTTTCGGGCAATTTTTAGTGTTATCGGACTTCGGAAAGGATTTAAATCAAACCCTTGTATTCCTAGTTAGGGTTTAATATATATAAGATGTTGGACTTTCGTCTAAGTCCTAAAGATGTCGTTTAGATGATTTATGCGGATTCTGCTTTTTCGTCAGAATACTAGTTTATTAGGTGCTTTTCTAGTAGTTTCGATGCATTGTTTAAACTGTTCCAAATGTACTTAATAAAAATGAGTCATATGCATCCTAAGTAAGTATTCCTTGAGTATTCTATGTGTATGTCACGAAACAAGCAGTTCGGATGTTCAAAATGAATAAAAATGTAGCTAAAAATATAGCTAAAATGAGTATTTTAAGTGTGAAAAGTTACCGTAAAGTGGCAGTTGTCACATTCTCCCCTCGTTATTGAGAATTTCGTCCCGAAATTCTAGCTTTGTTATTCTTTTCAGGAGTCTTCGGAAATAGGTGGGGATATTTTGCCTTCATTTGGTCTTCACGTTCCCAAGTATACTCGGGCCCGTGACGAGAGTTCCAACGAACCTTTACTAACTTGATACGACTTCTCCGTGTTTTATTGACCTTCCAGTCCGTGACCTCAACAGGTTCCTCCGTGAATTGGAGTTTGTCGTCAATGTGAATTTCATCCGTAGGAATGGTAACGGTTACTTGTATTGGACTCTTTTTAAGATTCGACACATGAAACGTGTGGTGTACACTGCTAAGTTCATCTGGTAACTTCAACTTGTAAGCAACAGTGCCAATCTTCTCTAAGATTTCAAATGGTCCAATGTAACGCGGGTTAAGCTTTCCACGTTTACCGAACCTCGCTACGCCTTTCCAAGGTGAGACTTTCAACAAAACTTTCTCTCCAACCTCGAAAGATGTTTGTTTTCGTTTTCCATCTGCGTAAAGCTTTTGTCGATCGCGAGCCGCCTTGATACGGTCTCGTATCTGAAAAATTTTATCAGTAGTATCTTGGACTAGTTCCGGACCGATTAATTGACTATCGCCTGATTCCGCCCAACATAGCGGAGAGCGACACTTTCGACCATATAGAGCTTCAAACGGTGCAGCTCGTATACTTGTATGGTAGCTGTTATTGTAGGAAAACTCAACTAGAGGTAGATGATTATCCCAATTGCCGCCTAAATCCATAACACATGCACGAAGCATATCTTCGAGTGTTTGGATAGTCCGTTCGCTCTGGCCGTCAGTTTGTGGATGAAAGGCTGTACTTAGATTCAATTGAGATCCAAAGGCCTGTTGAAATGATTTCCATATTCTTGAAACAAAACGACCGTCTCGGTCCGAAATGATTGAAATAGGCACTCCATGACGAGCCACTATTTCTTTGAGATAGATTCCCGCTAGTTTCTCAGTACTATCCTTCTCCCGAATCGGTAAGAAGTGGGCGGACTTTGTCAATCTATCGACGATTACCCATATCATGTCATGGCCTTTCGAGGTCCTGGGTAACTTCGTAATGAAGTCCATCGATATTTGTTCCCATTTCCAAGCGGGAATCTCGGGTTGTTGTAATAAACCCGACGGTTTTTGATACTCTGCCTTGACCTTCGCGCAGGTCAAGCATTTTCCAACGTAGATAGCAATATCCTGTTTGAGGTTAGGCCACCAATAGTACTCCTTTAAGTCATGGTACATCTTATCTGATCCAGGATGGATCGAGTACTTTGACCTATGTGCTTCCTCAAAAATGAGATCTCGGAGACCTCCAAAGAATGGAACCCAAATTCTACCTGCAAAGTACAAAGTTCCGTCTTCCTTCGGCACTAACTGTTTTTCCATGCCTCGAAGTGATTCTTCTAGAATATGCTCTTCCTTGAGCGCTTCTTGTTGTGCATTTTGAATTCGTGCGGTAAGATCTGTGTGGATCGTCATCTCTAGTGCTCGCACTCTTAGTGTTTTAACTCGTTCCTTGCGGCTCAAGGCGTCTGCTACAACGTTTGCCTTGCCCGGATGGTACTTGATCTCACAGTCATAGTCGTTCAATAATTCAACCCAGCGTCGCTGACGCATATTTAATTCTTTTTGGTTGAATATGTGTTGTAGACTCCTATGATCTGTGAAAATAGTGCACTGTGTACCATATAAGTAATGCCGCCAAATTTTCAAAGCAAATACCACCGCGCCTAACTCTAGGTCGTGAGTGGTATAGTTCTTCTCGTGAACTTTCAATTGGCGGGACGCGTACGCGATAACCTTTTCACGTTGCATGAGTACACAACCCAAACCTTGGTGTGAAGCATCACAGTATACTACAAAGTCATCGGTACCGTCAGGTAATGATAAGATTGGTGCGCTGCACAACTTGTCTTTAAGAAGTTGAAATGATGCTTCTTGTTTCTCTCCCCAATCGAATTTCCTGTCTTTCTGTGTAAGAGAAGTTAGCGGTTGAGCAATCTTTGAAAAATTCTCGATAAACCTCCGATAATATCCCGCTAAGCCCAAAAATTGTCGCACTTCCGTAGGAGTCTTGGGCGCTTCCCAATTTTTAATCGAATCAATTTTCGACGGGTCTACTTGAATACCTTTCTCGTTCACTATATGCCCGAGAAATTGTACTTCACGAATCCAAAAATCACATTTGGAAAACTTCGCGTATAGTTTCTCCTTCTTGAGTAGTTCTAAGATGGTTCTCAAATGTTGTTCATGCTCGTCTGCCGATTGTGAGTATATCAAGATGTCGTCAATGAACACTATGACGAATTTGTCGAGATACGGCTTACACACGCGGTTCATTAAATCCATGAAGACCGCCGGTGCGTTCGTTAAACCAAAAGGCATAACGAGAAACTCGTAATGACCGTAACGAGTTCGAAAGGCCGTTTTCGGTACGCTTTCTTCTTGAATCCGTAACTGATGATACCCAGATCGTAAGTCTATTTTTGAATAAAAACTCGACCCTTGAAGTTGATCAAATAAGTCGTCAATCCTCGGTAGTGGATACCGATTCTTGATGGTGAGTTTATTCAACTCTCTGTAGTCGATACACATTCTGAATGTTCCGTCCTTCTTTTTCACAAAAAGAACTGGAGCTCCCCAAGGCGAGAAACTCGGTCTGATGAATCCCTTATCCAACAACTCTTGAAGTTGTGTGGACAATTCCTGCATTTCAGAAGGTGCTAATCGATACGGAGAGTTAGCTACGGGTGCGGCTCCTGGTACCAAGTCGATGTGAAATTCGACTTGTCGATTAGGTGGTAGTCCTGGCAAGTCTTCACGAAAGACTTCAGGAAACTCTTTTACTACCGGAATATCCGTCAACTTCGGTCCATCGGCCTTCTTGTCTACAACATGCGCTAGAAAGGCAATATAACCTTTCCGTAAGTATTTCTGTGCTTTCATGCAATTGATGATCCGTAATGGGGTGTCACGCTTCTCTCCATGTATAACAAGTGTCTCTTCGTTCGGTAGTGGTAGTCGAATTATCTTCTCGTGGCAAACGACTTCGGCTCGATTGTTGGATAGCCAATCCATGCCAACCACTACGTCGAAACTACCCAATTCAATGGGTAAGAGATCGATATTGAATTTTTGTTCACCAAGTTCTAAGGTACACTCCTTAACAACTTCTCCCGTCTCTATCAGTCTACCGTTAGCCAATTCTATAGAATATGGAACATCTAGCTTACTAGGTTCCAAGCCTAGAATATTTTTAAATTCTATAGAGATAAAACTAAAATCGGCTCCGGTATCAAATAATATGGATGCGAAATGATCATTGAGGAGAAACGTACCAGTGACCACATTAGGGTCTTGGCGCGCATCCTTGGCTCCAATCACAAAAGATCGACCACGAGATTGGTTTTCTTTAGGACAATCTTTCTTGTAGTGATCTTTGCTTCCGCATCCAAAGCATCCTTGACCACGACCATTCCCGTTCCCATTCTTGTTATCAAATCCACTTCCCGATCCAGTATTATTTCCCGTTCCCCAACATGATTCAGCACGGTGGCCATTCTTGCCACACTTGTCACACTTGACAACCCGACAATCACCCACGTGATGATATTTGCATCGCTCACACTTAGGTAAAGTACCAGCGTACTTCTTAGGACCAGTGTCGTTTGTGGCTACAAACGCCCTTGCATCCTTTTGCGGGTTATTTTGTCGCCTGTTGTTGTTGTTGTTGTTGGGGTTATTGTTATTGTTGTTGTGGTTGTTGTTACTGTTGTTGTTGTTATTATTATTATTACCGCGGGTTCCCTTCTTGAAATTCGAGTAATTCCTCTTCCCACGGTTGGAAGACTCGGCATGTGTTTCCTTTTTATCATCACCTTTCTCACCGAATACTTTCATCCTGACCCCGTCTTCAGTAAGACTCACGGCTATAGTCACAGCCTGAGTAATAGTCGTGGGTTCAGCTGCAGTAACCAAACTTCGAATCTTGTCAGAAAGTCCCCAGATGTAGCGTTCGATACGCTTGTATTCTGGTGTCACAAGGTAAGGAATCACGCGGGACAGATCGTGAAACCTTTGCGTATATCCCGTGATATCAGCTCCGACCATGGTAAGGGTCCAAAACTCGTTCTCCAACTTCTGGAGTTCAGCACGAGAACAATACTTATCCCTCATACGTTCCTTCAGTTCCTCCCAAGTTAACGTATAAGCAGCGTTATCACCCAAAGTTTGCACTTGTAAGTTCCACCATGTGAGGGCCTCGTTAAGAAACAAGCCAGTAACGAAAGTGACTTGCTGATTAGCGGAACATCTGCTCATTCTGATTGTGGAATCCGTTTTCTCAGTCCATCTCACGTAAGCCACAGCACCGCCTGTGCCATCGTAGTTGAGTGGCTTGCAGTCCAGAAACTGCTTGAATGTGCACCCTGTAATTGGACAACAGATTCTGAATGAGCAAATAGTGAATCGTACGAATAGATTTAGAAAGAAATTTGATGAGTTGTAATAAAACAACTAAACGTTACCCGTATTATTTGTTCCACCTGAAGGACCGCTTTGGCCCTGGCCTCCCGATCCGCCGGTGCCACCACTTTGTTCGACACGGGATGCCTCATACAGTGCGATAGCTTGGGCGATCCTCTGTTCTATTAGTGCATTTAATTCAGCCTCGTTTGTAGGCATCGGTGGAGGTGGGGGTGGATTAACTGTCCGTGTCCGTAAGACTCTCCTTGGTGGCATGATTCTTCCAAAGGAGAAATAGAATAAAGATTAGACGTTGATTTGAATTTTTTTTTTTTTAAATAATTTTACTAAGCATAAAAAAAAATACATCTTTAACATTAATAGCAATATCACCAAGAAACATATAATGCGAGTAAATAAGTTAACATAAACAATAAGATATGTCCAACCAGACCACTCAGATGCATTTAATAGATAACACCAAGTTTTTCATATATATAGTCAACCAGTTACATTATCGTTTGAAAGGAAACAAAAAAATAGACTCGGGCTACATAACCCGGTCATACTAGTCTAGTACAACAAAAGAGATAACAAGGTCTTCCTTCCAACTGTGTGATCCGCTGCATGTCGGTTATCCTAAAAACTTGGTGGAGCATCAATATGTACACAAAACGGATATAGATACCCGTCCCAAAAGCACGATACCTGCAAACATAGTCTATGGTGGGGGGAATACTGGCGGTGGAATCGGGAATAATAGCCTGTGAACATCAGAAACCCTACCCTCCAAATCGAGCACCAAACGATGAAGGAACACACTCTGCTGCTCGAGCGCCAGAACACGGGTAGGTAGATCGACTGGTGGTATATCCACTGGTGGCATCTGGGGCGGTAGTGGGGGTAATGGTGGTGACCCTGGTGGTGGTGGTGGAGCCTGAAGTACCAAGCCAATAAGGTGGGTAAGTTCATCCTCGAGTTCACTAACTCGACGGATAACAAAATCTATCTGATGCTCGAGTGTCAGCACACGGGCACGTAACTCGGTAGTAGCAGCTGGGAAATGCAGTGGGTGGTATGGATCCGTCAGAGGCATAACATGAGGGGGTGGGTATGGCGCAGTAAGAGGCTCGACACTGGGTGGTATGTGTGCATGTCCGGATGGTCCGGCCTCATCAGTATGGTCAGTCGGTGGTATGATAGGTGCGAAGTGTATGAGGCGAACATGCTCGGGAGATGCATCTGGTGCAGGGACTGGAATAGGTACAAGGATGGCTGGCTCTGCTGGCATCATGTCATCCCCAAAGTCTACATGGCCCTGTAGTGCAGATGAGGTAACGGACGCATGAGTGGAAGCATCCGACTCGGTATCTGAATCAGAAGAGATAATAAAAATCGGAACCACCGGTGCTGGAACCTCTAGAATAACCAAATCATGAACATCCCCGTCTCCCAACTCGTCATCCAAATGCTCCACAGGAATCACAGGGACTACAGCGTCGTCCTCCTCGTCAAGGTCGTCAATGAAGGGCATAATAGCAAGGGGAAGAACATCCCATGGTATAACCTCGACCACATGTTCACCCTCCGGGTGACCTATGATAACTACGTCGTTGTATATAGGGGGAATAGCTAACACATCATCATCGATGATCTCGCCCAGAAGTGCGAACGGCTGGAAATCATCCATGTCGCTGTCAGAAGTAGTGTCGCTATCAGATAAGATGACCTGAACCTCCGGCACATAGTCATCGTCGGAGGATAGCTCCATCGGGTCTACGTCGTCGTATATGTTGCTTCCTTCAGAGGAAGACATGATATCCTGAGAAATAAGTTGTTCGACACGTATGAATATTTGTTATTTTACATACTTACACAAAAATGTATTTTTCACATAATGTTCATTTTAAGTTATCCTAATTGAGTTGTGTGGATTAACTTAAAGTTGCATGTCTACCATTTAGATGACTAAGACACTAATGTCCTTGCTTGATTTGTATGAGATGAATTCTTGTTGAAAATGGACCATGAAAAATGTTTATGCAAATGAAAACATTTGTTTGTATTTAACTGATTTTCGTGAGAGATCCCTAGTGATTGTAGACTTAGACTCGATAAAGAATCCTGGTTCACTACAATCGATGCTCTGATACCAAACTGTCACACCCGCTCGTAGCGGAAGCGCGAGGTGTGATCTGTATGGTTTTCATTGCATAAATATCGATGTACATGAACAAACTATATGAATAAAACATACTCCATTGCCATTACATAAGTTTTTCAAAAGATTACAACATAAGTTTAGTGTGTCGGTTACAAACCATTAACATAAAAGTAAAGTGTTATTGTTTCATACATTAACATGAAATAAACTACTAAGGTTTAAACCATCATATTTCCGCAAAGAGGCGGAATATAACAGTTAAACCCTCCAAAAGATGGCATGGAGTTCTGGTACTTGTTATCTTGACTGAGAATCCCAACATGGTCCTTTAATTCCCTGAAATACATGTTAAGTTTGGAAAACATCAACAAAAGTTGGCGAATTCATGCAGTTTAGTTGTAAAAGATGTATTTAAAATGTAAGTTGTAGTATGTAAAGCGTCAATGAAATCGTTGATCATTAATGTTTTGCAAGGACATTAATATGTGTGACGAAAAAGGAAGCAATCCAACCCTAGACGATTTTATGCCGATTCCTATCGACTGGGACACAAAAGCACTCTTCCGTATGGGTCCACGACCAAGAGTGGGGCTCGCCAAAACCCATTAGATCTAACCACTTGTACCTAGGTCCAAACTGGATTAATGGTGCTTAGATGTATAACCCTAATTCGCACATGATCTAAGGTGTTTCATTCCCTAACTTTAACATACGTTGAACATGTATTTTCCCCGATAGTTGTAAAGTTGTAAAACATTTAAATGAATAGGGGACATGAACTCACAGTATCGCGTCCTGTGAATAGATGAAAATAAGATCTCACGTGCGGTCGTCCTGAATAGCGTTGCGACCTACAAATGTTCTTATTTTTGTTAGACACTTCGGTCTTTGTAAATAACTTGAGTACAAGTCTTGTGTCTTATTTGTGTGTAAGACTTGTATGTCTATACTGTTCGTTGAACGGTGTATTTAGATGAATGAGTTGTTAATCTGTTGTATATATATATATATATTTCACCAAATATATGTATATATATGTCATCTTGTATCATTTGAGTTGTATAGTCGGATTTAGTCCTCTTAATCTCGTGTCTTATATGTATCAATTGTATGATTGTGTTTACAATAATGGTATCATTGGGCCGAGCCCATGTTTTCATGTTTTTGGGCCCCAAATAGTGTTGGGCCTAAATAGTGTTGGGCCTCAAATAGTGTTGGGCCTCAAATAGTGTTGGGCTTGAATAGTGTTGGGCCTCAAATAGTGTTGGGCTTAAATAGTGTTGGGCTTAAATAGTGTTGGGCTTGAATAGTGTTGGGCTTGAATAGTGTTGGGCTTAAATAGTGTTGGGCCTTGGCCCATATGTTTGGTATTGGGCTTGGCCCATGTGTTTTTGATATTGGGCTTAGCCCATGCCTTTATGTTAAGCCCATTAAGTATAATAAGCCCATTTGTTATAAAATAGCCCACTAGTATAATAAGCCTTTCATTTTTATAAAAACCTTTTTATAAAAATTTACTAAGTACATTTGTTAGTAAATAAAAACATACTAGTTTTTGTAAGTTTATAAACATCCGAAAATTTGTTATCGATAGCATATTTATATTTCGTGTCGAAAGATCGTCTAAACATCGTAGTAACTCTTCGGATTGGCAATTCACTTATGTAGTCGTCCGTCGTTCATTTTGACCATAAATGGTGTCCGATTATTTGAATCGTCCGTAACTCGTTTTAAGGCGTAAATATGTGAAGTCTTGTAAGACTTTAGTCGAAATGTTTATTGTGTTCATTTGTATCATTGTATTCAAGTTCCTAGTTATAATACATATAACTAATACAAACATATAACACATAGCCCTTAAGTTGTTAAGTTAACTAAATATATATTTTCTCAAAAATATATATTTATATCAAACTTTGATTTTATAAAAACTATTCTTAAAAATCTTTTAATCTAATAAAGATTTTGTCAAAACTAATAGTTTTTATAACTTATGATTTTTAAGAAATCTTAGCCATATTTTATTAGAAATATGGACTTTGCAATGTTTTAAAAAAAAAAACATCTTTTCTTATAAAATCACCACCAATCTTCTCATATTTTTCTTAAAAAAACATAAGAGATTTATAACATAACTTATCAAGATGAACTCATAATCATGTAGGGTTTTGGTATGATCTTTACATATGTTTACTAGTCCAAAAATCACATTTTACTTCTAGTTTTACAAGCTTTTTATAAAAACCCATCTTGTATGTTTTCTTTTTATAACTTGTAAAAGCATTACTTTTAGTTAACCACTTTATGTACTTTAACAAAAACAAAGATCATGATCATCCATCTAATCTTTCATGTTTAACAAAACCCTTAAACACTTTCATGAACACTTGTTAGATTATGTTTTTAAACATCATCTAACAAGTTATTTGTATGCTAACCATCAAAACTAGATCAAATATGCAAGTAATCATCAATAAATCACAACATAAACACACTTTTATATTATGATTATTATTTTGCTTCTTTATATTTTCATCTTATTTTGTATTGTTGTTTTAGTTATAAGTTGTTCTTTAACAATAAATACATAAACAAGTATGAAAATAATGGATTTAGAAGGCTCACTTCTAGCTCTTGGCTAGGGATGATCTAGGTGAAAATGAAAAGCAAAGAATATGAAGATTTGATGGTTGAAAGCCCTTAGATGGATGGAAATGCTTGCTTCTACTTGTGGTTGCCTTAGATCCTCCTAAGTTCCATGAAAATGCATCTTGATCATCATGAAAGTGGCTTGAAAATGAAGATGGGGGAAGGGTGTTCTTGACCGAAAATGGGGTATGTTTGGGAGCTTTTGGTGTTGTGAAAATGGAAGGGTGAAATGCATGAATGAAAAGCTTAGGAATGAAGTAACTAGTTACTAGTAATGATCATATTTCACCACTTGCATCCACTTGCAAGACTTTAGTAACCATCTAGGATATTTGTGGTAACAAGTAAAAAAAATGGGTCCCACAAAGGGGTGTTGCAACCGTGAATGGGGGGGGGGGTTCCCTTTGCTTTTCCTTCTTGAATTACTTAGTAAAAATGTTAGAGTTCTTAGTTAGATGTTTTAGGTAGTTTATAAGTATAAGTGTTTAAGTGTTTAAAGGGTGTTAAATGATCATTACTAGACCAAAATGATCCAATTAACACTAGATGATCATTAAAAAAAAGATTTGACATTGTTCGGATAATTGTTTTGATTTGTTTCGGTTAGATGTTATTTGAACGCTAAGTTGCGAAACTTGTGTGAATTGATGTAGTTATTGACTCGGATGATACCCGAATGTATCCTCACATGAATTATATGTCAAATAATATTTTTACATGTCGTAAAAATATTAGAAAGCTGATTTCAGCAGAATTTCTGCGGAAAAGTGTTGAAATCATCGCTTTTAGTGCTTTTCGGGCAATTTTTAGTGTTATCGGACTTCGGAAAGGATTTAAATCAAACCCTTGTATTCCTAGTTAGGGTTTAATATATATAAGATGTTGGACTTTCGTCTAAGTCCTAAAGATGTCGTTTAGATGATTTATGCGGATTCTGCTTTTTCGTCAGAATACTAGTTTATTAGGTGCTTTTCTAGTAGTTTCGATGCATTGTTTAAACTGTTCCAAATGTACTTAATAAAAATGAGTCATATGCATCCTAAGTAAGTATTCCTTGAGTATTCTATGTGTATGTCACGAAACAAGCAGTTCGGATGTTCAAAATGAATAAAAATGTAGCTAAAAATATAGCTAAAATGAGTATTTTAAGTGTGAAAAGTTACCGTAAAGTGGCAGTTGTCACACGCAACTTGAGGCCATTAATCCTCATTGTAGGACCGAGGGACAGTAGCGGTAGATCTATCTGGGTGTAGCGAGCCCAGCCCCAGGCCCAGCAGAAAGGACCTCGGGGTGACTTTGTGCCCAACGCCAAATCCGCTAGGTTTGAGTCTTCCTACTTGCACTTCACACATATCAATGGCCTTGCAAACCATTGGTGATCTCTTTTTCCTTATTTGCTACATACTAGAATTTTATACATACAAAGGTTTTATTACTCACTTACACATGAACTCGCTCAACATTATTGTTGATTTTTCCAACTTACATGTATTTCAGGGAACTAAAGATCTGGCGTGGTATGTTACGTTTTCCCGCTGCATAAGAGTTACGAGGTTATCCAAGTTTAGGGGATGCGACTTTTTCCTGGACGAGTCACAGTCCTTAAACTGCGTTTATTTCATGATGATGTTTGTGTCTTCTGAACAATGTTTTATGTTATTAGGTTGTAAGTTCCGTTGCATGAGTCAACGCCATAAGACAATGTTGTGTTACTTAAGTTTTAAAACTTAATTCAATGGATGATCTTGCAAGGTTTTATTTTCATATAGCTTTGTTATGGTTAAGCTATGGTATTAAGAAGTCACACCAAATTAACCACGCTTCCGCAAAGCCAGGGTGTGACAGCTTGGTATCAGAGCTCTGATCATAGCGAACTAGGATTCCTTCTCGAGTCTAGACTATGATCACTAGGGCTCTCACGAAAACATTTTTACACTGCATACCACTTAAGTCCAGATCCAAAACGTTTTTACAAACAAATGTTGAGCACATTTTATTTATTATTTATAGGCTCAGTCTGGGAGGCTGAGGCTCGGTCTGGGAGGCCGAGGCTCGGTCTGGGATGCCGAGGTAGTTGTCTAGTGGGACCAGGGAGTCAGTCTGAGAGGCTGGGAGAATTGGCTAGTGGGACTAGGAAGAGCAGTCTGAGATGCTGGGAGAATTGGCTAGTGGGACTAGGAAGAGCAGTCTGAGAGGCTGGGAGAATTGGCTAGTGGGACTAGGAAGAGCAGTCTGGGAGGCTTGGAGGCTAGTGGGACTAGGAAGATCAGTCTGGGAGGCTGGGAGGCTAGTGGGACTAGGAGAACTATTTGATTGCTTAATTGGTGACTAATGTGTTTATCTGATTGTATGATTGATTATTTGTGCAAATTTGTGTTTATGATACAGACACCATGGATTCATCAGGCACTGGTGAGTCGGACACTACGGGTCCTATGCCCATCGTATCAGACGACCGAGTATCATCGGAGCATGAGGTACACACTTCAGATGTTACCAGCACGGATGAAGATGATTTTCAGCCCTTCGCGCTACCCGATGCTGTCGACGAGCCCGATGATGGCCCTCTTGCCAGGGATTTGCCGCTCGTGGAGATCCCTGCCCCTATACCTCTTGCCGCATATCCTGCTCTTGATATACTCCTCGACGCAGACGCTGATGACGACGTCGATTTGTTTGATGACGAGCCCCTGGAGGATGATGTTGAGGGCGAGGCCCTTCTAGCTACTGGTGATCTTTTGTTGCTCGCAGATGCTCCTGCTGAGGAGTCACCTGCTCATTCACCTGTCCCCGACTCTTTCGAGTCTGTGGCCTCTGCACCGTCGCACACTCAGGGTGCGCAACACTATTCTCACGATTCAGATCCTGATAGAGCATTATCTGCTGCCCCTGTCCCGAGCTACGCCTTTGGTCACGACCTTGATGAGGATTCCGACCCTGTCTTTCCGCCTCGGTTTGATCCGGACCAGGACCTTGAGTTTATACACCTGGATCAGCCTATGGATGACCGGTGGACCCAGTTGATCCCGTTGACCCTGCATTTGCTGACCACGCAGATTTTGAGATGGCGTTTGATGACCCAGAGCCTGCCATGGCCCCCGAGCCGGTAGCCACTCCTGACCCTGTGTTTGAGCATGACCCTATTCGTGCTGGCCTACCCATTGTTGACCCTGTGATTGCTGATCTACCCGTTGATGATCACCCTGCTGATGCTCCACTATTGGAGGGTGATCCTGTTGTTGCTGCTGCTCAGGCTGATGCCCCTCTTATTGCTGATGTACCCGTTGACCCTATTGTTGCTCCCATACCTGATCCTGTTCCCCTGGAGCCCGATCATGCGCTATTCGCGACCCATATTGATCCCCGTTATGCGCACACCCAGAATGGGTGGATTGACGCTGATGATGAGCTTCCACCTTTTCCCCCACATACCACCGATGCACGTCACATGGATTTCCCTTTTTCGTTCGCTCAGTTCACACCTCCAACACGACCAGGAGAGGGTTCCTCGGCTCATCCCTTTGGACATGTGCCGACATCTATCCCAGTTGTACCACAGTTTTCTACTGCTATTCCCCCTGTTCCTCCATTTTCTGTGCCACCTTTTGCCCTAGCGAGTGAGCCATTCCTTTGGACGTCACCACCTATTATGCCGCCATCCGACCCCTACCGTCCTTTCCATATGGGGTATTCTATTGAGGACGTTCTTATGTCGTTTGTTATCCAGCAAGAGGCACTCACACGGCGTATACAGGAGCTCGAGAGAGCCCAGCCACCGCCGTGCCAGTGTCAGGGTCAGACTCACCCTGCTACTTCGCAGCCCCCTCGACCGTTGCCACCGGACTCTACTGCACGCCTTTTGGCACTAGAGCAGCAGATGGCGTCCTGGTTGCGTTCCTAGAGAGCCATGGAGGAGGACTGGCTCCATTTGCGACGTTTGTTCTATTCCCATTTTCCCCCTCCTCCACCGCCATCAGTATAGAGCTCTTTAGTACAGCACGGGTGGACGTTGGTGAGAAGACGGCGATTGCTCTAACCGCATAGCTTTTTGGAGACTGCACACTGATCCTGACTTTTGTTGACATGTATATGGATGTATTGACACTGATTTGATGTTTTTGGACTGGGGTGATGTAGCCCTTAGTCGTTGATGTTGTATGACACTATTATGTACTTGTACACTTTACCATGTGGTCTCGATTTATGGCAATGCAATCGCAGTATTCTCATCATATATGATGTTTGATTGATTATTTATGCTTTATGACATGGGATGTTGTGTGATGGATATATTTATAACATGGGATGTTGTGTGATTGATATAATTGTAACATGGGATGTTATGTGATTGGTCTATTTATAACATGAGATGTTATGTACTATATACATACGCTTTACTATGGCCTGACCCACGTGAACACACCGTTTAGAAGATGCCGCCGAGACGTCAAACGCCATTGCCTACCAATGAGGCAGAGCTTCAGCAAGTCATCGCTACTGCCATCGCACAGTACGCCGCCTCTCAAGGAGGGACTAGTGGAAGTAATTCTGGCAATACTGGCAACAACAATCCACCTCATGGTAATGCTAAGTCATTGAGACATACCATGATCTAATTGGATATCTCAAGCAAGGATGCTAATGTCATTCATATGTTGTAACGTATGTGCAGGGTGCACCTACAAGCAGTTCCTAGACTACAAACCTGTCAACTTTGACGGCACCGGAGGTGCTGTTGCTTTTGTTCGTTGGGCCGAGAAGACAGAGTCAATTCTCCGCATGAGCAAATGCGCTCCAGACCAGCAAGTTACTTACATTTATGGGCTATTCGTGGAAGGAGCCCTGTCATGGTGGAATTTACAAGTCCAGACTCTTGGAGAAGCCGCAGCTTACGCAATGACCTGGAACGAGCTGAAAGAGCTCATGCGCAGAAAGTATTGCGCTCGTGCAGAAATTCAAAAGTTGGAAACTGAATTTTGGCACCTGAAGATGGAAGGTCCGAAAATCGCAGAGTATGTTCAAAGGTTTCACGACCTGTCACATGTGGTACCTTACATGGTCACACCAGAATTCAAGCGGATTGAGCGCTTCATTTGGGGTTTAGCTCCTCAAATCATAAGTATGGTGACCTCTTCAAAGCCGGCAACAATCACTGAGGCGATCGATCTAAGCGTAGCTCTCACTGAGGAGGCTATACGCCTAAACAAGTTTTCTGATGTTGAGCCAAAGAAGAAAGAGACTCATGTCGAGTCATCCGGGGGTAACAAAAGAAAGTTCTCAAACTTCAAGCAAGGCACCAGTGGGGTTGTTAAGAAAGAAGAGTCAAGCGCGCCAGCTCAAGTTACAGCTGGAACTGGCAGGAAAGGAAAGGGATATATGGGTACCTATCCCAAGTGCAACACCTGTGACAACTCGAGTTTCCAAGATTTCCGTCTTCGCACTATTGCACGTTAATCGTTTAAGTTGTTAGTTGACATGACTTGTTTGTTTCACAACTGTACACGTGTGTGATACGTTAAATCGTATTGTGATTGATATGTTATACTTGATGTGCAATGCAAGTGTTGTTTTGTATTTATATATGGTTGTATGTTGGTTAATATATGGGTTGTTTGAGTATTAGTGGAGCACATGCCAAACATCCCTCACGAAAACACCATCCATCACGAAATCACCCCAACTCAAATGCCCCCACCCGAAAACACATCATGTCCGAAAACACCTAAGTGTTTTCGTCCGCTGCTCACCAATGAAAACAATATATGGGCCTCGGCCCAGTGGCTATCGGATAAGAGTTTGGTTTTAAACCGTGCACGAAGTTGATAACTTACAGAAACCCTAATCACCCCATCTCTCGCATTCTCTCTCTCGCTCTCCTTGAAACCGAACGGCAGCTGTGAAAGACTTGAGCCGTACATCAACCAAATTATTGTCTCTTCTATTTCGGTTAGTCATCGAAATCATTATTGCTTGTTGTTTGACATTCTGTATTAACTGCTATTATTAGATATGTATGAGCATATGATTGAATTGATTTGTATGAATCTACTGAATCTTATTAAATTGATCAACATGTGATCTACTGACAAGTTATAGGAGTTATCGGCTAGTTACATGTGACCATCTCATCCTAATTGGCTAGTTGTTCTTGTTAGCATAGAGTTTGTCAATATCATGTCTACAACTTTAATATTTGATGTATAAGGGGTGGTGAGGTAACAATAGCTCTTGGTCCAATAGGGTTGTAGTAAGTTGGTGTTGGTCCAATAGCATCATGAAAACCATCCACACTTCATTTGAGGTCTTTGAGTATTATTTATTGAGAATTTTCATGATTTGGGTGGCATACATAAAATGACAACTCGGTTGACATGATGTGATGATTTAATATTAACGGCTAGTGTAAACCCTTATTCGGTTAGTAATATCATTGTATTGATGTTTGCTTGGTTTTGTGGGCTCAATATCTTATAATATTAGTACATGTGAGTATGTGACATGTATTGGAGGTGCAGCCAATTTGATATCTGATCAATATGTTCGGTGCCTTGAAAGTGCATGCCCATGGATCTTGTAATGTTACTAGACATAATGATTATAATCATTGATTTTCCTCTGAAGTTACAAATGGTTTCATAAGGTGCACATGAGTTTATAGCTTGCATATAATCTGCCATTTGCATGTGACTCATTATTATTCAACATAACCTTAGTCAAACCCACCCAAACTAATTGGTCCAATAATCTTTGGAGGTGGTTATCAAATGTCGGCCATGTTTGATATATAATAAGATTTTCATGTATTTCATGTGATGTAGGATTAATCTTGGTGGTTATGTGAGTTTTTTTTATATTACTTGAGTAAATGCTTGTGACGCTAAGCTAATGATAAAATAAAGATTTCAAAACTGATGAGAAGAACGGATCTGACTAAGCAATTGATTAAGGAAGTCAGAGTAGTTGTTAGATTATTATTAGGGTTGTTGTTGTAGTTTGTAACTGATAATGATGATGTTGATGATTGGTGGACCCAACGAAAATAACTTTGGGATTCCGTCACCCATGTGTTATCGGCCCAAGTTTGGTTTTCGGCCCAAGTGTTTCCACCCGAAGGGACTTCGCCACTAGGCGATTTCGTCCAACAAGTGATTTCGGCAACAGGGCTTTCGCCCAAGATGTGTTTTCGTCGCATGTGTTTAATTAAGTACCCTGAACAGTAACTCTGTTAGTTGTAATCTTTGTTAAGCATGTAAACCCCTGTTAAGTGGTTAAGCCGTTAACTTTACTTGTTTGATTAACTCTGTTAGTTATTATCTCTATTATGTATATCAATCTTGTTAAGTTGTTAAGAAATAACCATGTTAGAATAAACTGTGATTGACCGTTATGTGAAACATGAATTGTTGGCAGATGATTAACTGTTTGTAATGCCTGATGTTAACTGTTTAAACACACTTCGTGACATAAATGGCATGCGAACTTGAACTGATTTAATATACATGCATACTATAGGACGTGATTGATTATCCGTGAGCACATAACTTAGCATACCGAGCAAACCAAGGTGAGTTCACACACTTACTAAGGCATGGGATTCCCAGGGCACGGGAATTGGGATTGAAGGAATGAGATTGAATAGAATCGTACTTACACTGTTACTAGACTACCATACCATTGTCCTCGGTTGTGCAGGACACATACGTAAAACCTACGTATACTTGTATTGCTCACTGTCCTCAGGTTGCGAAGGACACTCACGTAAAACCTACGTGAACTTATACTCACTACTGCCTCGGTTGTGTCAGGCACTTACGTAAAACCTACGTAAACCCCCGCGTACCCCTATCCTCGGTTGTGAAGGATACTTACGTAAAACCTACGTAAACCCCCGCGTACCCCTATCCTCGGTTGTGAAGGATACTTACGTAAAACCTACGTAAACTTGTACGTATTACTGTTCTCGGGATATGAAGAACACTTATGGTTACGAATAGTCTAGTGGATATACAACATGGGAAGCCCCACCAGTAGAATGTACTATCGGCCCAGTAGAGCCACATGTTACAAACGAACTTACTATTACGCATTTACTTCCTGTGAACTCGCTCAACTAGTTGTTGATCCTCTGTTACATGCCTTGCAGGTCGTTAGATACATGGAGCTTGCACAGGGAGGAGCTGGTCGTTGTGGGCTTGGATCGTGATTGTCTTGTTAAACACTTATGACATTTGATACTTTATTATGATGGGTTTTATTTATACGCTTCCGCTAAACAGTGATAACTTACTTATGTTTTGGAACACCTTTCATATGGATTTGGTTTGGTTTAATGGCAATTACTTATACTATATATATGGTTCTATATGATTGGTGGCTTGATCCTGGTCAGTCACGCTTCCAAGCGGTGATACTCCGCAGGTGGATTTTGGGGGTGTGACAGATTGGTATCAGAGCCATTGGTTATAGAGAACTTGGTTTTAATAAGGGGAAAACGTTTTTATTAAAACCAGACTATAACCAGAACAGTGCTCTCAACGATCCACAACGACGCTTCGCTCCACGTGCAAGACTCAACATCCTAGGTAATAAGGTTTATGTTTATTTCCTACATGCTAGAATTGCATAGAACTTTGCTCGTAGTATGCTTAGATTACATTGCTCACTATTTGTTATTGCTTGAGAACACTTGTGTGCTTACACTCTTCTGTCATCGCACTATTCGCGAACCTTTCTCACTTATGTTGCCTTTGATGTGAAGATCAATGGCCAGACGTATTAACTTGACACAAGCCCACTTGACGGCTCTTAGCAATGAACAAGTTGCTGCGGCACTTGCAGCTGCAAACGCAGGAGGTATATCCTGCAGTCGTAACTCATCCTAGGATCTTTAGATCCTACGTTCCTAAACAACTCTTATGTTTAACCTCATTCTGTTCTTACACATTAGGTCAACCCGCTCATCAGCCTGTTTGTACTTTCAAGAACTTCATGGATTGTCGTCCTAGCACGTTTAGTGGCACTGAAGGAGCGGTTGGACTCCTCCATTGGTTCGAAAAGCTCGAGTCTGTGTTCGAGATGTGTGAATGCCCTGAGGCTCGCAGGGTGAAATATGCCACTGGTACATTGGAAGGAATCGCGTTAACTTGGTGGAACGCGCAAGTGCAGATCTTAGGGTTGGCAGTTGCTAACGCCACCCCTTGGGATGATTTCAAGGAACTGATCAAAAGGGAATACTGCACACGGGAAGACATTCACAAGTTGGAAGATGAGTTGTACCATCTAAAAATGACGGGGCCAGAGATCGAGGCTTATACCAAGAGGTCAAACGAGTTGGCTGTGCTGTGCCCAACTATGGTGGATCCTCCAATCAAGCGCATTGAGTTGTATCTCAAGGGTTTGGTGCCAGAAATCCAGAGCCATGTGACATCGGCTAATCTTGACGACATCCAGGCTATTCAACGCCTCGCTCATCGCCTCACGGACCAGGCAGTGGAATAGAACAGACTGCCTAAATGTATCAGCGCTACTGCTACCGTTACTACTTCTACTACACTTGCTACTCCCAGTGACAACAAGAGAAAATGGGATGGGGATTCCAGCAAGGGATCAGCTTCAGTTCAGTCTCAGGTTCAACAGCGAAAGACTGACAGTTATCAGAGTCCTAGTCAGCACTCTTCAGGTAGCCACAGGCAGGGCGGATATCGAGGGAACCTCCCAAAGTGCAACAACTGCAACAGACACCACAGTGGCCAGTGTAACAAGGGTTGCTGTCAAAGATGCCTCAAGATGGGTCATGAGGCCAAGGATTGTAGAAGCCCTCGGCCTGCGAACCAGAATCAGCAGCAGCCACAAGCACAACAGAATCAACAACAGGGCAACAAGGGATGTTTTCATTGTGGCGCAGAGGGTCACTTCAAAAGACACTGCGCTCAGCTAAACAGGAACCAGAACAACAACAACAATAACAACAATCAGGGAAATGGCAACAACAACAACGGTGGGAACAACAACGGCAATGAAGCAAGGGGTCGTGCTTTTGTGTTGGGGCAGGGTGATGCCAGAAATGATCCCAACGTAGTCATGGGTAAGTTTCTTCTTGATAACTTTTATGTCACAGTATTATTTGATTCGGGTGCGGATACAAGTTACGTGTCTTTGAAAGTTAGCCAAACTTTAAAGCGTACACCAACTCCCCTAAACACCAAACATGTCGTAGAGTTAGCTAATGGTAAAAGTCTAGAAGCAACACATATAGTTCAAGGTTGTAATCTTATCCTCGCTGGTCAGACTTTCTCCATCGACCTCATTCCTATAGTTCTGGGTAGTTTTGACATCGTCATCGGTATGGATTGGTTATCCAAGAAGTAGGCAGAGATCCTATGTAAGGAGAGGATCATTCGTATTCCTCGTTTGGGTAAGGAACCTCTCGAAGTTCAAGGCGACAAAAGTGGTGCCGTGGTTGCCATCATTTCCTTCCTGAAGGCCCAGAAGTGTTTGCGAAAGGGTCACACTGCCATTCTGGCACTTGTTACAGAAGCATCGACGAAAGAAAAGAGACTAGAGGATATACCAGTTGTACGCGATTTTCCTCAAGTGTTTCCTGAAGATTTACCTGGGCTACCGCCTCATCGCCAGGTCGAATTTCAAATCGAGCTAACTCCAGGAGCAACACCCATAGCTCAAGCTAGCGCCAGGTCGAGCATTCATAAACGGAACTACACGACGCACGATTTAGAGCTGGGAGCTGTCGTTTTCACGCTTAAGATATGGCGACATTACCTGCAAGTCTCGAACATATCTTCAAGCAGAAGGAATTGAACATGCGACAACGTCGATGGGTCGAGCTACTTAACGATTATGAATACGCCATCAAGTACCATCCAGGCAAAGCCAATGTTGTGGCTGACGCTCTCAGTCGAAAGGATACTTTACCTAGGCGTGTACGAGCCTTGCAGCTTACTATTCAGTCTAATCTTCCTGCACAAATACGAGATGCTCAGGTGGAAGCATTGAAACCAGAAAACGTCAGGGCTGAAGCCTTACACGGCTCAAGGCAACGATTAGAACAGAAGGAAGACGGCGCCTACTATGTAACAGGACGTATTTGGTTCCCACTATATGGCGGTTTACGGGAACTTGTGATGGATGAATGTCACGACCCCCGACCCACCCTGGACGGAATCGGGTGCCGTGAGCAGTCCCGTGGTACCGGTGATTATTTTTATTTTGAAGAAAAACATTGCAGCGGAAATTTCATCAGGACCGTGAGTTAGGAAATATCAGAGTTTAGAAAACACCGGATTTTATTTAAATGGATGGAATAAATTCCGTTGTTTCAAAGGTAGCTTTTAATAAAAACAATATTTCTTAATTTGATTTAATTAATAAAATAAGCCACTTCTTGATGCCTTTGGTGCCGGATCCAATTCTTACTCCAATATACTGTAATTACCTGAAACGCGTTTTAAAAAGGTTTTGTCAGCGGGAAATACTGAGTGAATCATTCTGTTTTCTAAAACGACCCGTTAGTTATAATTCACAGTATTAAGAGCGATTACAATGTTTCTATCAACCAATTATCAAGAATGGGTATTTGTCACTCGATTCATTTCTGTGACTGTGGTCATACCACTATTGGGTCCCGTTGCCCAAATAGTGACGGTGTACTCACACAGAGTAATAATAACTCACATAGAGTAATATTTACTCACATAGAGTAATATTCACTCACATAGAGTGATAATAACAGTAATGTGCACAATACCCCACATACCAGCTGTAATTTGGTGATTACAAAGACTTAATCCCTGTAATTATAACCTTGAAAATAATTTGAGGTATTGTAATACTTACTCACAAACGGTGAGAAAACAGTTTAAAAAGAAGAATGACTCACATTATAATCATGCAGATTCATACGGCCAAAGTTTAGTCTACAGATAAGCCTTGATATATTGCAGATTTATACAGGTAGAGCTTAGCCTATTGAGTTAGCTTTGTAATCTAGTGCACACAACTAGGTAGGTAACTTAATACAGCAGTTACGTCAATTCACGAGATTAAACCTTCACAGCGATTAATCAGTGCAATACTCGATAATTCAATCGGATTCACAACGAATAACAGAGCATAGTCCGAATTCGAACAACACTCTAATATTCAAGTCGAAATCACGACGAATAATCAAAGTACAAGCTCAATTGAGCAGCACCTGGACTATCGTTGGATAGTTATAATCGGTCGGACGTTGAATCGTAATAGCGATTGAGTTATTACCCTGATTGCGGCAGCGTTTCAAGATTAGTGTGTGTTTGTGTAGTATTTTGGCTATAACTTAGCGTGTACAACGAATTTCTTCGTCGTTTTTGTGCTAGAAATCAAGTCCCAGACTCCTCTATTTATACCTGAAATTTGACACCGTCGCGTAGCGCGAGGGGTATCACTATAGGCGTGGCGCTACGCGAGTGGTTAACCTATGTTACGCGAAATTTGTCCCTGTAGCGTAGCGCGAGGGGTAACCCCTATAGGTGTCGCGCTACGCGAGTGGTCACCTATTTTCTATAGGTAGCTTCGTGTCTAAGTAACTTAGCTGAGTTGATAATCAAGTTATTTAGATAATCGTAACTAGGGTTTTGCCCCCCCCCCCTGAGTTTTAGGGGCCCTGATCCTGATTCTGATTGTTTTGGAAATTTTAGGGTTAGTGCAGAATTACTTGGGTTTCTCAATTAGGGTTTTCTTAATAGCTAATTACCATCCTAATTATGGATTTTAGTGGCAGTTGTTACATCCTCCCCACCTTAAGAAAAATCTCGTCCTCGAGATTTACTGGAAGGGATGTGGATATTTTCGCTTTATTTCGGACTCCAGCTCCCAAGTGTATTCTGGCTCTCTCTTTGAATTCCACTTGACTTTGACCAACCCAGTCGTTTGTGTTTGAGAAACTTAATCTTCCGATCTTCTATTTGTAGGGGTTTCTCTATGAACTTAAACTTCTTGTTTACCTCTACATCTTGAAGAGGTACTACCAGGGATTCATCTGCTAAACATTTCTTGAGATTGGATATATGAAATACATCATGTATTCCAGCCAATTCTTCTGGTAGTTGTTAACGATAAGCAACTGGTCCTATTCGTTGAATTACGGGGAATGGTCCAACGTATCTCGGACTTAGCTTTCCTTTCTTACCGAATCGTACTATACCTTTCCAAGGAGAAACTTTTAAAAGTACCTTATCTCCTACATGAAATTCTAAAGGTTTACGACGATTATCTGCATAGTTCTTCTGACGATCTCGAGCTGTTTTTAGTCTTTCTTTGATTTGAGTTATTTTGTCAGGGGTTTCTTGTAAAATTTTAGGATCTGATAATTAACTTTCTCCTATTTCTGCTTAACAAACTGGGGTTTTGCACTTGCGTCTGTACAGTGCTTCGAATGGGACAGTTTCGATACTTGAATGATAATTATTGCTATAGGAGAATTCAAATTAAGGGTAAGTGGTTATCCTACTTGAATGGTTATTACATATGCTCGCAGCATGTCTTCCAAGGTTTTGAATGGTTCTTTTACTTTGTCCGTCTGTTTGGGGATGATAAGATGCACTTAAATTTAGTCGTGTTTTCATTGCTATTTGGAAACTTGTTCCAGAAATGAAAAGTGAAACGACTATCTCTGTCCGATACAACGGAGAGTGGAACTCTATGTAAGGATACTGTTTTATCTATGTACAACTGGGTTAACCTTTCTATGCTAAAGGTTTCTTTCATAGTTTAGAAGATGAGCTGATTTGGGTAAATCAATTCCATGATTACTCAAATCGTTTTATTATCTTTTCTGGTTTTGGGTAACTTAGTAACAAAATCTATTGTTAAGAGTTCCTATTTCCATATAGGCATTTCTAATTGTTGGAGTAATCCTAAAGGTTTCTAGTGCTCTGCCTAAACTTGTGAACAGGTGAGACACTTAGATACATGACTGGCTATGTCCATTTTTATTCCTATCCACCAAAAGTTATTTCTTAAATCTTGGTATATCTGATTGTTACCTGGGTACATGGTATACCTAGATCTATCTAGAATCTTATTTCTTAATTTACCCTGCTTAGGTACCTAATTGTTTTCTTAGGGAATCTCCAAATTCTATCACTTCCTTGTTTTAATTCTTTGGTTTGTCCTTTTATTCCTTCAGCATCGTCTTCGATTGCTGTTTCTTGAACTTTCTTTAGTTGCTTCATTAAATCTAACCGTAGATCTTAATCTAAGAGCATGGACTCACTCTTGCTTTTCATGATACTTATGACTTAAAGCATCTGCAACTACATTTGCTTTTCTTCGTGATACTGGATATCACAGTTGTACTTATTTAGGATTTCCATCCATCTTCTTTGCCTAATGTTTAGTTTGTTTTGCCCAAATACGTATCTTTATCTTTTTGTGATCTGTATCTACAGATAATGTCTCAAAATCTTAAGGGCAAAATTATAGTTCCTAGTTCTCAATCATGAGTTGTAAAATTTTCCTCGTGCTTTTAAGTGCCTGAAGGCATACGCAATTACCTTTTTGCGTTGCATCAACACACATTCTATTCCTAATTTTGAAGCATCACCTTATACTTTAGTTTCTTTTGGCAATGCTAAAATTAAAGCCTTTGATTTAATATCTTAAGAGCTTCTTCTTGTCTAGGTCCTCACTCAAACTTAACTATTTTACAGGTTTAGCTTAGTTAAGGGTTTAGTTATCTTGGAACAATCTTTAATAAATTGTCTATAGTATCCAGTTAAACCTAGAAAACTTCAAACTTTTATGGCTGTTTGCGGGACCCTCTATTTTTAGTAATTGTTTCTAGTTTAGAAGGATTCACATGGATACCTTCGTGATTTTCTACGTGACCTAAGAATTGCACTTCCTGTAGCCAGAATTCATACTTCGAGATCTTGGCGTACAATTTTTCTTTTTCTTAACAAAGTTAAGAGTGCATGCAAATGCTTACAATGTTCTTTTTGACTGTTGGAATAAATAAGTACGATAACTTAATTTATATACATTAAATGGTTATTATTATGGTTGGATATTGGTTAGTGCTGCCTTGTTTAAGCATAGGTGATCAGTCCATGCCTAACTAAGGCTAGGTTACTCAATATCTGCTCCTGACAATAACCAGGGTATTAAAATACTGATATATTATCATAAACTTACATCGGAATAGGAGGTGAATTTGTGTATCATTATCTGAGTATATGATTGTTTTAAGATTGCTTATTTTGAATAAATTAATAAGGCAAATTTAATATATAAAAAAAATTTTAAATCCGAGATTAGCGTAATCTTCAGATTTTGTGGAGATGTTACCAGAGGGTGATCGTGATTAAAGAAATATTTTAATGGAATCGAAGGCCAAAAACATGTTATAGTTTCAAGAGAATCAAAGTGCTTATTGGGATTATTTTGAATTTGAATATGATGGCTTAAAATATCATATGGGACCTGGAATTGAATATGAATTGTGAGCAATTTAACTGGGTTTGAACAAAACGAATGGTAATAAGGAAGTTCGGACATCTTTATAACAGAAACCATGGAAAATCGAGTTTTTCAAGAAATTCATTGATTTGATATTAAAGAGTTATTGCTTTGTAAAACGAGGTTTTACTATGCAAAGATCAACTATAGTGAAATGATATTTGAACTTTTGATTAAACAACAATTGGTATAATGTCCTCCTATGGTCTTCCTAATTTGAATGAACCATAAGTACAATCATGTGGATTTACCAAGAAATGTAAAAATTTGCTACTATGAAGGAAATCCTCATGGTATGATGCCTATGAGAAGGAGTAGAAACATGAGAGTTAACTTACTATAGGCAGAAGTCAGAGTTTTAATAATATAAAAACTTTACTTGGATTTCCGTGTGATACTAGTGTGATGTTATTATGGAATGTCGAAAAAATAAAATAGAAAATTTACAAAGGTATGTGATTCCTTTTTGCAGTGTGATTATGGAACGCACCTTAGCGAGATCTGTGTCGTTGGTAGAATCATATGGCAAGAGTGTTTCTTCCTAATTAGTAGTTTTCTACTGACAGAATTAGTATTGGTGTCATCGTGCCCAATTTACACTTTTCAAAGTTCTTGCCTTGGAAAGTCGTGTGTGATATATTTCAACGTCTGTGGACGTATATTTTAAGTTTCATGTGTTTTCTTGTGCGTTAGCACAACTTTTATATGTTTCTTACTTGTGCATTGTAAATTTTTATACTTTCGATGGTATCCTTTCTTTAAAGGGTTCTCTTTATATGAGTTACGAGGTAAATGATCAAACAAAATAATGTTTGATATTGGAAAAGAGATTCCTGATAAAGAATTCTAGACACGGATGCTTGTACTTTATTTCAATTTGTCAATCCTTATGGGTTTTTGGAATTTCCTTATAGATATACCTATCTATATAATCACATATTTCACATGCTGAAATAAACATACCATTTATCAGGTCAATATATTTAACAGATTTATATTTCCAAGAACCACTCAGGTATTTTGGTCATGATACTATTTAGGGAAATCTTGTCACTGATTTGACATATCATTTACCCCGTCTTATCCGGTTCACGCCGGAGCGGTAATCTCAATATGTCCGGTCAAGCTGGAGAGTCTGCTACTCTATACCCAGTTTTGCCGGAGAAAATTTTCTATTTCCCATAAATAGTATCTTTTCAAGAAGTGCCTCTTTTATTAGGGCTTTTATCAAGGAAATTTGTATCCCCATAACATATCTTATTCTGGACCAAATAATATCAATAAGCAGGAATAAATAGCAATTAAGTGCTATTGCCTGCTAACCGTCATACCAGTATCCATTACCTTATATAAGTAATTTACCTTAAAATTTATTTTAAGGCAAAATTCTTAAATTCAAGTCTAAATACCATCCGGAGTACTATCAGATAATATTAAGTTTCTAATTCTCCGTTTCACTTTAGGTATTATTATAATACCTATTTGTGTAAACCAGTGGCTTAGCTTATACTAAGGCATCTTTTCTTATGTTCAAGTCTAACTGCTATCAGCTGTGCTACCATTTAATAGAAATCTCCTAACTCTTTTTATTTAAGCTTTAAGTATTATTATCACAACACTTATAGGCTTAAAGCAGTGGCTTAGCTCTGATACCACCTTCTGTCACGACCCCCGACCCACCCTGGACGGAATCGGGTGCCGTGAGCAGTCCCGTGGTACCGGTGATTATTTTTATTTTGAAGAAAAACATTGCAGCGGAAATTTCATCAGGACCGTGAGTTAGGAAATATCAGAGTTTAGAAAACACCGGATTTTATTTAAATGGATGGAATAAATTCCGTTGTTTCAAAGGTAGCTTTTAATAAAAACAATATTTCTTAATTTGATTTAATTAATAAAATAAGCCACTTCTTGATGCCTTTGGTGCCGGATCCAATTCTTACTCCAATATACTGTAATTACCTGAAACGCGTTTTAAAAAGGTTTTGTCAGCGGGAAATACTGAGTGAATCATTCTGTTTTCTAAAACGACCCGTTAGTTATAATTCACAGTATTAAGAGTGATTACAATGTTTCTATCAACCAATTATCAAGAATGGGTATTTGTCACTCGATTCATTTCTGTGACTGTGGTCATACCACTATTGGGTCCCGTTGCCCAAATAGTGACGGTGTACTCACACAGAGTAATAATAACTCACATAGAGTAATATTTACTCACATAGAGTAATATTCACTCACATAGAGTGATAATAACAGTATGTGCACAATACCCCACATACCAGCTGTAATTTGGTGATTACAAAGACTTAATCCCTGTAATTATAACCTTGAAAATAATTTGAGGTATTGTAATACTTACTCACAAACGGTGAGAAAACAGTTTAAAAAGAAGAATGACTCACATTATAATCATGCAGATTCATACGGCCAAAGTTTAGTCTACAGATAAGCCTTGATATATTGCAGATTTATACAGGTAGAGCTTAGCCTATTGAGTTAGCTTTGTAATCTAGTGCACACAACTAGGTAGGTAACTTAATACAGCAGTTACGTCAATTCACGAGATTAAACCTTCACAGCGATTAATCAGTGCAATACTCGATAATTCAATCGGATTCACAACGAATAACAGAGCATAGTCCGAATTCGAACAGCACTCTAATATTCAAGTCGAAATCACGACGAATAATCAAAGTACAAGCTCAATTGAGCAGCACCTGGACTATCGTTGGATAGTTATAATCGGTCGGACGTTGAATCGTAATAGCGATTGAGTTATTACCCTGATTGCGGCAGCGTTTCGAGATTAGTGTGTGTTTGTGTAGTATTTTGGCTATAACTTAGCGTGTACAACGAATTTCTTCGTCGTTTTTGTGCTAGAAATCAAGTCCCAGACTCCTCTATTTATACCTGAAATTTGACACCGTCGCGTAGCGCGAGGGGTATCACTATAGGCGTGGCGCTACGCGAGTGGTTAACCTATGTTACGCGAAATTTGTCCCTGTAGCGTAGCGCGAGGGGTAACCCCTATAGGTGTCGCGCTACGCGAGTGGTCACCTATTTTCTATAGGTAGCTTCGTGTCTAAGTAACTAAGCTGAGTTGATAATCAAGTTATTTAGATAATCGTAACTAGGGTTTTGCCCCCCCCCCCCCCCCCCCCCCGAGTTTTAGGGGCCCTGATCCTGATTCTGATTGTTCTGGAAATTTTAGGGTTAGTGCAGAATTACTTGGGTTTCTCAATTAGGGTTTTCTTAATAGCTAATTACCATCCTAATTATGGATTTTAGTGGCAGTTGTTACAATGAAGCTCACAAGTCTCGCTACTCGGTACATCCAGGGTCGGATAAAATGTACCACGATCTCAAAACAACATATTGGTGGCCTAGCATGAAAGCCCACATCGCTACTTACGTCGGCAAGTGTTTGACATGTGCAAAAGTCAAAGTGGAGTATCAGAAACCAGCAGGCCTACTTCAACAACCCAGGATACCACGGTGGAAATGGGAAGAAATTTCCATGGATTTCGTTACAGGCCTACCCAGATCCCAGCATGGGAATGACACTATATGGGTGATCGTGGATCGACTCACCAAGTCTGCACACTTCCTGGCTATAAAGGAAACGGATAAGTTCTCCACTCTCGCATGTGTTATTGATTTCGGGCATGTGTTATTGATTTCGGCAGTCTGAGCGAACGATCCAAACTCTTGAAGACATGCTTCGGGCATGTGTTATTGATTTCGGCAACGGCTGGGAAAAGCACCTCCCTTTGGTGGAGTTCTCATACAATAATAGCTATCACACCAGCATACAAGCTGCTCCATTCGAGGCATTGTACGGGCGTAAATGCCGGTCACCTCTCTGTTGGGCAGAGGTGGGGGATAGTCAGATCACGGGTCCGGAGATTGTAGTGGACGCCACAGAAAAGATTGCACAAATACGACAACGCATGGCGGCAGCACGCGAGCGTCAGAAAGCCTACGCGGATAAGCGTAGGAAACCGTTGGAATTTCAGGTCGGGGACCGGGTTTTACTAAAAGTCTCACCCTGGAAGGGTGTGGTTCGTTTTGGTAAACGGGGCAAGCTAAATCCGCGGTATGTCGGACCGTTCGAGATCATTGAGAAAATAGGCAAAGTGGCCTACAAGCTAAACCTACCAGCTGAACTCGGTGCAGTCCACAATGTGTTTCACGTGTCAAACCTGAAGAAGTGCCTATCAGATGAGACCCTCCTAGTTCCTTTTAAGGAACTCACTATCTACGAGCAGTTGCAGTTCGTCGAGGAGCCAGTTGAAATCATGGACCGGGATGTTAAGGTCCTCAAAAACAAGAGAATCCCTCCTGTTCGAGTTCGTTGGAACTCCCGTCGTGGCCCAGAGTACACCTGGGAACGCGAAGACCAGATGACAGAAAAGTATCCCCAGTTATTCGAAATCAATACAACCGCTACTGAGGCTGAAGCTACTACTGCGGAATTTCGGGACGAAATTCCAGATCAACGGGGGGAGGATGTGACACCCCAGGAAAACCAGTGAACGATGCAACCTATCTAGCTTCCTCAGTGGGTACGTACTAAATTTTGGGACGAAATTTCTTTCAAGTTGGGGATAATGTGACAACTCGAGTTTCCAAGATTTCCGTCTTCGCACTATTGCACGTTAATCGTTTTAGTTGTTAGTTGACACGACTTGTTTGTTTCACAACTGTACACGTGTGTGATACGTTAAATCGTATTGTGATTGATATGTTATACTTGATGTGCAATGCAAGTGTTGTTTTGTATTTATATATGGTTGTATGTTGGTTAATATATGGGTTGTTTGAGTATTAATGGAGCACATGCCAAACATCCCTCACGAAAACACCATCCATCACGAAATCACCCCAACTCAAATGCCCCCACCCGAAAACACATCATGTCCGAAAACACCTAAGTGTTTTCGTCCGTTGCTCACCAACGAAAACAATATATGGGCCTCGGCCCAGTGGCTATCGGATAAGAGTTTGGTTTTAAACCGTGCACGAAGTTGATAACTTACAGAAACCCTAATCACCCCATCTCTCGCATTCTCTCTCTCGCTCTCCTTGAAACCGAACGGTAGCTATGAAAGACTTGAGCCGTACATCAACCAAATTATTGTCTCTTCTATTTCGGTTAGTCATCGAAATCATTATTGCTTGTTGTTTGACATTCTGTATTAACTGCTATTATTAGATATGTATGAGCATATGATTGAATTGATTTGTATGAATCTACTGAATCTTATTAAATTGATCAACATGTGATCTACTGACAAGTTATAGGAGTTATCGGCTAGTTACATGTGACCATCTCATCCTAATTGGCTAGTTGTTCTTGTTAGCATAGAGTTTGTCAATATCATGTCTACAACTTTAATATTTGAGGTATAAGAGGTGGTGAGGTAACAATAGCTCTTGGTCCAATAGGGTTGTAGTAAGTTGGTGTTGGTCCAATAGCATCATGAAAACCATCCACACTTCATTTGAGGTCTTTGAGTATTATTTATTGAGAATTTTCATGATTTGGGTGGCATACATAAACTGACAACTCGGTTGACATGATGTGATGATTTAATATTAACGGCTAGTGTAAACCCTTATTCGGTTAGTAATATCATTGTATTGATGTTTGCTTGGTTTTGTGGGCTCAATATCTTATAATATTAGTACATGTGAGTATGTGACATGTATTGGAGGTGCAGCCAATTTGATATCTGATCAATATGTTCGGTGCCTTGAAAGTGCATGCCCATGGATCTTGTAATGTTACTAGACATAATGATTATAATCATTGATTTTCCTCTGAAGTTACAAATGGTTTCATAAGGTGCACATGAGTTTATAGCTTGCATATAATCTGCCATTTGCATGTGACTCATTATTATTCAACATAACCTTAGTCAAACCCACCCAAACTAATTGGTCCAATAATCTTTGGAGGTGGTTATCAAATGTCGGCCATGTTTGATATATAATAAGATTTTCATGTATTTCATGTGATGTAGGATTAATCTTGGTGGTTATGTGAGTTTTTTTATATTACTTGAGTAAATGCTTGTGATGCTAAGCTAATGATAAAATAAAGATTTCAAAACTGATGAAAAGAAAGGATCTGACTAAGCAATTGATTGAGGAAGTCGGTGTAGTTGTTAGATTATTATTAGGGTTGTTGTTGTAGTTTGTAACTGATAATGATGATGTTTATAATTGGTGGACCCAACGAAAACAACTTTAGGATTCCGTCACCCATGTGTTATCGGCCCAAGTTTGGTTTTCGGCCCAAGTGTTTCCACCCGAAGGGACTTCGCCACTAGGCGATTTCGTCCAACAAGTGATTTCGGCAACAGGGCTTTCGCCCAAGATGTGTTTTCGTCGCATGTGTTTAATTAAGTACCCTGAACAGTAACTCTGTTAGTTGTAATCTTTGTTAAGCATGTAAACCCCTGTTAAGTGGTTAAGCTGTTAACTTTACTTGTTTGATTAACTCTGTTCGTTATTATCTCTGTTATGTATATCAATCTTGTTAAGTTGTTAAGAAATAACCATGTTAGAATAAACTGTGATTGACCGTTATGTGAAACATGAATTGTTGGCAGATGATTAACTGTTTGTAATGCCTGATGTTAACTGTTTAAACACACTTCATGACATAAATGGCATGCGAACTTGAACTGATTTAATATACATGCATACTATAGGACGTGATTGATTATCCATGAGCACATAACTTAGCATACCGAGCAAACCAAGGTGAGTTCACACACTTACTAAGGCATGGGATTCCCAGGGCACGGGAATTGGGATTGAAGGAATGAGATTGAATAGAATCGTACTTACACTGTTACTAGACTACCATACCATCGTCCTCGGTTGTGCAGGACACATACGTAAAACCTACGTATACTTGTATTGCTCACTGTCCTCAGGTTGCGAAGGACACTCACGTAAAACCTACGTGAACTTATACTCACTACTGCCTTGGTTGTGTCAGGCACTTACGTAAAACCTACGTAAACCCCCGCTTACCCCTATCCTCGGTTGTGAAGGATACTTACGTAAAACCTACGTAAACCCCCGCGTACCCCTATCCTCGGTTGTGAAGGATACTTACGTAAAACCTACGTAAACTTGTACGTATTACTGTTCTCGGGATATGAAGAACACTTATGGTTACGAATAGTCTAGTGGATATACAACATGGGAAGCCCCACCAGTAGAATGTACTATCGGCCCAGTAGAGCCACATGTTACAAACGAACTTACTATTATGCATTTACTTTCTGTGAACTCGCTCAACTAGTTGTTGATCCTCTGTTACATGCCTTGCAGGTCGTTAGATACATGGAGCTTGCACAGGGAGGAGCTGGTCGTTGTGGGCTTGGATCGTGATTGTCTTGTTAAACACTTATGACATTTGATACTTTATTATGATGGGTTTTATTTATACCTTCCGCTAAACAGTGATAACTTACTTATGTTTTGGAACACCTTTCATATGGATTTGGTTTGGTTTAATGGCAATTACTTATACTATATATATGGTTCTATATGATTGGTGGCTTGATCCTGGTCAGTCACGCTCCCAAGCGGTGATACTCCGCAGGTGGATTTTGGGGGTGTGACAACACCTGCCAGCGCCACCATTCTGGCCGATGTGGTTTAAAAGTATGTGAAGCTTGTGGAAAAACTGGCCACTCGAAGGATTCTTGTTGGGCCACTGTTGGCCGGGGAGGCCAAGGAGGATTTGGAAATAGAAACAATAACCGGGGTGGAAATGGAAATCGCCCACAAGGAAACAATGGAGGAAATGGGAATCGCGGCAACAACGCAAATCAAGTTGGAAATGCGAACCGAAACAATAACAATCAAGCTGGGAATGGAGGTGGAAACGGGCAAAGACCAGGATGCTTTAACTGTGGTGACATTAGGCACTATAAGCGAAACTGCCCAGAATTGAACCAAGCCCGTGGAAGAGTTTTCAATATCGAAGCAAGGGAAGCGCGCCAGGATCCCAATGTCATTACTGGTACATTCCCCGTAAACCAACACTATGCATCCGTTTTATTTGATACTGGTGCCGATTATAGCTTTGTATCGTTAGAGTTTAAGAATATGCTTGGGTTAGCCACTAGTAAACTAGATATCCCCTACTCAATCGAATTGGCTAATGGAAAGCTAGTAGAAGCTAACGAATTGATCAGAGGTTGTGTAATCGAATTGGGAGAGCGTGAGTTTGCTTTGGATCTACTACCAGTCCAGCTGGGGAGCTTTGACGTGGTGGTAGGAATGGATTGGTTATCAGGCAACAAGGCAGAAATTGTTTGTCACGAAAAGGTCGTTTGCATCCCAACCGAAGATGGTGAAACAATTGTGGTTCATGGAGAGAAGCGTGATACGCCTTTGAGAATTATCAGCTGCTTGAAAGCACGAAAGTGTTTGAAAAAGGGATGTGCTGCCTTCCTGGCACACATTGTGGACAAGAAAGCTGTTGAGCCGAAAATCGAAGACATCCATGTTGTGAGGGAATATCCAGAAGTCTTCCCAGAGGACTTGCCTGGATTACCATCTCAGAGGCAAGTGGAGTTCCGCATCGACTTAGTTCCAGGCGCCGCGCCTGTGGCTAAGGCACCTTATCGACTTGCCCCATCTGAGATGCAAGAACTGTCGACACAACTTCAGGAGTTGTTAGACAAGGGATTCATCCGACCAAGCTTCTCACCTTGGGGAGCTCCGGTCCTGTTTATCAAAAAGAAGGACGGTAGTTTTCGAATGTGTATCGACTACCGGGAGTTGAATAAGCTGATGATCAAGAATAGGTATCCTCTGCCAAGAATTGATGATTTATTCGATCAACTGCAAGGTTCAAGCTATTATTCAAAGATCGATTTGCGATCTAGATACCATCTGTAACAATTCTCATTAAAAATCCATAATTAGGATGATAATTAGTCAATAAGGAAACCCTAATTGAGACACCCAAGTAATTCTGCACTAACCCTAAAATTTCCAGAACAATCGGAATCAGGATCAGGGCCCCTAAAACTCAAGGGGGCAAACCCTGGTGGATAATTATCCATAATTTGTGTTGTCACAATTGAAGTTCGATTTTAAACTGAGTCAGCCAAGCTAGTCCCGTACCCAGCTAGCCTATGTAAATAGACTGCACCCTTTACGGACCGTAAAGGGAAAAGCCATACGGTCCGTAAGCCTGTCCAAAAATCACTATAAATAGCAGACATTGGCACTTGCTTTCTGTTGTTAATACGACGCATAAATTCTGTGTAGACGTCAAGTTATAAGCAGAAACAGTTCAAAAACACACTTAGTATCGAATTGCTGCCGCAAAATAGGGTAATCACTCGATCGCTATTACGATTCATTTTCCGACTGATCAATATATCCAATGGATGTTTAAGTGCCGCCCACATCAGGGTGATACTTTGTCGTTTGTCGTTAAATCAATGGATGTTTAAGTATCGCACTTTGTCGTTCGTTGTGAGAATTTGATCTCGTGAGTTATCGTAACTGCTGTATTGATCACTAACCCGGTTTTGTGCGCATTATTACTAAATTAGGTTAACAGGGCTAATCCATATTCTGTCCGTGTTAAATCTGCAATGTGAGTCATTCTCTTTTTATCAAATGTTTTACAATACTCCAAATTATTTTCTGAATTATAATTACAGTGATTAAGTTTATGTAATCACCAAATTACAGCCGGTATGTGGGGTATTGTGCACATTACTATTGTTTTAATCACATTAGGTGGGCGAACCTAAAATTAAGTGATATACGTCATTCATTGGGGCAGCCAATGGTGATATGACCACAGTCACAGATACGGTCGAGTGACAAATACTGTGGGTAGTTGGTTGATATCTGAAACATATGTAAAAACTCTTAATACTGTAAATTATAACAAATGTGTCGTTTTAGTAAAATGAATGATTCACTCAGTATTTCCCCGCTGACAAAATCTTTTTCAACATGTTTTCAGGTGATCTATTGTAATTCAGGAAAAGTGCTGGGAAGCAGTGCAGGCTTAAAATAGTGGCTCATTATAAAATAAAGAAATACGTTTTGTAACAATAAGGATTTCTCAGTAAAACCTTACTATTGTAAATTATCGGGGTTTTATCCCGAATTGTGAAATAAAATAATCGGGAAAAGTTTTTAGCTTTAAAACGATCCTGACGATAAAAAAAAATTTTTCGCTGCTAAAATCACATAAATAAATATCACGGGATTTCTGTCCCGCGGCTCCTGAAACGGGTCAAACCGGGTCGGGGGCCGTGACAGAAATGAGGTGGTATCAGAGCCACTGAGTTAAGCTAATTAAGTATTTAGAGATACTTAATTTTTCCTGATTACTATTATATGATTATGTGTTTTATTTAAACTGATTATTTGTTAGTTACAGTATGGGTAAGAAAAAGCTGCAAGATATCTATCTTAAATTAGATAGGTCAGTCTATGAAGAGGGAAATTCATCTTCAAAACTCCCTACAATTCCTGAAGAAGGAATATTTGTGCGAAAAGCACAATATGAGAAACCGCTTTCTCCTAGAAAAAGGAGTATGATTATTAAGAAAAGTAAAGAGCAAATCCAAGAAAAGAGGATTAAAAAGGAAACCCATGAGTTAATCAATAAATCACCTTGGGAAGACAAGCTAGATGAGAAATGGGCAAATTTGTATATGCTAGCTACAGTAGCAGAACATGCAAATCTTTAAAAACCCTAAGTCTAGTAATAGCACTTCCCAGTAAATAAATAAATAAATCCGAGTGTGTTCTTTCCTGTTATTTTGTACAAATAGTGTGCAATAAAACTTTGATGTTTATTTGTTAAACTTTGTTCCAAAGTTTTAACTTAAGTATTTTGTGCGTTTTGCATATATGCTACACAGCATGAATGAGATATCTGAAGCCTTTCAGAACCTCGATCTTTACCCGGTGAATGTAGAAGTTTCCCAAGATTTCACTGGATACTTTGCTGATGTGGAACAACCTGTAGAATTCAAGGCTCCACTTTTGACAAAGCCAAAACGAAAGAAAAGAAAGAATTATGTATGGGGTAGTCGTATCCGTAGGAAAAAGCCAGTTCCGAAACTTCCTAAAATAAACAACCCTTTAGGAAAAGGAAAAGAAATTGTAATCAAAGAAAGTACTAAACAGCAAGAGATGGAAACTGAAGTCAAGAAAGATTCTAGGCAAATGGAGAAACAGTTTGAGGAATATTCTAAAGATATCGAAATGGAAGTAGGACAAGGTTCTAGACCAACTCAGATAGAAATTGGAGAGAGCTCCAACCAAAACCAAAACCAGGGGATAACTTTTCAGGATGAAATAGATTTTCTATTGGCAAACTGTGAAACTATTCAGCCTGTCAATACGAATGTTTTTACCTATCCTAGTGAAAATCCCCTCCCTATGAATTTTGAACCAGCAATCCCGGAACCAATAGTCCATTCCCAGCCTGTAGAAATGGACGAATGGTGGACGAACGATTGGCAATTTCAAAATATTGTCAATGACCCTTATTCCTTTTTTCCACAATTCGATCCAGAACCCCTACCTAATCCACCAATGAGTAACGAAAATATGGCGGAACTTCGTCATTATGGTGAAGAATTGATGGATGCAGGAAATAGAATCAGGAAGATAGGGGGACAAATTGCCTGGAAATATGATGAAAGGGAAATGCGTTTTTAGGACAACAAGTGACGAGACAATAGGAAGATGGTAAAACTATAGTTGTGTAATAGTAAAAGTAAATAGTGAAATCAGTCTGTAACATAACTCCGAATAAAACTTTGTAAAATATATGTGTGTAGTGATGCATACTATAACGGATATGAAATGGAATCGAGAAATCGATAGTTTTGACTATACGTGTATTGTAAATTGTCTGATTGTTTATGTATAATTGCTATTTATCAAATACTAATAAAAATTATATATATATTATCAGATGGCAAATATTGGTAATGAACCGGTAAATGAGGTTAATCAATCGGAGCAACATCCAGGGGATCAATATATGACTAGACAAGATATTGAAAATATTGTTGCTCAAGGGATAGCCAATGCTATTCCAGCATTCGTTGCTGCTGTAAAAAGTCCAATCGAACCGCAACATATCGTTCCTAGTAAACGTACTTCTGAAGATAACTTCAGTAATAGTATAAATGGGGGCATTAATCATGATAATGAATCCCAGCACACGCTGCTCCCTAAGAAACAGAAAGTTGCAACACCTGGTTGCACTTTCAAAGAATTCCTTGCTTGTAAACCCACTGAATTTGCAGGCAATGAAGGAGCAACTGCATCACTGCGTTGGTTAGAGAAAACCGAAGCAGTAATTGCAATAAGTAACTGTGCCAGAGATGATCAGGTCATGTACGCATCAAATCTGTTTAAAGAAGGAGCACTCGAATGGTGGAACACTGTGTTACAAGCTAAAGGAAGAAATAGGGCTTATGCTATGACTTGGGAGGAATTTAAGAATCTCGTAGAAAGAAAATTCTGTCCTGAGTATGAAAAGGAACAAATGGCAAATAAGTTCCTAACTCATCGGATGTTAGGTGTGGATTGTCGTGGTTATACTTCAACATTCTTTGAATATGCTAGAGTGGTACCAACACTGGCTTCGCCAGAACCGGTACTCATTTCTCGCTATATTTGGGGATTAATTAGCGAAATTCGAAATATCGTTAAGGCTGCGAGACCTCACACTATTGACGATACAGTAGAATTAGCTAACACCCTAACCGATGAACTGATACGCACAAGAGATGAAGACAGAAAGAAGGAATTAGTTCAGAAAATTACCCAAGGATTTAGGGTGGGTAATAGTAGTAATTTCAAGAAAAGAGGAGCAGGGCAATCTTCAACTCAGCCATTCTGCAAAATTTGCAAAAAGAAACATTTTGGAAAATGTAACAAACTTTGCAATTTTTGCAAAATGATAGGACATCGTGAAGAAAACTCAGAAAGAAATCCATAATTTGTTACAATTGTGGAGAAGTCGGACATTTCAAAACAGAATGTCCTAATTTAGTCAAACCAGTAGACAACAAACCCAAAGCGACCGAAGGAGCTACTAAGAAGAATGCCAGAGCATTCCAGCTAACCACTCAAGAAGCAGAGCTCATCCCGGATGTGATAGCCGGTACGTTTTTAGTTCACGACGTTTATGCAAAAGTATTGTTTGACTCTGGTGCAAACCAAAGTTTTATAAATACTTCATTCTGCCAAGCTCTTAAGTTACCCTTAACTACCATTAGGCAGATTTTTACAGTCGAAACCGCAGATGGGAATTCAGTAAAAATCAATTAGGTTTTGCAAAAAGTAGGAATAGAACTTGCAGGTCATAAATTTGTTGCAAACCTATTACCTATGAAGTTAGCTGAATTTGATGTTGTGTTAGGAATGGATTGCTTAATAGCCAACCATGCTCAAATCATTTGTGATAAAAACTCTATAGAAATTCAATCACCTACTGGAGAAGTAATCATGATTACAGGAGATAAACCTCGAAAGCCACTGAAGTTCATATCAGTAATGAAAGTTGCTAATTATGAACGAAAACAAGGAATAGTATATATGATTTCAGTAATCATTAGTACTAAAGGTAAGGAACTTAAGGAAATTCCTGTAGTCTCAGAATACCCAGATATATTCCCGAAAGATTTACCTGGGTTACCACCAGATAGGGAGGTAGAATTTAGAATTCATCTAATTCCAGGAACTACACCGATAGCCAAGGCACCCTATCGATTAGCTCCTACCGAAATGCTAGAATTGAAGAAGCAATTAGATGAATTACTAAGCAAAGGATTTATACAACCTAGTTCATCCCCTTGGGGTGCACCAGTGTTGTTTGTGAAAAAAAAGATGGATCGATGAGAATGTGTATCGATTATAGAGAGTTAAATAAGGTTACAATTAAGAATCGATACCCATTACCAAGGATTGATGATCTTTTTGATCAATTGCAAGGCGCTAAGTACTTTTCTAAGATAGACTTGCGCTCCGGATATCATCAATTAAAAGTTCAAGAAGAAGACATACCTAAAACTGCTTTTAGAACTAGGTATGGACACTATGAGTTTACAGTCATGCCCTTTGGGTTAACTAATGCACCTGCAGCATTCATGGACATGATGAACAGGATCTGTAAACCATATTTGGATAAATTTGTAATTGTTTTCATAGACGATATTCTTATTTATTCAAAAAGTCAGGATGAACATTGTCAGCACTTGCATGCACTCTTAACTTTGTTAAGAAAAGAAAAGTTGTACGCTAAATTCTCGAAGTGTGAATTTTGGCTACAAGAAGTGCAATTTTTAGGACACATGGTGAATCATGAAGGTATTCACGTAGATCCTGCTAAGATAGAAGCAATTACCAATTGGAAGGTTCCGCAAACCGCAATGGAAATTAGAAGTTTTATAGGTTTAGCCGGATATTATAGACGGTTTATTAAGGATTTTTCCAAGATAGCTGTACCATTAACTAAGCTAACCTGTAAAGCCATTAAGTTTGAATGGGGACCTAAACAAGAAGAAGCCTTTAGAATCTTGAAGCAGAAATTAACCAATGCACCAATCTTAGCCTTACCAGAAGGAATAGAAGACTTTGAAGTATATTGTGATGCTTCAAAATTAGGATTCGGATGTGTGTTAATGCAACGCAAGAAGGTAATTGTGTATGCTTCCAGACAATTGAAGAAGCACGAGGAAAACTATACGACTCATGATTTAGAATTAGGAGCTATAGTTTTTGCCCTTAAGATATGGAGACATTATCTGCATGGAAGTAAGTTTACTGTTTATACAGATCATAAAAGTTTAAGGTATATATTTGGGCAAAAAGAGTTAAATATGAGGCAAAGAAGATGGATGGAAATCCTGAGTGATTACGACTGTGATATTCAATATCACGAAGGAAAGGCAAACGTAGTCGCAGATGCCTTAAGTCGTAAGGATCATGAGAAGCAAAGGCGAGTCCGTGCCCTTAGAATAAATCTACAAGTAGATTTAATGGAACAATTGAAGGAAATTCAAGAAACGGCAATCAAGGACGATGCTGAAGGAATGAAAGGTTACCTAAAAGAATTGGAACAAGGAAATGATGGAATTTGGAAATTCCACAAAAGAAGAATTTGGGTACCTAAACAGGGAAATTTAAGATCAAAGATTTTAGAGGAAGCTCATAAATCTAGGTATACCATACATCCAGGAAACAATAACATGTACCAAGATTTAAGAAAGAATTTCTGGTGGATAGGAATGAAAAAGGATATAGCCGAATACGTATCTAAATGTCTAACTTGTTCACAAGTTAAAGCCGAACACCAGAAACCTTCAGGACTACTACAACAATTAGAAATGCCTGTATGGAAATGGGAACTCATAACAATGGACTTTGTTACTAAGTTACCCAAAACCAGAAAAGGTAACGATGCGATTTGGGTAATTGTGGATCGATTAACCAAATCTGCTCATTTTCTACCTATAAAAGAAACCTTTAGCATGGAAAGGTTAGCCAAGTTATATGTGGATGAAATAGTATCCTTACATGGAGTCCCACTCTCCATTGTATCGGATAGAGATAGTCGTTTCACTTCCCGTTTCTGGACAAGCTTCCAAGAAGCAATGGGAACCCGACTTATTCTAAGCACTGCATATCATCCACAAACAGATGGACAAAGTGAAAGGACAATCCAAACTCTAGAAGACATGCTCCGAGCATGTGTAATCGACTTTGGTGGTAATTGGGATACCCATTTACCATTAATTGAATTCTCCTATAATAATAGTTATCACTCAAGCATCGAAGCCGCTCCATTCAAAGCACTGTATGGACGCAAGTGCAGAACTCCCGTATGTTGGGCAGAAATAGGAGAAAGTCAATTATCAGGTCCAGAGATTGTACAAGAAACCACAGACAAGATAACTCAAATTAAGGAAAGGTTGAAAACAGCCAGAGATCGCCAGAAAAGCTATGCAGACAATCGCCGCAAACCACTAGAATTCCAGATAGGAGATAAAGTACTTTTGAAAATATCTCCTTGGAAAGGAGTAGTACGATTCGGTAAGAAAGGAAAACTGAGTCCAAGATATGTTGGACCATTCCCAGTAATCCAACGAATAGGACCAGTAGCTTATCGCTTACAACTACCAGAAGAATTAGCTGGAGTACATGATGTATTTCATGTATCCAATCTCAAGAAATGTCTATCGGACGAATCCCTGGTAGTACCTCTTCAAGACGTAGAGGTAAATAAAAAGCTGAAATTCATAGAAAAACCTTTACAAATAGAAGATCGAAAAGTCAAGTTTCTCAAGCACAAGCGACTAGTACTGGTGAAAGTCAAGTGGAATTCAAAGAGGGGACCAGAGTATACTTGGGAACTGGAGTCAGAAATGAAGCGGAAATACCCTCATCTATTTCAGTAAATCTCGAGGATGAGATTTTTCTTAAGGTGGGGAGGATGTAACAATTCTCATTAAAAATCCATAATTAGGATGATAATTAGTCAATAAGGAAACCCTAATTGAGACACCCAAGTAATTCTGCACTAACCCTAAAATTTCCAGAACAATCGGAATCAGGATCAGGGCCCCTAAAACTCAAGGGGGGCAAACCCTGGTGGATAATTATCCATAATTTGTGTTGTCACAATTGAAGTTCGATTTTAAACAGAGTCAACCAAGCTAGTCCCATACCCAGCTAGCCTATGTAAATAGACTGCACCCTTTACGGACCGTAAAGGGAAAAGCCATACGGTCCGTAAGCCTGTCCAAAAATTACTATAAATAGCAGACATTGGCACTTGCTTTCTGTTGTTAATACGACGCATAAATTCTGTGTAGACGTCAAGTTATAAGCAGAAACAGTTCAAAAACACACTTAGTATCGAATTGCTGCCGCAAAACAGGGTAATCACTCGATCGCTATTACGATTCATTTTCCGACTGATCAATATATCCAATGGATGTTTAAGTGCCACCCACATCAGGGTGATACTTTGTCGTTCGTCGTTAAATCGATGGATGTTTAAGTATCGCACTTTGTCGTTCGTTGTGAGAATTTGATCTCGTGAGTTATCGTAACTGCTGTATTGATCACTAACCCGGTTTTGTGTGCATTATTACTAAATTAGGTTAACAGGGCTAATCCATATTCTGTCCGTGTTAAATCTGCAATGTGAGTCATTCTCTTTTTATCAAATGTTTTACAATACTCCAAATTATTTTCTGAATTATAATTACAGTGATTAAGTTTATGTAATCACCAAATTACAGCCGGTATGTGGGGTATTGTGCACATTACTACTGTTTTAATCACATTAGGTGGGCGAACCTAAAATTAAGTGATATACGTCATTCATTGGGGCAGCCAATGGTGATATGACCACAGTCACAGATACGGTCGAGTGACAAATACTGTGGGTAGTTGGTTGATATCTGAAACATATGTAAAAACTCTTAATACTGTAAATTATAACAAATGTGTCGTTTTAGTAAAATGAATGATTCACTCAGTATTTCCCCGCTGACAAAATCTTTTTCAACATGTTTTCCGGTGATCTATTGTAATTCAGGAAAAGTGCTGGGAAGCAGTGCAGGCTTAAAATAGTGGCTCATTATAAAATAAAGAAATACGTTTTGTAAAAATAAGGATTTCTCAGTAAAACCTTATTATTGTAAATTATCGGGGTTTTATCCCGAATTGTGAAATAAAATAATCGGGAAAAGTTTTTAGCTTTAAGACGATCCTGACGATAAAAAAAAATTTTCCGCTGCTAAAATCACATAAATAAATATCACGGGATTTCTGTCCCGCGGCTCCTGAAATGGGTCAAACCGGGTCGGGGGACGTGACACCATCAGCTAAGGATACAAGAGGAAAGTATCCCGAAGACAACCTTCAGGACTCGCTATGGACACTACGAGTTCCTAGTTATGCCGTTTGGGTTGACAAATGCGCCTGCTGTTTTCATGGATCTAATGAACAGAGTTTGCAAACCGTACTTGGACAAGTTCGTGATTGTGTTTATCGACGACATTTTGATTTACTCAAAGACAAAGGCTGAGCACGAACAGCATCTAAGAGCAATTCTGGAACTGCTGAAGAAGGAACAATTGTATGCCAAATTCTCTAAGTGCGAGTTTTAGCTACGTGAAGTCCAATTCCTTGGACACGTGGTGAATGGAGATGGGATCCATGTGGATCCATCCAAGATCGAAGCGATCAAGAATTGGGAGACCCCAAAGACGCCAACCGAGATTCGACAATTCTTGGGTTTGGCTGGCTACTATCGAAGGTTCATTGAGGATTTTTCAAAGATCGCTCAACCATTGACGCTCCTCACACAGAAAGATAAGAAGTTTGATTGGGGAATCAAACAGGAAGAAGCGTTCCAGCTATTGAAAGATAAGCTTTGTAATGCGCCGATCTTAGCACTACCAGAAGGTACAGACGATTTTGTGTTATACTGTGACGCCTCACGCCAAGGTTTGGGTTGCGTGTTGATGCAACGTCAGAAGGTTATAGCTTACGCATCACGCCAATTGAAAGTACATGAAAAGAACTATACCACGCATGATTTGGAACTCGGCGCAGTGGTATTTGCTTTAAAGATCTGGAGACACTACCTATATGGTACGAAGTGTACAATCTTCACAGATCATAAGAGCCTACAACACATATTCAACCAGAAGGAGTTGAATATGAGACAGAGACGTTGGGTCGAGTTGCTGAACGATTACGACTGCGAGATAAAGTATCATCCAGGGAAGGCGAATGTGGTCGCCGATGCCCTAAGTCGTAAAGAAAGGATCAAGCCCATAAGGGTTAGAGCTTTAGAGATGATTATCCAAACCGATCTTTCCTTGCGTATTCGTGCCGCGCAGAAAGAAGCTCTTAAGGAAAGAAACCTTGAAGAAGAATATCTCCGTGGGATGGAGAAGCAATTGGTGCCAAACAAGGAAGGAACGTTATGTTTTATGAAAAGGATTTGGGTTCCTCTGTTTGGAGGTTTGAGGAAAGTTATTTTTGATGAGGCACATAAATCACGGTACTCTATCCATCCAGGAGCGGATAAGATGTACCAAGATCTTAAAGATTATTATTGGTAGCCTAGGATGAAAGGCGATGTTGCTGTTTATGTGAGCAAATGTTTAACGTACGCTAAAGTGAAAGCGGAATACCAGAAGCCTTCAGGACTTCTGCAACAACCTGAGATTCCCAAGTGGAAATGGGAACAAATCTCCATGGATTTTATTACAAAGTTGCCAAGAACGCCAAGAGGTCATGACACTATTTGGGTATTGATGGACCGATTAACGAAGTCTGCGCACTTCTTACCTATCAGAGAGAAGGATAATACGAGCAAGTTGGCCGAAATTTACATGAGAGAAATCGTTACGCGCCATGGAGTACCTCTCTCGATCATCTCTGATAGAGACGGAAGGTTCGTATCAAGGATTTGGCAATCCTTCCAAGAAGCTTTTGGCTCACAATTGAATCTGAGCACTGCATTTCACCCACAGACCGACGGACAAAGCGAACGGACTATTCAAACGTTGGAAGATATGCTGAGAGCATGTGTTATGGATTTGGGCGGTAGCTGGGATAAACATTTGCCATTGGTCGAATTTTCATACAACAACAGCTACCACACCAGTATTGGTGCCGCGCCATTTGAAGCTCTATATGGCCGCAAGTGCAGATCACCGCTTTGTTGGTCTGATGCCGGTGATAGACAATTGGTTGGTCCTGATGTGGTACAGGAAACCACAGATAAGATTGCACAGATCCGAGATCGCATCAAGGCGGCTCGTGATCGTCAGAAATGTTATGCGGACTGAAGGAGGAAACCTCTAGAGTTTGAGGTAGGTGATATGGTTTTATTGAAGGTATCACCCTGGAAGGGTGTGGCACGCTTCGGGAAGCGTGGAAAGTTGAATCCGCGGTATATTGGTCCGTTCAGAATTTTGGAAAGAATTGGGTTAGTAGCGTACAAGCTGGACTTACCTGCTGAATTCAATGGCGTTCACGATACATTTCATGTATCAAATTTGAAGAAGAGTCCAACTCAAGATACCGTTGTCATTCCCACAGACGAGATCCATATCGATGACACGCTCCATTTTGTTGAAGAACCGGTTGAGGTTACGGATTGGAAGGTAAACAGAACCCGCCGGAGCAGTGTCAAGCTCGTCAAGGTTCGTTGGAATGCCAGGCATGGTCCTGAATACACCTGGGAGCGTGAGGACCGAATGAAAGAGAAATACCCCCACTTATTTCCCAAGAACCCTGCACCTAGAAGCAGAACTTAAAATTTCGGGACGAAATTTTTCTAACGGGGGGAGAATGTGACAACCCTCACTAAATCAGGTATCCGTACGACTAAATTAATATTTAATTACTGCTTAATTACTGTGCTTGCTTGAAATTGTGGATAAACTGCTACCTGAATACTGATACATGTACATACTTGCATCATACTTTATTTGCTGTCACTCCATTATTTACATACAGAACTTTAGTGACAACCTTGATGCACAAAAGCATAGTAGCACAATGAACGGATAACCTATTTAACATGCTGATATAGTCCGCACTAGGCAGACACTGCCTCTAAGGCCTGTATGAGCCTGAGATAGTTTACTACACTAGTAGAGAGTGTAGGGATAAGAGGGTTGTAGAACTGCGTCACTAGGTGATAATTACAGTGACCTGATGTGCCTAAAACGTACTTAAATACAAAATTCAGCACTTTAAAATAAAAATTCAGCATTTAGCTAACTAATAAAGTGCCAAAACATGAGAAAAATATTACTAGACACTTTCCAAAGTGTCGGGAATAAGTTGTGTCACTAAAAATAATATTAACGACACTTTAAAGCTTTGTTAAGCACTTTAACGGATCCCTATCCAACCGAACAACCGGACTTTACCCGGAACATAAAAATATTACCATCAACACTGTTTTCTTTTTCTGAGCCAGTTAGGGTCCCCGAATACCCTAACACCCGTCACAACTTACTACACGCTAGTAACCGGATTAATTTCCTACTTATCTAACTATAACCTAACTATATAGTTGGAAACCAACCAAAGACCCCCCCCCCCCTAACCGAGTTCATCCCCTAGGGGGACACCTTTGTCCTTTGCTTGATTATTTAAATCATGGATGTCTAATATCTAGTTAACATGAGAACCATTGGGTAATTAGCATAAGTTTTGTCTATAAGTAACCACCTTAAACCACCATATTCTCATCACCACAACTCAACCCCACTCTACTCTCTCCCTCTCTTTGAACTTTCGGCCGAACACACCCACCCACACCCATCCATTTTCGAGCTTTGATCTTGCCTTTCCAAGTATCTACAAGTGTTAAGGATTGCGTATAAGGAAGCTTGGTGCACTCGGATTGCGAAGAACCTCGCCACATTGCTTTTATCCACCCGATTTCCGACTAGTTTCTTCCCTAGCCTCGAGCTAGTAGTAAGTGACTCTAAACGCCTTCTTGATCTATTCTAAAGTGGTTAAAATGAACTTTGTCGGTTAAAATTCATGAACTTACAAGATGACATGTTAAAAGTTTACAAAAATAATAAATATGTTGGATAAAAGCTATGAAGTTGTGTAAAACTCGTGAGACTTGTTTTATTTTGATTATTTAGTGTTGATCTATGATTGTAGTAGCTCGGATCGTCATCTAACCCGGCTAAGTCATGTCCATGAAACATGACCTAGAGTATGTTTAAGTATGTAAAGGGTTAAATGATGAACACCACTACTTACTAAGCATGAACTTGTGTAAAATCAATTTTTCTTATGAAATAGTGTTCTAAACTAGTAGATCTACGGATCTACAAGTGGTATTTTCAAAGAACCAAGCGTCAAAAGAAATCATGTTTTCTAAAACCGGGTTTTACATGAACAAAGGTGATTTTTGTAAGAACACAAGTGTATGGACACTTGTGTAACACAAAGTTTTGACAAAAGAACTATTTTTGTGAATGTTGACAAAAAGTTGTAAAGATGTAACTTCTTTAAAAACGGGACTTTCAAGAAACCGGATTGATTTATACAAAGATCCGCTAAAATAATGAAAGTTACTACATATTTTAGATAAACCACAAGTTCATGTATTTTTGCGATTTATACCTATTTTGACTAGTTTGATGGCTTGAATATTGTTTATTGTTGATTAATGTTGGGAACATTGTTGATTTGAATTTTTAAAAGAAAATGATACGCTTGAAAGCGTGGCCACCTCCAGTTACAGGGGAAACTCTGGCGAAATTTTTCTAAAAACCCAACACTTGGAAATATTTTCACCACAACACTTGTGAGATTTTTTTATGATTATTTTGTGAACTATACAAATATTATTTTTAGGGTAAAAATAATATTACCAAATGTTAATGATTCTAAAATAATACGAACGCCTTCACAATAAATATTAAGTTACAACGGTATTATTAATACCACCCGATCTTTAAACGTAACTTACGCATTTCCGGAAAATATTAATTGAATGCGTACTTTGTTAAAGGTGTTATTTTGGAAAATTATATGGAAAAAAATATAATATTTTTGGGAAAAATATTTATATTTTGGAGAAAGGATTAAAATATATTTTAAGTGAGACTTAATAATATATTTCGAAGATTATACGAACGCACATGTATTAAAACCCCCATCCTTGGGAAGGAAATATTTACCAAATAGTTACAAAGTGTAATTACGAAATAGTTGTCTAACTATTTCCCAAAGACATTAAACCTTAAGCTAAGGCACGGTCGTCCGTCTAATAGAAGTTAGTACGTGTAGGTCGTCATTCAGCAGATTGATCAGGAGATTTACTTGATAGAGACGCACCACTGTGAGTTCATGTCCCCCTTTCTCTTAACTGTTTTCAGTTTTCTAAACTGCGGGGGTGAAATACATGTTACTATATTTACGAGTACTTTATACATGGTATGGTTAGCGTAAGGAGGGTTACTACTAGATCATGTAAGTGGGTAGGCGCAACTTGAGGCCATTAATCCTCATTGTAGGACCGAGGGACAGTAGCGGTAGATCTATCTGGGTGTAGCGAGCCCAGCCCCAGGCCCAGCAGAACGGACCTCGGGGTGACTTTGTGCCCAACGCCAAATCCGCTAGGTTTGAGTCTTCCTACTTGCACTTCACACATATCAATGGCCTTGCAAACCATTGGTGATCTCTTTTTCCTTATTTGCTACATACCAGGATTTTATACATACAAATGTTTTATTACTCACTTACACATGAACTCGCTCAACATTATTGTTGATTTTTCCAACTTACATGTATTTCAGGGAACTAAAGATCTGGCGCGGTATGTTACGTTTTCCCGCTGCATAAGTTACGAGGTCATCCAAGTTTAGGGGATGTGACTTTTTCCTGGACGAGTCACAGTCCTTAAACAGTGTTTATTTCATGATGATTTTGTGTCTTCTGAACAATGTTTTATGTTATTAGGTTGTAAGTTCTGTTGCATGAGTCAACGCCATAAGACAATGTTGTGTTACTTAAGTTTTAAAACTTAATTCAACGGATGATCTTGCAAGGTTTTATTTTCATATAGCTTTGTTATAGTTAAGCTATGGTATTAAGAAGTCATGTAACAACTCTCACAAAAAAAATTAATAATTAGGGTAATAATTATCCCATAAGAAAGCCCTAACTGAGACACCCAAATGATTCTGCACAAACCCTAAAAAATTTCAGAACAATCGGAATCAGGATCAGGGCCCCTAAAACTCAAGGGGGGCAAACCCTAGTTGATAGTTATCTAAAATAACTCGTTGCTTAAATCTGATTGGTCCATTCTGTCAACTCAGCAAAGCTACATGCGTAGGGGGCTACCCTATAGTCGGTTCTTATCCCTTACGGACCGTAAGGGATAAGGCTTACGGTCCGTAAGCGTGGCCAATTTCGTGTATAAATAGCCGGCCTTGGCACTTGATTTCTGTTGTTAAAACGACGCACAATTTCACTATGTACGTCGAGATAGAGCTAAAACACTGCAATTAACACACACGGGTCACGAAGTGCTGCCGCAATCAGGGTAATAACTCGATCGCTATTACGATTCAACGTCCGATCGATTATAACTATCCAACGATTGTCCGAGTGCTGCTCAAATTGAGCTTGTACTTTGATTATTCGTCGTGATTTCGACTTGAATATTTGAGTGCTGTTCGAATTCGGACTATGCTCTGTTATTCGTTGTGAATCCGATTGAATTATTAAGTATCGCACTTGTTAATCGATGTGAGGGTTTGATCTCGTGAATTGACGGAACTGCTGAATTAGTTACTAACCCGTTTGTGTGTGTGCATTATTATTTAAATTAGGTTAATCACAGGCAAATCAGTAAGGCTTATACACTGCTCGTTAAATCTGCAATGTGAGTCATTCTCTTTTTTTTTCAACTGTTTTACAATACTCCAAATTTATTTTCAAAAAGTTATAATTACAGGGACTAAGTCATGGATATCTTGATTTATTGGTTAGTGGGGTATTGTGCACATTACTATTTCTCCCAGTTAGGTTCATTGACCTACTAGGGAGGAACGTCACTATTAGAGTTCATTGACCTAATAGTGGTATGACCATCATCACCATTGTGACTTGTCACCATTGTGACAGAAAGCCAGATAAAGATAAGATAGGAACCATTGTAATCGCTCTTATGCTGTAATTTATAACTATGGGTCATTTCCTAAAAACCTGAATGAACTCACTCAGTATTTCCCCGCTGACAAAACCTTTTTCAAACATGTTTCAGGTGATCTGTTGTAAGCAAAGAATAGTGCCAGGAAGCACTACTAGCTTAGAAAAGTGGCTCAGTGTAAATAAATAAAGAAACATGTTTTGAAAAATAAAAGATTTCCTCGTGAAATCACATTATTGTAAATTATGGGATTTTATCCCCAAATTATGTAAACGAGCAGTTTTAATAATAAAAGATCCTGTTTTAAAAAGACTTCCGTTGTCGCCTAAATTAAATACCACGGGATTTCTGTCCCGCGGCACCTGAAACGGGTCAAACCGGGTCGGGGGCCGTGACAGAAATAAGGTGGTATCAGAGCCACTTCTCAAGCCACTGATTTAAGCCAATTAAGTATTTAGAAAATACTTAATTTCCATTAATTGCTATTTTGTGATTATTTGTTTATTTATCTGACTAATTGTGTACAGTATGAGTAGATCTTTATATGCTAATCAATGTAGCAAGTAATGCAAATTCTTAAATAATTTGACTCAAGTATTAGTACCTTTATTATCTACAGTCTAGAAGTCTTATCAAGGAAATCATAAAATTTACAAATAAAACCTCGTGTGATGTAAATTTCAGTTATTTTAATAGTACCCAGTAGGAACTAATATTTAAAAAGTTTTCTATAAATTTTATGAATTCTAACTATGTCTATTTTGCTAAACAGCATGAGTAACTTGTCTGATGCCCTTCAGAATTTAAATCTCTATCTAGTAAGAGTAGAGGTTTCCAGAGATTTCAATAGATATATACCAGACATAGAAGAACCTATAGAATTCGATGCTTTACCTCTCGAGAAACCCAAGCCTAAGGAAATAGAAATTGGGGAAAGTTCTAGGCAAATTGAAAAGTTACCATCTCAGGAAGAATTAGATTTTATAATGGCAAGCTATAATACTATTAAGTCTGTTAATGAAAATATTTTCAATCGCTCTCTTAAAACACAACTACCAATGAACTTAGAACCAGCTATTCCAAACCCTTCAATCCACTCGCAAATAGAGGAATGGTTGATTAACGAAATACAATTACAAAACCATCCCTATAAGATTTTTCCTCAGTTCAATTCAAAAGCTTTACCAAATCCACCAATAAATAACGAGAATACAGCTGAACTTCGCCTTAATGAACAACTAATAGACAATGGAAATAGGATCCAAGAGATTGGGGGACAGATCTCCTGGAAATACGATGAGAGGGAACACCATTACTAGAATATCATCTGACCACAGGATAGGGGATCTATGGAACTGTGCTTGTATAATAGTAATAGCAAAAATCAACCTATAAAATCATTACAAGGTAAAAGTGTGTATTGATGTCTCCTATAAAATATAAAAATAGGAATCAAGAAATCGATAATTTGGTTATATGTATATTGTGAAATTTATATGATGATTTTAGATATAATTGTTGATACTAATAAATTATATATTTATATATATACATTAATTATCAGATGGAAAACGCGAATAATGAACCAGTTAATGATTCTGAGCAACAACCGGGGGATCAATATATGACTAGGCAGGATATAGAAAATATCGTTGCTCAAGGGATAGCCAACACTATTCCAACAATGATAGCTCAAGGGATAGCCAACGCTATTCCAGCAATCGTTGCTGCTGTTAAAAATCCAATAGAACCACAACAACTCGTTCCTAGCAAACGTATTTCTGAAGATAACTTCAGTAATAGCGTAAACGGAGGCAATGATCATGTTAATCATGACAATGAACCCCAACAAGGGCCGCTCCCTAAGAAAATGAAAGTTGCAACGCCTGGTTGCACTTACAAGGAATTTCTTGCTTGTAAACCATCTGAGTTTGCAGGCAATGAAGGAGCGACTGCGGCACTACGTTGGTTAGAGAAAACTGAGGCAGTAATTGCCATAAGTAAATGTACTCAGGATGATCAGGTCATGTACGCGTCAAATCTTTTCAAAGAAGGGGCGCTAGAATGGTGGAATACGGTGTTACAATCAAAAGGAAGAAGGATGGCGTATGCTATGAACTGGGAAGAATTTAAGAGCTTGGTAGAAAGAAAATTCTGTCCCGAATATGAAAAGGAACAAATGACAAACAAGTTTCTAACCCACCGGATGGTGGATGTAGATTGTCGAAAGTATACTACGACATTCTTCGAGTATGCTCGAGTAGTACCAACCCTGGCTTCGCCAGAGCCGGTACTTATTTCTCGATATATTTGGGGATTGATTTCTGAAATCCGTAACATCGTCAAAGCTGCGAAACCTCGCACGATTGATGATGCGGTGGATTTAGCCAATACTCTAACTGACGAACTAGTACGGACAAGAGAAGAAAATAGAAGGAAGGAAGTAGCCCAAAAGATTACCCAGATAATCCGTTCGGATAACCATAACGATTTCAAGAAAGGAGGGAATGGGCAATCTTCCACTAGTCCATTTTGCAATTTTTGCAAAAGAAAGCATTTTGGAAGATGCAAAGGATACTGCAATTTTTGCAAAATTCCGAGGCATCAGGAAGAAGACTGCAGGAGGAAGAAATTTTCAGTTTGTTACAACTGTGGAGAAACTGGACATCTTAGGCCAAATTGTCCAAAACTAAACAAACCATCTGACACTAAAACCAAACCTGCAGAAGAAGCAAAAAGGAATGCAAGAGCCTTTCAATTGACTGCTCAGGAAGCAGAGATCATTCCAGATGTGATAGCCGGTACGTCCTAGGTTACAACGTTTACACAAAAAGTATTATCTGACTCTGGTGCAAACCAAAGTTTTATAAATACTTCATTCTGTCAAACTCTTAACTTATCATTAATCAAACTTAGGCAAATCTTTATAGCCGAAACAGGCAAAAAGGAAAATATAGAACTCTCAGGTCACAGAATTCTTCGCCAATCTAATTCCTATGAAATTAGCCGAGTTTGATGTTGTGTTAGGAATAGATTGATTAGTAGCCAACCCTACTCAAATTCTCTATGATAAGAACTTTATAGAAAATCCAGGCACCCGCCGGAGAAGTATTTATGATTACAGGAAATAAACCACGTAAGGTCACATGATGAATCATGAAGGTATTCACTTAGATCCTGCTAAGATAGCAGCAAATTACTAAAATGGAAGATTTCGCAATCCCTAAATGGAAACTAGGAATTTTGTAAATTTAGCCAGATACTATAAGTAGTTTATTAAGGATTCTTTTAGATAGATATATCCTTAACTAAGCTAAATGATGTGTGTAAAATGCAACATATAAATCACATCAATTAAGGCATAAAACTAACCCTTTTTAAGTACTAATGTTGGAAAAAGAGTGTTTTTGTCTTTCTTTTGTATTTTCAGGATGAAATGAGCTCAAAATCACAAAAGAAGCAAAAAGACAACTAATTCTAGCATAAATACAAGAAAAGGAATAAAAGTAGACTGCCTGGACCCTCAACGGCACCCCCCCAAGGCAAAGAAGAGAAAACAGAAGACTGAACACGCCCCGTGTCCAGCGAACACGGGGCCGTGCCCAAGAAGCAGCAGAAAAGACAAACTAGTAGAAGCTTCCATTGCCCACCACGGGGCCGTGTCCAGCGGGCACGGGGGCGTGGTGAAAGTACAGCAGGCGCATTAATTGTAATTGCGAATTACAATTAATGAAGAGAGAGAGTGTTAGACGGGCACGGGGGCGTGTCCAGCGGACACGGGGCCGTGCCCAGCCTTCTGTTCAGCCTATAAATAGGGGTGCTTGGTTTCATTCCATCTCATCCCTTGGCACACCACCTCTCTCACACTTCATCCACCACTCACCACCACCATAACACCATCATCCACCACCATCATCCATTGTCCATCATAGAGTGTGTGAGTCGTCTCGGGATCCAAGATTGATCGTAAGAGTTCTTGACAATCAAGGCCATGTTTGCCTAAGTCTCTTACATCACTTGGTGAAGACAAGTGTTTAGTATAATACTTTTTATTTTTAATCTTTTGCAGTTTTTATTTGGTTTTGTATTAATGACTTTAATAACTAGTTACTTATGTTGAAGGTGATCTTTCCTTATCGTTTGTCCGTGGTGTCTTGGCATTATTTTACTGTCTATATAAAATAAAAGATTTTCACCATTCATATCTCCACGGTCTATATGGAGGTATGTTGGCTACCTGGTCGGGGGTTAAGGGAACGGTTTGGTAAGGGTCTTGCCCTTGTTCAGCGTTTAGAGGTCCTGCTTGGGACCTGGGTCAATTTTAGTAGGATCTCCTTCAATGCCCATAGGTATTGGATGGCGGGGATCCAAACTCTTTGACCCCCTCATAAGTTAACTACTATTAATACTATAACCCGGCTATTTAGGACTGTATCCCTGCTGACTCAGACTACTTAGCCGAGGGTAACGTCACCGCCGAAAGCGGGGCCTACCACAATTTGCATTAATAACTTAATTCATTATCTTTCAATAATCCGGCCCTTTAGGATTGTATCCTTGCTGACTCAAACTACTGGGTTGAGGGTAACGTCGCCTTCAAAAGAGGGGCCTACTCCAATAACTAAGATAATCTCTTAAACAAGTGCAAAAGTGCGAAAATAATCAAAGGTTATACTAACACACGTGTCAGATCCAAGTGATTCATCTTGTCTATCTGTTTTTATTTTATTTTATTTTTCAGCATTTAGTTAGTTTTTATTTTTCTTAGTTTAAAACATTTTTCTCACTTTTTGATTTGATTAGACGTTGAGGATAAACCGGTATTAAAAGCTCTTGTGTCCTTGGACGACCTCGGTATCTTACCAACACTATACTACGTCCACGATGGGTGCACTTGCCCATATGTGTGTTTAGTGTTAGTAAATATCGTGTTTTATAAATTTAAAACTTGGCTAAAAGTGTAAAAAGGGGCTTAAATATTAATCTAAATTATAACACACTTCACGCACATCAAGTTTTTGGCGCCGCTGCCGGGGACACAAGGATTTTAAGAAAGTTAGGAATCAACGGCCTAATCATATTTTTATTTTTTTTTCTTTAATTTTTAGGATTTTTCGTAGATTTTCAGCTTCTGCAGAGCTCACCACGGGGCCGTGCCTACTGAACACGCCCCCGTGCTCAATCATTGGAACTGGCAATCCTGTTTTAAGTCAGACAGTAAGCTGAACACGGGGCCGTGTCCACTCAACACGCCCCCGTGCCCAAGATTCTCTTACTGAAAACAAAACCGTTAGATCCCGGCGGTTGGTAATTTCTGACACAAACATGAGTGATAATAATTCTTTTTACTTTCGGCACTCTTATGGTATGTGGTGTCGATTATGTGAAGGCGAACATGAGGAATTAAAATGTTATTTTCTCAATTATAGGCCCCACTATATAGACCCACCGATTCCTTGTAACCTTAAGAGGGGCGAAAGTAAAAATAAGCATTATCTCTCCCTCGAATGCGCCCAGCCAGATATTCTAGGAGAAATGCTCCTTGACGAGTTATTTCAACTAGAAGAGCTAATTCTCAATTGGTCAAAAGAACTTAGGAAGGATTTTATAGATCCATCCCAAGATGATGACCATGAGGAAATGTTGGAACCGCATTCCAACAGCCTCGTTGCTCCCGAAAATACCTTCATACCTAGAAAAGACTTGGACGATAGTCGTCCCTGTGTCGATTGTGCCGTGAAGGACTCCCCATCGACTTCGTTCGATGCATACATAGACCTGAGCGATTCGGCATACACCTTCTTTAACGAGAGCCCGGAAAAGGGTTGGACTTGTCCACCTAGAATGAAAATAGGAATTACCCTCACCGATAACCTCTTGCGTTCTCGCCTTAGTATAGGACAATTAAGGTATCTTAGGCACTTTGGGGTTGTTCCAACAAATCAAGAGCCACCCGATATAAATAAACTCCTTAGTAGCGACAAACTTCATAAACAGCTTCCCGACACGGGGCCGTGCCCGGCCAACACGCCCCCGTGTCCACCAAAAGATTCCCTTCTGATCAGAACGTCAGAATACGGACAAACTGTGTCAGAATTTCATCTGCACACGGGGCCGTGTCCAGCGAACACGGGGCCGTGTCCAGAAGGCTGTCGTTTTCTATAAATGCAGCCAAAAATCCTGCACATTTGGACCAACTTGGGACAGAGATTTGAAGGAATCTTCTCTCAAACAATCCTAGGTAAGTCTAAAAGAAGGTTCCAACAACCCATCTTGTCCTTTCCTCTTCTAGACATTTCCTTCTTTTCATCTTTCTTCAAGAACTACCATGAAAAGTTTGAATTCTTCAACCTTTGTGGTAGGAAACAATGAGTTTTGATCATGGAATCTTGGTGAAAACATGTTGTGTAACATTGTTTAAAGTTATTTATGACCAAAAAGTCTACATAAATTCAGAAAATAACTTAAAAACCCAAGATTCCTTGCTTCGAAATTCTGCAGAAAGATGAACACGGGGCCGTGCTCAATGAGCACGGGGCCGTGTCCAGAAACTGTTTCGTCATATAAACTGCTTTTGGTTTATTTTTCGTAGAATGGCGAGTGAAAACAGCGAAACATCATCCGTTCATTCCTCAAACAGCCGAAGGGGAAGAAGGCCCTCCGTTGAAGCTACACTTGTGCACTATGTGATAGCATTGAGGGAAGCTCTTGACGAAATGACGTTAGTAGAGGAGGTCCTAATTGACCGTATTAACGATCTTACGATGGGACTTGAAAGTAGCTTCCAAGAAATTAACCTTTTGCACCAAAGGTTAAACATTCTTGTAGCACCTCCTATGGAGCCAGTCCTTCCACAACAGGACTGGAACTTGGCACTCGGGGTTAACAACCCTACCGGGTGGGAAGACTTTCCCGCAGAACCTCCCATGGAACACCCACAAGAAATTCCAGCGGAAGTCGAAACTCCTCAAACTAATGCAAATGAGCCCTCTTTTCTCCTTCCTAGGGAGGTAGAGGAGTGGCTCGCCGACATATGAGGAGGACCACGCCTGGAAGAAGGAGTTCTAAAAAGCCTTATCTAACCAAGATTAGTAGCTTCTTGGAAATTTTGCTAAATTAGAATAAAACATAGGGCTAGAACTCCATGGTTTAATATTTATGTACTTTCATCTTTAACTTTATGTAATGTCTCTCTATGTTTGCAATGATATGATGGTTTTTAAGATTGATGGTTGTTTAACGAATAAAACACACTCATGGTGGTAATGGATGAAAAGGGGAACGAGAAAAATGGACCCATGCACGAAGAACAGAGCAACCCGACACAAATCTCCATCACAGAAGGCTCAACACGGGCCGTGCCCAACCAACACGACCCCGTGCTGAGCCACCTGCAGAAAAACACCCAGTTCAGGTAACTGGACACGGGCCGTGTTCAGCGGACACGCCCCCGTGTCCAGACTTCTGTTTTAATTCTTTAATTTTTGTTACTGGCACCTGACCACGGGGCCGTGCCCGGTCACCACGGGGCCGTGTCCAGGATGCCAGTGACATAAATCTTTGCTTTTTAAACCTACTTTTACACATTCTAATCAACCAAAAACCTTATTTTTGGACACATTGAGGACAATGTGTAATTTAAGTGTGGGGGGATGCTAAAACCTTGAATTTTGCAAATCCTAAATACAAGCCTTACACAAAACTCTATTGGAACCGCTAAACACCCCAAATTTTTTCAAAAAAACTTTTTCATTTTTTTTCATTTACTTGTCTTAGTTTAATTTGGGAATAACAAGTTCTAAAAAGGTTATATTTTTACAAATTTACAACTGATAGCGTCGTGATAACAAAGAACCAACATAAGAAAATTACGAAACGGCATAACAAGTCTAGTTAAAAATTCGATTATATATACTTGATCACATTAAAAACTCATTCCCACAAAAGTGAGTTTTGAGCCTTTATTGAGCACAAAAATATACATATTTAGACTAAATGCTCATTTTTCGTTTCTTGTGTGAATAGCCGCTTGGTTCTTACAACTCTAGAACTTGCCACGACGATACATTCCCGGTCCTTACCAACTTAAACCCAAGTAAGTAAGTGATGGAGGCATTAGGACTAACCATATTTTTCTTTCTAAACCATTATTTTTCATTTTTTTTACCACCTACCCAAAATCCCCCTAGATAGCCCCTTTGAGCCTAAACCCTTCATTTCATTACCCCAAAACTCTTTTTACCCACCAAAAAAAAAAAAAAAAACCCTTTTTATTTTTCACCCTTTATTTTAGTAACAAGCTCGGTTTTTCGTAAACTCGCCTTTTTATGTGAAAAAAAAAAAAAACAATGATGAAGTCAAAAACAAACAAAAGCTATATAAAAGCTTGTTTGGAGAAATACTTCAAAAATAAAAAAAAAATCACTAAAAACAAGGTATGTCACGGAAACCGACGCTTTTTACGATTTTCGCCCTTTTTTCTAACTAACCCAACCGACCACCTTTAACCCAAGCCTAACCCTTCACCCCAAAAGTCCTCTTGATATTTACAAAGGTAAAAAGTTAAAAAGGAGGAGGATTGATTGCTTGGCAAGCCTATGGAAGGCGTAAGTTCCATGCCGCTCACGAGTGATTCACTAAAAAAATCCACACCTTCGGCCGAGTGTTGAGTGATCTCCCGCGAGGTATGTGAACTTGTATATAAATGGAATTTTAATAAGGCATGCTATGCCCAAATAAGTAATTTATCTTATGAAACGTTCAAAATAAATCATAACGAATAGGATTGTAAATAAATAAAAATAAAACTTACAAAGACCTTGGATTCCCGACACTCTAGGACAAGCTAAAAACTTTCTCTTCTACCTATTCCATTTGGGAGTGTAAGCCACATTTAAAGAGTTTTGCTTGAGGACAAGCAAAAGTTCAAGTGTGGGGGTATTTGATGTGTGTAAAATGCAACATATAAATCACATCAATTAAGGCATAAAACTAACCCTTTTTAAGTACTAATGTTGGAAAAAGAGTGTTTTTGTCTTTCTTTTGTATTTTCAGGATGAAATGAGCTCAAAATCACAAAAGAAGCAAAAAGACAACTAATTCTAGCATAAATACAAGAAAAGGAATAAAAGTAGACTGCCCGGACCCTCAACGGCACCCCCCAAGGCAAAGAAGAGAAAACAGAAGACTGAACACGCCCCGTGTCCAGCGAACACGGGGCCGTGCCCAAGAAGCAGCAGAAAAGACAAACTAGTAGAAGCTTCCATTGCCCACCACGGGGCCGTGTCCAGCGGGCACGGGGGCGTGGTGAAAGTACAGCAGGCGCATTAATTGTAATTGCGAATTAAAATTAATGAAGAGAGAGAGTGTCAGACGGGCACGGGGGCGTGTCCAGCGGACACGGGGCCGTGCCCAGCCTTCTGTTCAGCCTATAAATAGGGGTGCTTGGTTTCATTCCATCTCATTCCTTGGCACACCACCTCTCTCACACTTCATCCACCACTCACCACCACCATAACACCATCATCCACCACCATCATCCATTGTCCATCATAGAGTGTGTGAGTCGTCTCGGGATCCAAGATTGATCGTAAGAGTTCTTGACAATCAAGGCCATGTTTGCCTAAGTCTCTTACATCACTTGGTGAAGACAAGTGTTTAGTATAATACGTTTTATTTTTAATCTTTTGCACTTTTTATTTGGTTTTGTATTAATGACTTTAATAACTAGTTACTTATGTTGAAGGTGATCTTTCCTTATCGTTTGTCCGTGGTGTCTTGGCATTATTTTACTGTCTATATAAAATAAAAGATTTTCACCATTCATATCTCCACGGTCTATATGGAGGTATGTTGGCTACCTGGTCGGGGGTTAAGGGAACGGTTTGGTAAGGGTCTTGCCCTTGTTCAGCGTTTAGAGGTCCTGCTTGGGACCTGGGTCAATTTTAGTAGGATCTCCTTCAATGCCCATAGGTATTGGATGGCGGGGATCCAAACTCTTTGACCCCCTCATAAGTTAACTACTATTAATACTATAACCCGGCTATTTAGGACTGTATCCCTGCTGACTCAGACTACTTAGCCGAGGGTAACGTCACCGCCGAAAGCGGGGCCTACCACAATTTGCATTAATAACTTAATTCATTATCTTTCAATAATCCGACCCTTTAGGATTGTATCCTTGCTGACTCAAACTACTGGGTTGAGGGTAACGTCGCCTTCAAAAGAGGGGCCTACTACAATAACTAAGATAATCTCTTAAACAAGTGCAAAAGTGCGAAAATAATCAAAGGTTATACTAACACACGTGTCGGATCCAAGTGATTCATCTTGTCTATCTGTTTTTATTTTATTTTATTTTTCAGCATTTAGTTAGTTTTTATTTTTCTTAGTTTAAAACATTTTTCTCACTTTTTGATTTGATTAGACGTTGAGGATAAACCGGTATTAAAAGCTCTTGTGTCCTTGGACGACCTCGGTATCTTACCAACATTATACTACGTCCACGATGGGTGCACTTGCCCATATGTGTGTTTAGTGTTAGTAAATATCGTGTTTTATAAATTTAAAACTTGGCTAAAAGTGTAAAAAGGGGCTTAAATATTAATCTAAATTATAACACACTTCACGCACATCACTAAAACAGTTAATGCTAAATAAGAACCTAAACAAAAAGAAGCCTCTAGCATAAATTAACAAATATTCCAATCCTAGCCTTACTAGAAGGAACAGAAGATTTTAAAGTATACGGTGATGCTTCAAAGCTAGAATTTGGATGTATGGTAATGCAACACAAAAAGGTAATTGTGTATGCATCAAGGCAATTGCAAAAGCACGAAGAAAGCCATACCTCTTGTAAACTTAAAAATTAGAAGCCACAAGTTACCCTTAAGATTAAGAAACATTATCTAAGCAAGTTTACTATCCATACGGGTCATAAGAATTTAAGATATATATTTGAGCAAAAAGAATTAAACATAAGACAAAGAAGATGAATGAAAATCCTAAGTGACTACGACTGTGATATTTAGTATCACTAAAGAAAGGTTGAAAACGGCTAAAGATCGCCAGAAGAATTATACAGATAAGTAGACGAAAGCCGTTGGAGTTTTAAGTTGGAGACAAAATGATATGGAAAGTATCTCCTTGGCAAGGAATTGTTAGATGTGGTAAGAAAGGAAAGCTAAGTCCAAGGTACGTAGGACTACTTTCAATGATCAAACGTATAGGACCAGTTGCTTATCGTTTACAACTACCAGAAGAGTTAGCTGGAGTACATGATGTATTTCATATATCCAATCTCAAGAAATGTTTATCAGACGAATCCCTGGTAATACCTCTTCAAGATGTGGAGGTAAATGAAAAACTGAAATTCGTGAAGAAACCACTACAGATAGAAGATAGAAAAGTCAAGTTTCTTAAACATAAGCAACTAGTACTAGTCAAAGTACAATAAAATTCAAAGAGAAAACCAGAATACACTTAGGAACTGGAATTAGAAAGGAAGTAAAAGTATCCTTATTTGTTCCAGTAAATCTCGAGGACGAGATTTTTCTTAAGGTGGGGAGGATGTAACAACTCTCTCAAAAAAATTAATAATTAGGGTAATAATTATCCCATAAGAAAGCCCTAACTGAGACACCCAAATGATTCTGCACAAACCCTAAAAAATTTCAGAACAATCGGAATCAGGATCAGGGCTCCTAAAACTCAAGGGGGGCAAACCCTAGTTGATAGTTATCTAAAATAACTCGTTGCTTAAATCTGATTGGTCCATTCTGTCAACTCAGCAAAGCTACATGCGTAGGGGGCTACCCTATAGTCGGTTCTTATCCCTTACGGACCGTAAGGGATAAGGCTTACGGTCCGTAAGCGTGGCCAATTTCATGTATAAATAGCCGACCTTGGCACTTGATTTCTGTTGTTAAAACGACGCACAATTTCACTATGTACGTCGAGATAGAGCTAAAACACTGCAATTAACACACACGGGTCACCAAGTGCTGCCGCAATCAGGGTAATAACTCGATCGCTATTACGATTCAACGTCCGATCGATTATAACTATCCAACGATTGTCCGAGTGCTGCTCAAATTGAGCTTGTACTTTGATTATTCGTCGTGATTTCGACTTGAATATTTGAGTGCTGTTCGAATTCGGACTATGCTCTGTTATTCGTTGTGAATCCGATTGAATTATTAAGTATCGCACTTGTTAATCGATGTGAGGGTTTGATCTCGTGAATTGACGTAACTGCTGAATTAGTTACTAACCCGTTTGTGTGTGTGCATTATTATTTAAATTAGGTTAATCACAGGCAAATCAGTAAGGCTTATACACTGCTCGTTAAATCTGCAATGTGAGTCATTCTCTTTTTTTTTTCAACTGTTTTACAATACTCCAAATTTATTTTCAAAAAGTTATAATTACAGGGACTAAGTCATGGATATCTTGATTTATTGGTTCGTGGGGTATTGTGCACATTACTATTTCTCCCAGTTAGGTTCATTGACCTACTAGGGAGGAACGTCACTATTAGAGTTCATTGACCTAATAGTGGTATGACCATCATCACCATTGTGACTTGTCACCATTGTGACAGAAAGCCAGATAAAGATAAGATAGGAACCATTGTAATCGCTCTTATGCTGTAATTTATAACTATGGGTCATTTCCTAAAAACATGAATGAACTCACTCAGTATTTCCCCGCTGACAAAACCTTTTTCAAACATGTTTCAGGTGATCTGTTGTGAGCAAAGAAAAGTGCCAGGAAGCACTACCAGCTTAGAAAAGTGGCTCAGTGTAAATAAATAAAGAAACATGTTTTGAAAAATAAAAGATTTCCTCGTGAAATCACATTATTGTAAATTATGGGATTTTATCCCCAAATTATGTAAACGAGCAGTTTTAATAATAAAAGATCCTGTTTTAAAAAGACTTCCGCTGTCGCCTAAATTAAATACCACGGGATTTCTGTCCCGCGGCTCCTGAAACGGGTCAAACCGGGTCGGGGGCCGTGACAAGTCACACCAAATTAACCACGCTTCCGCAAAGACAGGGTGTGACATATGTGTGACAACTCGAAATTTAGAACCTTTCGTTGTAACTTGCTTGTACGTTATGTGACTAGTTTAAATGATAACGTGAACCTTTTTATGTGATAAGTGCTTTGTTACGTGTGTATTGTATTTATATGTGTACGTGTTATATGTGAACCGAGAACCCGACACGAAACAACAAGGAACCCGACTCGAGACCATGAGGTCTCGAGTGACTAGTAATCGGTTTTGGGCCTTGGGCCGAGAACCTTTGGCCGGTTGGGCCTTTGGGCCGTAAACCCCACTCGAAACCCACTAAGGGTGCACACTTGGAACTAGCCTATATATAAACTACCCTTAGTTAGTTCTTGCCATTTGTTGAACAATACAACACACACACTCTCCTACTTCTCTCTCTAAGCCTTAAGAACACAAACACACCTCCAAGACTCTCGGATCTAATCGGTTAGCACAAGGACTCTCGGGTTTGGAACTTTGGATCGGCACACACACACCTCACCAACCGGTTAGTATTTCTTGTTGGATATTGTTGAATGCATAAGTGTCAAATATGTTCATGATGTGTTTGTGCTTGAATAAATGTATGATGAGATTATGTGACAATATGTTAAGTTGTTAAGTTTTACATAATGTTTTGAAAAAGAAATCGGTTCATAGTATGACAAAAAGGTGAATGATGATATTGGTTGCATTTGGGTTTGATCCGAAAAGTTTGGGTGTTTATACTAAGAAAAATCGGCTAATAAATATGGTTGTCAAGTAGGATGCATGCTAGAAAATTGTATCTTGATGGTTGTTCATGATTTTGGGTGAATAAGTGTTGTTTATGTTATGAAGAACTTGAATATATGCTTTGAATATGTGAAGAACACTTTGAATGATAGTTAAGAATGTGAAAACCCTTGTGATTTTGATCCATCTTTGACTAGTAACCTGATTAGGAAAACTGTTAGTGGAATGCTATTGGTAGTTTCCGGATTTGGGCCTGATTATACTGTACCATTAATCTGACCATCTGCATCAACACGTGAACTTGAAAACGACTGCTACCGACTCGCAATCACGCAGTTGCGACTCGCAACCACAGCGTGATGACTCGAGACCACGCGGTTGCGACTCGCAACCATAGCAGGACAAGCCGAAACCACAGGTTACGAGTCCCGTTGCGACTCGAGACCTCAGCATGATGAACCGAGACTACGGTTGCGACACCGGTTGCGACTCGCAACCATCCATAATCAACACACAGCATGACTCGAGACCATGCTTGCGAGTCCGGTTGCGACTCGAGACCACACTTTTTGGGCCTTAGTTAATGGGCCAGACTGATGGGCTTCTGTGTTAACTGCTTTTACGTGTTTGGGCCTAAGTAGTTGGGCTGAACTTGTGAACCGTATGTGCTACTGTTGACTGTTAACTGTTACTGCTAAACGTGCTTGCCAAACATGTTGAACATTTGTGCACTACTTGGTTCGAATCTGATTATACGTGATATCCGTGTTAGGACGTTATTGACTACTTGCGACTTGATTGACTTTCTGTGTTTGACTGCCGAGCAAACCAAGGTGAGTTCACACCCTTTACAAAGCATGGGATTCCCTGGGTCGGGAACGGGGTTAAGGAACGTGGTTCCTCGTCTACCTTGGGTAGGACGTCAGTGGTTCAGGAATGTGATTCCTCGTCCGGACGGACGGATAAACGTACTAGACTAAAACTCTATCACGAAGTCCCTCCTTTTTGTATCGACTAATCGCCGGGCCAATGGCGAGCGGGTCATTAGTTAGATAGCGCTATTTAGGTCTGACAAGCCTCACACCGTGCCGCAGAGGACGGGCGTGAACTAATGGATCTGGGGCACGTCAATGATGATAGACATTGATGTTTTCAGGGCACATAAACATGACTACAGTCAGCAATCGATACGGTAACGAGTCTAGTATACACATGGGGTAGCCCCCACGGCTGGAGAGCCAGATGATGTACATGGGGTAGCCCCCACGGCCGAAATGCCTGATAACTACATGGGGTAGCCCCCACGGCCGGAGTGCCGGAGTAACTGGGAACGAACTGGTCACGTTTTTAAACTATGGGGTAACCCCCACGGCAGGATGCCAGATAAAGTAAACTGTTTTCGAAACAACTAAAACGAACGCCCACCCGTGAACTCACTCAACTAGTTGTTGACTCGTTACTACATGCTTTGCAGGACCATAGGTACTCAGTGGGAGCTTGCATGGAGGAGGATCGTTGTGGGACAGGGATTGCTACAAGACTATGTTAAACTTGAAACTTTTGGAACTTATGTTATAACTTTAAACTTATGCTTCCGCTTGCAACTTAACTTGTTTGTTTTGAAACACCAATTGTGATGGTTAAACTTTTATAACTACTTATATGCTTGTTCAGTATGATTGGTGGCTGGATCCTGGTCAGTCACGCCCTCGGAGCGGGCGTTATCCGCAGGTGGATTTTGGGGGTGTGACAGATTGGTATCAGAGCCATTGGTTATAGTGAACTTGGTTTTAATAAAGGAGAAACGTTTTTGTTAAAACCAGACTATAACCGGTTTAGTGCTCAACGGTCCACAACGACACTTCGCTCCTCATGCAAGGCTCGACGTTCTAGGTAATATGATGTATGTATATTGCCTACTTGTTAGTTACGTAGTACATTGCTCATGGCATGCTTGATTAGTATAGCTACTGTTGTTTGAACGCGTGTGTACTTACTCTGTCCTACTATCGTGCTTTCGCGAACCTCTCTCACACGTATTGCTTTTATTATGAAGAACCATGTCTGGACGCGTTAACATGACACAAGCCCAGTTGACGGCTTTGATCAACGAGCGAGTTGCCGCAGCGCTCGCAGCTGCACACGCAGGAGGTATATCCTGCAGTCCGAAATCGTCCTAGGATCATTTGGATCCTACTCTCGTGAACCAACCTTTGTGTTAAACTCTGTCTTTTCTTTCACCTACCTTAGGTCAGGCACCGGTGTGCACTTTTAAGACTTTTATGGACTGTCGACCCACGACTTTTAGCGGCACTGAAGGAGCAGTAGGTCTCCTACACTGGTTTGAGAAACTGGAGTCTGTGTTCGAAATGTGCGAATGCCCTGAAGCGCGCAGGGTGAAGTATGCTACTGGTACTCTCGAGGGTTTGGCTCTCACGTGGTGGAATGCTCAAGTGCAGATGTTAGGGTTGGTTGCTGCCAACGCCACCCCATGGGAAACTTTCAAGGAAATGATCAGGGAGGAATACTGCAGTCGTGACGACATTCACAAACTGGAAGATGAGTTCTACAATCTTAAGATGTCGGGGTCAGAAATTGAGGCATACACTAAGAGGTCGCATGAGCTTGCTTTGTTGTGTCCTACTATGGTGGATCCTCCCTACAAGCGAATTGAACTCTATCTCAAGGGCTTGGTGCCAGAGATCCAAAGTCATGTGACTTCAGCAAGGTTGACTACTATCCAGCAGGTTGTACAGTTGGCTCACCGTCTTACTGACCAAGCGGTGGAGCAGAACAAGTTACCGAAGCGTATAGGTGCTGCAACTACTTCTGGTGCTTCTAGTGGGGATAAACGGAAATGGGATGGAACTTCAAGCAGGGGTTCAACTTCAGTACAAACTCAGTCTCAGCAGAGAAAGACGGACGATCACAAGAGCCCCAGTCAGCAGTCGTCTGGTGGTCAAAGTCATGGTGGATACAAGGGGAATCACCCCAAGTGCAATCGCTGCAGCCTACACCACAGTGGGCCATGCACCAGGGGCAACTGTCATCGATGCAACAAGCCTGGTCATGTTGCAAAGGATTGCAGAAGCGCATACCCCGTCAACCAGAATCGTCAGCAACCTCAGCAGAATCAGCGACAGCAGCAGGGTAACAACAAAGGGTGCTTTCAGTGTGGAGCTGAAGGTCATTTCAAGAAAGATTGCCCCCAACTGAACCAGAACAACAACAACAACCAGGGGAATGGTAACAATGGAAACAACAACAATGGTGCTAGGGGACGAGTGTTCGTGATTGGTCAAGGTGAAGCAAGGAATGATCCCAACGTGGTGACGGGTAAGTTCCTTCTCGACGACTTTTATGTTACAGTCTTATTTGATTCGGGTGCCGATACTAGCTATGTGTCACTAGAAGTTAGTAAGATGCTTAAGCGTATTCCTACACCCCTGAGCGACAAGCACACCGTAGAGCTAGCTAATGGTAAGAGTTTGGAAGCCTCACACGTAGTCAAGGGTTGCCAGCTTATTCTCGCTAACCAGACCTTCTCTATCGATCTTATTCCTATTGTCTTGGGTAGTTTCGACGTTGTCATTGGGATGGATTGGTTATCCCAACACCGAGCAGAGATTCTTTGCAACGAGAAGATCGTTCGTATTCCTGGTCTAGGTAGTGAACCTCTCATGATTCGTGGCGACAAGAGAAGTGCTGTTGAGAACATTATCTCTCTTCTTAAGGCTCAGAAGTGCTTACGAAAGGGCCACACTGCGATTTTGGCTCTAGTTACTGATACCACAGAGAAGGAGAAGAAGTTAGAAGATTTTCCCGTTGTACGCGACTATCCTGAGGTATTCCCTGAGGAATTACCTGGTCTTCCGCCCCATCGCCAAGTCGAGTTTCAGATTGATCTAGCTCCTGGAGCCGCGCCTGTAGCCCGTGCACCTTATCGTTTAGCGCCATCAGAGTTGGAAGAACTCTCCACGCAACTACAAGAACTCTTGGATAAGGGTTTTATTCGTCCTAGCTCATCGCCTTGGGGAGCTCCAGTGTTATTTGTGAAGAAGAAGGACGGTACCTTCAGAATGTGTATCGACTATCGCGAACTCAACAAGGTGACTGTGAAGAATCGTTATCCTCTACCGCGTATTGACGACTTGTTCGACCAGTTGCAGGGGTCGAGCTACTATTCAAAGATCGATCTGAGATCGGGATATCATCAGCTGAGAGTTCGGGAAGAGGATGTCTCTAAGACGGCCTTTAGAACTCGTTATGGGCACTATGAGTTTCTGGTCATGCCGTTTGGACTGACGAACGCACCGGCAGTTTTTATGGATTTGATGAATCGAGTGTGCAAGCCGTACCTGGATAAGTTTGTTATAGTCTTTATCGACGACATCCTGATCTATTCTAAGAGCAAGGAAGAGCACGAACAACATCTACGACTTATTTTGGAACTCCTTCGGAAGGAACAGCTTTACGCGAAATTCTCGAAATGCGACTTCTGGCTTCGAGAGGTCCATTTCCTAGGGCATGTGGTGAACAAGGATGGGATTCACGTTGATCCATCCAAAGTGGAATCTATTAAGGACTGGCCTGCGCCTCGCACACCAAAGGAAATTCGCCAATTTTTGGGATTGGCAGGTTACTACAGGAGATTCATTAAGGATTTTTCTAAGATCGCGCAGCCTCTCACGTTGTTAACACAGAAAGGCGTTGTTTATCATTGGGGAAACGCACAAGAGTTAGCTTTTCAGCATCTAAAGGATAGACTTTGTAGTGCACCTATCCTTTCATTGCCAGAGGGCACAGAAGATTTTGTGGTTTACTGTGATGCATCAATTCAAGGTCTTGGTTGTGTATTGATGCAACGAGATAAAGTCATAGCCTACGCCTCACGACAACTCAAAGTTCACGAGAAGAACTACACGACACATGATTTGGAACTGGGAGCTGTTGTTTTCGCACTTAAACTATGGCGGCATTACCTGTACGGAACCAAGTGCGCCATCTACACCGACCACAGAAGTTTAGAACACATATTCAAGCAGAAGGAACTGAATATGCGGCAACGACGATGGGTCGAACTGCTGAATGATTACGAGTGCTCTATCAGGTATCACCCGGGCAAGGCCAATGTTGTGGCAGACGCCCTCAGTCGAAAGGACACTACGCCTAAGCGTGTAAGAGCTTTACAACTCACGATCCATTCTAGTCTACCTTCGCAAATACGAGCTGCTCAGATAGAAGCACTGAAGCCAGAAAACGTTAGAGCTGAAGCTCTACGCGGGTCAAGGCAACGCTTAGAACAGAAGGAAGACGGTGCTTATTATGTAACAGGACGCATTTGGGTCCCACTCTATGGCGATTTACGAGAACTTGTGATGGATGAAGCGCACAAATCTCGCTACTCGGTACACCCTGGTTCGGACAAGATGTACCACGATATTAAAACTACGTATTGGTGGCCTAGCATGAAGGCCCACATAGCAACTTATGTCAGCAAGTGTTTGACTTGTGCGAGAGTTAAGACGGAATATCAGAAACCTTCAGGCCTACTTCAGCAACCAGAGATACCACAATGGAAATGGGAGCAAATTTCCATGGATTTCGTTACTGGCCTACCTAGATCACAGCGCGGAAACGATACTATCTGGGTGATCGTGGATCGACTCACGAAATCCGCACACTTTTTGGCAATCAAGGAAACGGATAAGTTCTCCACTCTAGCGGAGATATACCTCAAGGAAGTTGTTTCGAGGCACGGGGTGCCCACTTCTATCATCTCTGATCGAGATGCACGTTTTACTTCGGAACTGTGGCAGGCAATGCACAAGTCTTTTGGCTCACGTTTAGATATGAGCACAGCGTATCACCCACAGACGGACGGGCAGTCCGAGCGAACTATTCAGACCTTAGAAGACATGCTTCGCGCTTGTGTAATCGACTTTGGCAACAGCTGGGAAAGACATCTGCCACTTGTAGAATTTTCGTATAATAACAGCTACCACACCAGCATTAAAGCTGCTCCGTTTGAGGCATTGTACGGACGTAAATGCCGGTCACCCCTCTGTTGGGCAGAGGTGGGGGATAGTCAAATCACTGGTCCAGAACATGTGGTAGACACTACTGAGCGGATTGCTCAAATACGACAACGCATGGCGGCCGCTCGTGACCGTCAGAAGGCCTACGCCGATAAGGGCAGGAAACCACTTGAGCTCCAGGTTGGGGAGCGGGTATTACTCAAAGTTTCACCCTGGAAGGGTGTGGTTCGTTTTGGTAAACGCGGCAAACTCAACCCACGATACGTTGGACCTTTCGAAATCCTTGAGAAATAGGCAAGGTGGCTTACAGACTGAAATTACCAGCAGAACTCGGTGCAGTTCACAACGTTTTCCATGTGTCGAATCTGAAGAAGTGTCTGTCAGATGAGACGCACGTAGTTCCTCTGAAGGAACTCACGATCGACGAACAGTTGAAATTCGTCGAAGAACCTGTCGAGATCACGGACCGGGATGTTAAGGTCCTCAAGAGCACTAGAATACCTCTTGTTCGAGTTCGTTGGAACTCACGTCGCGGCCCAGAGTTTACCTGGGAGCGCGAAGATCGGATGAAACAAAAGTATCCCCAACTGTTTGAGAACAGTACAAACGCTACTGAGGCTGAAGCTACGGAATTTCGGGACGAAATTCCAGATCAACGGGGGGTGGATGTGACACCCCAGGAAAACCGGGAAAACCATGCAACTTAACTAGCTTCCTCAGTGAGTGCCATCAAATTTCGGGACGAAATTTCTTTCAACTTGGGGATGATGTGACAACTCGAAATTTAGAACCTTTCGTTGTAACTTGCTTGTACGTTATGTGACTAGTTTAAATGATAACGTGAACCTTTTTATGTGATAAGTGCTTTGTTACGTGTGTATTGTATTTATATGTGTACGTGTTATATGTGAACCGAGAACCCGACACGAAACAACAAGGAACCCGACTCGAGACCATGAGGTCTCGAGTGACTAGTAATCGGTTTTGGGCCTTGGGCCGAGAACCTTTGGCCGGTTGGGCCTTTGGGCCGTAAACCCCACTCGAAACCCACTAAGGGTGCACACTTGGAACTAGCCTATATATAAACTACCCTTAGTTAGTTCTTGCCATTTGTTGAACAATACAACACACACACTCTCCTACTTCTCTCTCTAAGCCTTAAGAACACAAACACACCTCCAAGACTCTCGGATCTAATCGGTTAGCACAAGGACTCTCGGGTTTGGAACTTTGGATCGGCACACACACACCTCACCAACCGGTTAGTATTTCTTGTTGGATATTGTTGAATGCATAAGTGTCAAATATGTTCATGATGTGTTTGTGCTTGAATAAATGTATGATGAGATTATGTGACAATATGTTAAGTTGTTAAGTTTTACATAATGTTTTGAAAAAGAAATCGGTTCATAGTATGACAAAAAGGTGAATGATGATATTGGTTGCATTTGGGTTTGATCCGAAAAGTTTGGGTGTTTATACTAAGAAAAATCGGCTAATAAATATGGTTGTCAAGTAGGATGCATGCTAGAAAATTGTATCTTGATGGTTGTTCATGATTTTGGGTGAATAAGTGTTGTTTATGTTATGAAGAACTTGAATATATGCTTTGAATATGTGAAGAACACTTTGAATGATAGTTAAGAATGTGAAAACCCTTGTGATTTTGATCCATCTTTGACTAGTAACCTGATTAGGAAAACTGTTAGTGGAATGCTATTGGTAGTTTCCGGATTTGGGCCTGATTATACTGTACCATTAATCTGACCATCTGCATCAACACGTGAACTTGAAAACGACTGCTACCGACTCGCAATCACGCAGTTGCGACTCGCAACCACAGCGTGATGACTCGAGACCACGCGGTTGCGACTCGCAACCATAGCAGGACAAGCCGAAACCACAGGTTACGAGTCCCGTTGCGACTCGAGACCTCAGCATGATGAACCGAGACTACGGTTGCGACACCGGTTGCGACTCGCAACCATCCATAATCAACACACAGCATGACTCGAGACCATGCTTGCGAGTCCGGTTGCGACTCGAGACCACACTTTTTGGGCCTTAGTTAATGGGCCAGACTGATGGGCTTCTGTGTTAACTGCTTTTACGTGTTTGGGCCTAAGTAGTTGGGCTGAACTTGTGAACCGTATGTGCTACTGTTGACTGTTAACTGTTACTGCTAAACGTGCTTGCCAAACATGTTGAACATTTGTGCACTACTTGGTTCGAATCTGATTATACGTGATATCCGTGTTAGGACGTTATTGACTACTTGCGACTTGATTGACTTTCTGTGTTTGACTGCCGAGCAAACCAAGGTGAGTTCACACCCTTTACAAAGCATGGGATTCCCTGGGTCGGGAACGGGGTTAAGGAACGTGGTTCCTCGTCTACCTTGGGTAGGACGTCAGTGGTTCAGGAATGTGATTCCTCGTCCGGACGGACGGATAAACGTACTAGACTAAAACTCTATCACGAAGTCCCTCCTTTTTGTATCGACTAATCGCCGGGCCAATGGCGAGCGGGTCATTAGTTAGATAGCGCTATTTAGGTCTGACAAGCCTCACACCGTGCCGCAGAGGACGGGCGTGAACTAATGGATCTGGGGCACGTCAATGATGATAGACATTGATGTTTTCAGGGCACATAAACATGACTACAGTCAGCAATCGATACGGTAACGAGTCTAGTATACACATGGGGTAGCCCCCACGGCTGGAGAGCCAGATGATGTACATGGGGTAGCCCCCACGGCCGAAATGCCTGATAACTACATGGGGTAGCCCCCACGGCCGGAGTGCCGGAGTAACTGGGAACGAACTGGTCACGTTTTTAAACTATGGGGTAACCCCCACGGCAGGATGCCAGATAAAGTAAACTGTTTTCGAAACAACTAAAACGAACGCCCACCCGTGAACTCACTCAACTAGTTGTTGACTCGTTACTACATGCTTTGCAGGACCATAGGTACTCAGTGGGAGCTTGCATGGAGGAGGATCGTTGTGGGACAGGGATTGCTACAAGACTATGTTAAACTTGAAACTTTTGGAACTTATGTTATAACTTTAAACTTATGCTTCCGCTTGCAACTTAACTTGTTTGTTTTGAAACACCAATTGTGATGGTTAAACTTTTATAACTACTTATATGCTTGTTCAGTATGATTGGTGGCTGGATCCTGGTCAGTCACGCCCTCGGAGCGGGCGTTATCCGCAGGTGGATTTTGGGGGTGTGACAATATGCAAAGCTCAAGTGTTTCCTAATGTATCAGATTGCTATTCATTAGTGTATATTGTGACTTAAGCGGAAGAACGGATAGAATGAGGTTTATTAACCAAACGAGTGAAGGATCTCGTGTAATATGGTTCATAATACCATACATTCTGATTAGAAGATGTCTAAAGGTGTTTTGACCCGTTACGACTTGTTAAAGTGGTTTGCATTACTTTAACGGGTCGTATACGTAACTACGGGTTCAGATGGTCAATTGAGTCCTATGACGAGTCTAACATGTCAAAACAAGTTTGTTTGCATTATATGATCAGTCTTGAAGCAAGAACATGAATCATATATGTTTTAAAACCATTTTGTGCTAAAAGGGCATTTTCGACATTTTAAAAGTATATATAGTTGACTCGACATTTGATTAACCAAACGACATGACCATAAGGTATAACCTCAGAGGGTTATTCCCTCTATTACTATGGCCATATAAATGGGCTTGGTCGGATCCTAAGGTTGACCAAACGGGTCAGATACGAAAGTCAGAGCAGAAGTCAAACTGCTCGACTTTCGACTAAGGAATAAGCATTAAACTAGAAATGACGAGCTAGACATGTTAAAACATGTCTAATAATGTTATAAAACTGATTTCGTGTCAAAACTATAATTTTTAATACCCGAAACCCTTTCGTCGTAAAATGCACTTTTATGCATTTTTTACTTCTATTTTATAAAAGTTTGACACGTCATTTCGCCTACTAAACGTGATGATCAAAGGGTGTAATCGCAAGGAATTAACACCTTCATTATTACGATCACGTAGCAAAGTTCAATTTGAAATTTGACTTGACCAAAATTGTCAGAACCGAAAGTCAAAGCAAAAGTCAATTTGCTTGAGTTTTGGCTCATAACTAGCCAAAATAATGAAAAGGACTGAAGGATAACACTTACTTGTGTTCAAGGGAAGCTTAGAACTTCAGGGATGGGGCCTCTAATAAAAGATGTAGCTCCAAAGTGATAGAAAAAAAGAAAAGAATGGTGCAAGTCTTGAAGCCTCATGAGCTAGGCTATTTATACTTGCACAATGATCATGAGATGATGCTAAGTGTTCACAAGGCTTCTCAGGAGTTGTTATGTGTCCATTGAGGTTGAAGAAGTAGAGAAAATGTGGCAAATTCGTGAGATAGGTGGCAAGGAAGTAGGCTGCCATTGCCAGCTATTTTTAAACTGCTAGCGCGCCCCTTACGGATCGTATGGGTGGTGGCTTACGGTCCATAAGGACGTTCAGTGCCCACAACAAATTTGAATGCCTTGCGGTCCGTCTGGCTCAGGTCTTACGGTCCGTAAGGCCTTCTGGAAAATAAAGATTTCACTTTTTGGCAGTTTTGGCCCATGGACTTGTATTATTGCTGGTTTGCCAGTTTAACCCCTCTAACCTAATATTTAGGTTATATAAGGGTGGTAGGACACGTGTAACTTGGATTTTCTTCCGGAAGTGTTATGAATATCGTCTTGCTCGATCGCTCAACTGCGTACTTCGTAAAAAATAATAAACAATTTTATTAAGACACGAAAAAACGATCGAAATTGTACAACGGTTGAAAAACTACAAATGTTACAATCGCCCCTACTTTGGGAAATTTCGTCCTGAAATTGAATCAGAGGAGATTTGTGAGAAAAGAAGTGGGTATTTTGCTTTCATTTGATCCTCTCGTTCCCAAGTAAACATTGGGCCACATTTGGATTCCCAACGAATTTTAACAATCGGTATTCGACTTCGTTTTAGTTTCTTGACTTCACGGTCCACAATTTCCGCAGGTTTCTTGACAAAATGCATAGTGTCATCAATGCAAATTTTGTCAAGAGGGATGTGGAGATTTTCATCGGCTAAACACTTTTTCAAATTGGACATGTGGAAAGTTGGGTGGACGTAGATCTAGCTCTCCTCATTAAGGATTTTGATCTGGCATTAAACTTGGAATATCTACCTCTTCCGAGGTTATTCTCATCGTCACTACCATCTCCAAACTTGTTCTTTTCAACATTAAACTTGGAATATCTACCTCTTCCGAGAGCTCCGTCGGTCGGATTCGTCTGTTTAAGAACATTTCATCAGCGGAACTAATGGATGTAGCCGAAACAGTTCCTTGAGAAGCTTGCTTTGTCGTGAACTCAAACTCAAAACCTCCACCAGATATTCGGTGAAAGTGATGAGATCAGCGCCGCTGTTGACCAGATTTGCAGCTTTTGCCTCCATTGACTAGAAATAGAGCGCGAAAGGAGGCCTTGAGCAGAGGTGAAACTGGTGGTGCTGATACATAATTACAAATTAGCATTGGGAACATGATGTAGAAGAACATGGTGGTGAAGGGAGAGAGAGAGAGAGACGAGAATGTGGGTGTTTTAGAGAGAGAAAGGGTATGTGGGCTGTGTTGGGTAGGTTTTATTTGTGTTCTTTATATATTATCTAGTAATTAGGATGGGAAAAGACAGAAATATCCTCATATGGGGTGCGTATGATCTGATTTAATGAAAAAAACTAACTTAGTTAGGCTCAAAGGACATAACATGCAAGATTCGGAAACATAAAGTACAAATCACATCAATTTTAAAGACAAAAGACACCGCTTGAAATTAGGTATAAAAATAAAGGACAAAATTTACAATTCACTCTAAAAATATATTATGTCGCACATAATAATAATAATTATGGTGTACCCAAGTGTATGCTTGAGTGGGCAGACACTCCACTTAAAAAAATTGTGTATCACTTTAAAGCTTGGTTTAACCACTCGTTCGCACATAAAAAAAGAATTTTTGAGTTCGCCAATAAATATGAGTACCAATATATATAATGTAAATAATATATAAAAGACAAGCCGAGTGTGATCCAAGCACGAGCTTGAAAAATTACATGGTTATAACTTATAAGTACAAATATGTGTAAATTGTCATTTTAGTTCCTGAGTTTTTGTACAAATTGTCATTTTAGTCCAAATAGTCTTTTTTCTCCTCTGGGTTCCTGACTTTTCCTTTTTCTTGCAATTTTGATCATATTGCCTAACATAGTCTAAAAACCAGGTTATAATCAGGGGTATTTTTGGCATTAAATTATTATGAGGTATTGAGGTTTATAAATTATGTTGTAAACTACCCCTGGTTATCACTACATAACAGTTATGCCAAAAATAACCCTGGTTATAACCAGATTTTTAAACTGAGTTAGGCAATTTAATCAAAATAGCAAGAAAATGAAAAAGTCAGGGACCTAGAGGAGGAAAAAAAAAACTATTTAGACTAAAATGACAATTTAGACCAACTTTAAAGACTAAAATGGCAATTTACTCTACAAATATATATAAAGTAAATACTACATAAAAGATGAGTCGAGTCTGAATCAAGCACCAGCTTAAAAAATTACTTGTAAACTAAGTTCGAATTTAAGAAATAAAGCTCTAAACAAACATAACTCCAACTTAGATAATCAGCTCCTCTAATAGTAATTTCCATACGTCCGACCACTAAACCAACATCGGTTACAAGTCAGCTTATTCTAACAAAAGCAATATGCATTCCGTACTTTTACATTTCATCATTTTAAATATACCTTTTTTTAAACTATCTGTAAAACAAAAATGGTTATTTTCATGATTATTTTATTATTATTATTATTATTATTATTATTATTATTATTATTATTATTTATGGTAAGTTTGAGTTTTTTTTGGGAGAAAACTTTGTGGAAAGGAAAGGAGTATGGGGTTCACGTGGGAAGGTTGGGTGATGTGTCAGGAAAAGATAGATGTAATGGATGACGAGGAACATGTGTTTGGTTTGACCCTTCCCATGGGTTTCGAGAATATTGTTGGGCATGGAGGGGCAGTCAGGAGTGGGAAATGGGCTGTGGCCACACCCAACATTATCCTCCAACCATAACGGTTTCATTTTTTCTTAAATTACTTTTTTATTGTTTTTGGCATTTCTATGGCTCAATCCACTATGTGTGCCTTCTAATCGTGACCACGAGTTTGGATCCACCCGTTACATCGCGGCTCCTCACTTTTATTATACTGGATAAAATATATAAATATAAATGTTGGATAAAAAGGGGCTGAAGAAAAAACAAAAACATGTGATCGGATGAAACTCATATGATTAAATAGTATTGCCGCTATACTTATGAGAGGACCCGAGGCACTCGGTTGTTTGCAATCGGGTAAATAACTTGTGTTTAGTCTTTTAAAAATACATCAATTTTTACTGATATAATTAACCGACTCTTTTAAAAGCCTTTTTCAAAAGTTATTTGATACCATTTGGTATATTATTTTTAAATAAATTGGGACAATAAATTGTTACTACTTTTACATGTTTATCAATACACTTGGGGACAACAACTAAACGCCGGTACATTATTAATCTAACACACCACATTTTCAATATCATATAAATATAGCATTAGTGTTTGTCAGGTGTATGCCTACACCCCGCGCTTAGGTCGTGGTCATTTGCAATTAAATGAGTCGGAATATCCAAGACACGGTCGTATTAACCCCCAATGTTTAAGTTATCAAGCTAATGCCGTATCTAATCCCTTATAAAAGAAAATAGGCTAAGAGTATTTACCTTTACTAGTCTTTACAAATCAAAGATGTTTAGCACAATCAATAATCAAAATAACTAAAATAGGCGCAATTTACTGGAGGCTCATAGTCTGGAATGAACGGAACTATGATCCGTTAGAATGTTAATGGGTCTTATATAATGTAACACCCCAAATTTCGTATGTCATAGTATAATAAATTAATAGTGACGATTTAATGATAAGGTATGGTAAATATAGATTTTTACCATTTTGAAAGTTTTACAAATAATAGTAAGTTTAAACCCTTTTATGTAAATGAAGTTAACCAAAGGAAAGTAACCAAGTTAGTACGGAAAATTAATAATATGAGCAAACTTTAAAAGACAAGGGGCTAAATGTGTAAATGTGGAATGATATTTTGTAAAAAAAAAAAAGACTAGTTTATGTGGGTATGTGTGTGTGCGTACGGGACAGAGAGTAGGAAGGGGGAAACCCTTCTCCATCAAGCTTTGCAAGAAATCCAAGAAATTAAGGAGGATTAAGGCTAGGTTTTTTATGCATGAGTTTAGATTCATGATCCCTTAAGTGTTTTTGACATCAAGTAAGTCAAATTTCATGATTTGGTAATGTTTGATTTAGTGGGTTATGTGAAATTTGTGAATTCGTATGGAATCAAACACGAATGCATGATGATATGAACATGTAGAAATTGAAATTATGCTTGAATTTCTCTATGATGATGAGTTAGGGTAAAACCCACTTGTGTGTCAAAGATGATCAAAATTTATGAAATTCTACATGCTAAATTAGATTAATGTTGATGATATTTTGATGAATAGATGATTTAGAACAATATGTATATGCTCATGGTCGTGAAATGAGAAGTTGAGAACGCTTATGTGAGTCAATGGATGAATTAAGGAAAAACATTGTAGGATCGTGTGCGTGACCCGAACGAGTCGTTCAGAGGAGTTTTGATCAGTTTCGGAGGCGGAAACTAAGAAACTGACTTAGAAACAACTTGCACTTCACTTTAAACACCTTTTAGATTGATATAACACTGATTACATGCAAGAATCAAACCGGCAGCACCTCGGTATGATTTTCAGGAACTCTTCTAATTCATTTCGCTCGAACCACCTATCTCCTATATATAGTGTTCTGATTCCGCTTGAACATGCTCAAGCGGAATCTCATTCAAGCGAAATCTCCATATATACCACTCAAGCGGAATTAACATCTTCTGATTTCGCTTGAAATATCACTTTCAAGCGGAATTACATCAAATAAGCCTAAAACCTCCTATTTTCTCGTACTACGTGCCCAGATCTAAACATATCTAGTACAAGACTCGATACAAGACGAAGTCGACATATGCATGCACTAACAGACTCCCCCTCAGATGTTGACGAGTCTTTCGTGTCGAGTCTTTACGTCTTCAGTCTTTATCAGTCTTCGGGCTTTACTCTTTCGAATCTTTTCTCTAAAATCTTTAGACTCCCCCTTACGATGTGCTAGCATTCCTTAAGTTCATCAGCATCATCTGCTTCAGGATCATAATCTGGACCTCACAGGTTTAAAATTGTTGCCTGGCTCAGACTTTCTTCACAGAGTCCTCAGGTATCGGAACCTGGCTCTTCAAAATAATATTCCAAGATCGTGACCTGGCTCTTATCCAGCCCAGTCTTCTCAGAATCAATTAACCCAGCTCTTACTCAAACCTGCGTAATCTCTACCTCAAAGTAAATTTCACACATTTAAACATTTCAAATTTAAGTATTCAGATTCCTCCTCAAGTTTAACTAGACTCCTAATGAACCACTAGAAGATTTGATCAAAACACAATTGTTTCCAAACACATACTCCCCTTCACAAAAATGTCATCATGTTTAGCACTTGGAACTTTGAAAATCAGCTTTTCAACACCAGTTGTCAAATTGTTTTTCTGAATTTTTCAAAAATTTTATGCTAAAACACACTAAAAATCTTTTTGAATTTTGATTGAGATTAAATGTAATGCAGTAAAGAAATATTTACAAACAATATTTTTGTGAGTTTGTGTAAGAGGATCATATCAGTTTATGAGACAAATCACTAACACCGTTAAGCTTCATTTCATTTTAAGTTCTAAACAATTCATTTAGATTGTCAGTATATAGGTCCACTTAAATTTTCACACAAAGTTCAACTGTTTCGAGATACGAGATTAATGTCTTAAGCACTTAAACTTATTCGCGTGTCCCACTACTTGAATATACTCCCGTATCCAGATCCCAATATTCAGTCTTACAGGTGAGTATACCACAGATGATATCTGTAAAGGGGTTAGATGCGAACCCGTGAGAGCTCAGGTCAGAACTTCCGTTCAGCAAAGAGATGACGGCTCGACTTTTGGTGTGTCCCCTTTAGAGGATCTTTTCTTCAACAGCAATGATTATCAATTTTATTGTTTCATCATTTTGCTGAGGGTTGTGCTATGTTTCAAGCATTTGCAGAAAGTATTATACGGGGACTAGGTCAGAATTTCCATTCAGCAGAAGTCCCGGATATCACTGAGTATAAAGGCCTAGTATCTCAGAAAGAGGAACATTTCAAACAAGATTTCGGGGGTTACCCATATATCCAAGAATTTTTACCCACGAGATAAGCAAGTTTGAATTTAGGTTTGTATCTCGTCACAATTTACTAAATGTGCAAAAACCTACTGGCATATCCGCAGTGAGATTGATTATCACATCTTTAACTTTCCATTTCTTTAGCATGCTGTGATCATCCACTGATGTACTATCATTTCCTCTTTTTTCAACAAAACGCATTTTTGATTTTATCATGTTTTTGACTTTTTCAAATTTTCTAATGTTTTTGGATTTTCTGAAATTTTTACTCCCCCTAAAATGCAAACACATTTAAAGATATTTGAAAACAAACTATACAGGAAAAATTGACAACTGATATCGAATCGCTTCAAATCGCCATCCACTAGGCATAAACAATCAGAACTCCCCCTTTCAACAAACTATTTTCCCATTAAGATTTCAAAACACATAAGTTTGTTTTAATCAAAATGATTTTTCCGGAAAATGAGTTTGTTTTTACCATTTGTAGGTTCGGGGTTCATCATCTTGCTTTTCAACCACTTATATGAGGATTACATCAAGTTCAAATTAATGACCTTGAGTAATTACTTTGTCAGAATCAATTTCTGTACCACTTGTAAGTAAACACATGAAAGAAAATCAAGTACAACTTAATGTCCCTGATTTACCATCTGTAGGAATATCACATCTACACAAAATCATTTTACCAATAAAGATGCCGATTCCTGCTTCACACTTACCAACTTGGAAGCTCCGGCAAGTCACACTTATCCTGTAAAAATTTAACCATTATAAGATTCATTTTCAAAAACAACTAACAAGAAAGATGCCGATTCCTGATCCGCGATTACAAACTTGGGATCTCCGGCAAGTCCAGATGTTTCAGGGGAAAAGAATTTCCACCCAAGTCTTACCAACCTTGGATGTTTTTAACTCTTGTTCAGTAGGGTTATAAGTTGCTTTCTTTGTCGCATAAAAGTCTTTAACCCTTTTTGCTTTCCTGTAACACCCCGTGTTTTCGAATGTCAAAGTCAAAGTCAAAGTCCAAGTCAACTTTGACTTTCTTTGACTGTAGATAGTCGTTTTTATGTTTTAGTTGAATTATGTGGAGTAAGTGTTGTAATTAGCAAGAATCGAAGTAATCGAATGTTTAATTAATGCGACCGATCTACGACTGTGAATGATAGGAAGTAACAATGCGATAAAGTTAACTAATCAGTAATCAAACCGATCTAACAATCATCGAACTCGAGACTCGAATTATGCGAATTGTGGTATTCTTATACGTGTGTGTGTGCCTTATGTGTTACTTGTGCGTGTTTACTTTATGTTTGGTGTGGTATTCAAGCGAATCAATCAAAAATCGAATCGAAACTCGAAAGGCAACCGAACTCAATCGAAACCAACATCGAAACGTGACTTATAGATGATTGTATGTTAGATATAGTCCCAATAACTGAAAGTAATTTGACTAGGAACCCTATCGTAATCGTATCATCGTCCATCAAAATCGAAACGTCGAAAATCGTCGCGAAATACTCAAAGTGTGTCGCGGATTGAACAGGAGGCGACCTGATCGAACAGGCCAGCCGATCGGCTAGCATCTTGCCAGCCGATCGAGCAGCCTACTCGATCGAAGCTCCTGGCCGATCGGCTGCCACTTTCCTCTTTTGGAAGCCTATAAATAGGGCTGTCCTTGTCTTCATTTCCACTTTTGGAAAGTTCTGACCGGCCAGCTCCTATTCTTCACCTTTTCTCAGATTTCTCTCAATCCCAGTAAGTTTTCACTCTAATTCTTGTACGTTTTTGATCATTACTTGATTCTACACCTTTCTATCTTTCAAAACTTAGATTCTAACCGTGAAATCACCAAGATCTAAGTGTTCTTGGGTGATGTCATCATGGTGTTCTTGAAGAACATCATGTTTTGGCCTCATTCAACTATGATTAGCTTAGATCTAACCGATTTCCACATAAATAAGTTAAGATCTATCAAAGATCTAAACATCCATAAGTTGTGAAGGATTGAAAGAAGGAATCCCAACTTTCTTTCAACTCTTTTACACTAATGCTTTCCAAACCAATAGAAACGGAGCTTGAACCGGCTAACTAATCATTCAAACAGTTAAAAGGTTCAAGATTCGGGTTCTATGAACAAGGTTCATCGATTTCGGGTTAAACTCTAAGCCGACGTTCCGAACCGCTCAACGGACGGATTTGGGTGATTCCTGTCCGAGCCGGAGAGACGGGTAAGGACGAAGGTATCATAGTTCAACTCGTTATCGAACTACCTCGATATAATGACAAGTAACCAGGCGACCAAGTGTTAGACGAAAGGCCGACCAGGTCAGACTGCTGGCCGAACGGCTAGGCTGATCGAACAGCCCAGCTGATCGGACACACCAGCCGATCGACCGGGCCAGCCGATCGGCTAGCACATGACGTCTCACTTTTCCAACCTTTTGAGGTATAGCATTGACGAAGTAGTGTTCGATCGAATATGGCACTCGATTGGTGAACATTACTGTTCGGATCATGAGATACTGTGCCTCAACACTTAATCGTTTTCACAACTCGTTCGTAGTAGGGAATGCCAGCCGATCGAACAGACTGTTCGATCGAGTGACATTCAGTTGAGGACCAATTCTGAAGTTTCTAGCCGATCGAGTGAGCTAGCCGATCGAACGAACCGTTCAATCGATCGACTTGAAAGGTAGGAACACTTCAGTGTTCTCAAATACTGCAACAAAAACTTCAAAAGTTCAAATCCTCAAACACAAACACACCAGAGGAAGAAACAATCCACTCGAATGGCCCAGCCGATCGAGCCTACCGGCCGGTCGAACAGGACTGTCCAACCGGACATACCAGCCGACCGAACAACCCGTTCGATCGAACCTGCCGTTCGATCGACCAACCCATTCGATCCATTCACACGTGTTTACTTTTCTGCGTTACTTATCGTTATGCTATCTAACTATTCTGGCTAATCTTACTCTCAGCGCTCCCTTCAATCCACAATCAATCACTGTGAGTATACTCGATCCCTTTTTGCTTTTAGCACTTTTGGGTGTTACATACGTTACCTAGCAAATCACAATCAAACACAAACTATTTGAACGCTAACCGGTTGCATGTGCTACTTGACTAAATGAATGTTGTTTATTATGTTTACACGTGGAGTGCTATCTACCTGCCTTAGCAACATAGTACTATAGTTTGGACTCAGCACCCGTTCACACGAGGGTTGCTAAGGACAATTACTTGCATGGATTACGGTGGTAATCATGTATTGCGAACCGTCTCGGACGGTCAACCCGCAGTCGTTGGTATCGATGGTCCCATGTCGATAATTAACATGCATCGTTTTCCTCTGTGTACGTGCCTGGTTATGCGTAAACTATTCGAACTCTATATGCTATTATCAAACTTGTGTGCTCACCTTTACATTTTATGTATTGACTTTATTTTAACGTATGTGACAGGTAATTAGGATGCTTATTTGCTAGGAAAGCGAGGCTTGAATAAGTTTCTAGAAGCCCCCAACAAATAATTGTCTGCCAAGAACAAGCGTCTAAGGCATAGTTGTCTGTAGATCTTGTACTCTGGCATTACAGCCAGAAAGTCAACAGAATAGGGGTCTAGAAGCAGATAAACAATTGCTGTAATAATATTTGAATCTGAGTTGTCGGAACGGAATTTATTTGCCTAGTTGCTTTCTATGATAACTTGTTTATTTATTTGGGATACGGTATGGGACGTATCATTTAACTGAATTTGTAATAATAGTTGTTGTGGAAACTTCTAGACAATCTGTTTCGCTCAGTGCCGCGCCCCGATGATTCCGCCATCGGTTGGGGTGTGACAGATTGGTATCAGAGCCATAACTATAGGGAATTAGGCTGACACGACCTAGTCCAGGTCGCTGTCTTCGAGACCTAGACTATAGTTAGGAACCATCAGACCCAGATTATGTGCCTTATTCTGTAATTCTTCACTATCACTGCATTCAAATTTTCAACTAAAGTCAGGCGATTCAGTCAGGAATAGGTGTGAAAACCGCAAACTCCCAACTAAATTTCCTGACTTATGAGGACTTTACCCCTTCATCTCGACATTTTTGCCAATAAACAAGGAGAATTATACCAAAACAGGCGTGAAACCCCCATTTTGATGAAAATTCTCCTCGATTTTTGCTGGAAACAAGGAAGAAATTGCTAAGCCAAGGGGTGAAACCCTCACCTTCGCAGTTTGTTATGTATTTTATTCATCTCACCAAGGCTTCGACGGACTCCAACGACCTGAACTCACAAGTATGACCTAGGGAACGCGTGTGGAACGCCCAAGAATCGAGGCAGAAACACGACCTCTAGAGTCGAAAGTGATGACAAGTTTACTGTGAATAGTCGAGTTGCCTTGGGTAGTCGATGTCTAGTAGCCGCAGACAATCTACCTCTCGATTTCTATGTGTTTCGATTTTGAGAACCGCAGTCGCGTACTCTAATGACTTGTTGATTTTATGTGTTTATGTGTGCTTTCTCCGTTTTGTGTTTATATTGGCTCTGATACCAATCTGTCACACCCCAGTAATTAAGTGCCTAGGTATTTACGTGTTCTGTGTTCTGTGTTCTATGTGCTTACGTGCTTCTCTGCTTTTGTGATTCTGTGCTCTGTGTACTTCTGTGTTCTATGATTATGTGTATCTGTGTTTATGTGCCTATATGTTACATAATGTTTAACTCGACGTGATTCTAAGCTTTAGTAGACTAGACGTGTGAGGTGAGATTCGATTTCATTGTGTTGAGTCTCGTGACGATGTCTAATGCAGACCATGTCGTCGTCTGGATCCCGACACCGTTTGACTCGCCAAGAGAAGAGAGACCGACGTCTCGCTGCGATCATCTCCAAAACCGTGGCGAAAGCTGTGAGTGAGGTGTATGAAAACGCTAGTAAGTCGTCTGAAGAATCGCGAGCCGAAATCCCTAAGGAATCAAGCAAGGCTGCTTTCAGCTTCAAGCAGTTTAAAGCATGCGGACCAAAAGAGTTCATTGGCGAAGATGGTCCAACAGCTATGTTTCACTGGTTTGACTCAGTCGAAGTCACTCTGCGCCAGAGCGGATGTCCTAAACATCTCCGCACTCTCAATGCTACAGGCGTCTTCCAGTCCCGTGCTCTAGACTGGTGGACGGCCGAACGAAACAAGCGCGGAAATGATGCAGCTTACGGGCTATCATGGAAGGAGTTGAAGGCAATTATGATCAAAGAATTCTGCCCTCCTCATGAACGCCAAAAGCTGGAGGACGAGTTCTAGGGAATCAAGCAGAAGGATGGAGACAACGCTGCTCTCACTGCTCGCTTCAAGCAGCTTAGCATCATCTGTCCTGACCAAGTCAAGACCTCAGATCAAGCCATCAAGAAGTATATTCGAGCCCTGCCCGATTATGTAGCCGACTTTGTTCACGCCGCCAAGCCAGCAACGATCGAAGAAACCTACCTACTCGCCGCTGAGATTAATGATAAGCGAGTAAAAGCTGGTTTCTGGGATAAGCCAACCAAGTCTCTGCATCAAGCCACCGCAGCACCCACCGACTCATCTGCTCAACCCTCCAAGTCATCGAGAAGGAAGAAGAAGAACAACAACAGCTCCAGCAGCAAGAGCTGTGCTGCCGCAACAAACGCCACTCCTCTACAAGCTGTACCAGCTCAACAGCAGCAGCACCAGCGCTCAGCTCCAGTGATCAATGCACCGCCAGCAAAGCGTGCATACACAGGCCCTCACCCACTCTGCCCGACATGTTCGTATCATCATCCAGTGGGTCTAGCTTGTCGTTTTTGCGCTCCCTGCAACCTGTACGGTCATTTCACTGCGAACTGTCGCTATGGTCCTCGTCAAGCCCTAGTTCAATCTACTGTTAACCAAGCTCTACTCCCCGCCCCTCATGGACAACAAGCAGCTCCAGCACCTGCAGTCAATGTTCGAGTCTGCTTTGCATGTGGCGACCCAAACCACTTTGCAAACAGGTGCCCGAACAGGGTGGTTAAGCAAGAGCCCCAGCAGCAACAACAGCAACAACCACAACAGTAGCCTCAGCAATAGCAGCAGGCAGCCCATGCCCGAACCTTCAACATCAATGCCCGCCAGGCTCAGGCGGATAACAACGTGGTTAATGGTACGTTCCTTGTGAATGGTATTTATGCATCATGTTTGTTTGATACTGGAGCCGATAACTGCTTTGTGTCTTTTGAATTCGAGAAGCTCCTTAGTCGTAAGCACTCTTATCTATCCTCGTCATTCGAAGTCGAAGTCACTACAGGAAGAACTATTGCTGTTAACTCTGTACTCCGTGATTGTACTCTCGAACTCAACAATCACATCTTCCCAATCGACCTTATTCCGATGCAACTCGGAAGTTTTGATGTCATAATAGGCATGGACTTTCTTCGTGAAAACCATGCTGAAGTTGTGTGCTTCTAGAAGATGATTCGATTCTCACTCGCGAATGGTGATCTATTGTGTGTATACGGTGAAACAACGTCGAAAGGTCTCAAGCTTATGTCGTGTATTCAAGCCAGCAAGTATCTCCGCAAGGAATACCAAGCTTTCTTGGCCAACATTGTAGTAGCGGAGAAGGGAAAGAAAAAGAAAGCTGAAGTAAAAAACGTTCCAGTGGTTCGTGAATTTCCTCAGGTGTTCCCTGATGATCTTCCCGGACTGCCACCAAGTCCTGATATTGACTTCCGTATCGACCTCATTCCTGGAGCTAACCCTGTAGCCAAAGCCCCTTATCGACTCGCTCCATCCGAAATGCGGGAACTCTAGAACCAACTCCAGGAATTACTCGAAAAAGGCTTTATTCGCCCAAGCACCTCTCCTTGGGGCGCGCCAGTCCTTTTCGTCAAAAAGAAGGACGGATCGTTCCGGATGTGCATCGACTATCGGGAATTGAATAAGCTAACCATCAAGAACCGATACCCCTTGCCCCGAATCGACGATTTGTTTGATCAGCTACAAGGTGCAGCATGTTTCTCTAAGATCGATTTGCGTTCTGGATATCATCAGCTACGGATTCAAGAGGAAGACATTCCTAAAACTGCTTTTCGAACCCGTTATGGCCATTACGAATTTGTCGTTATGCCCTTTGGTCTAACCAATGCACCCGCGGTTTTTATGGATCTGATGAATCGCGTGTGTAAGCCTTATCTTAACCGTTTCGTTATCGTGTTCATCGACGATGTCTTGATTTATTCCAAATCGAAAGCCGAACACGCGCAACATCTACGTTTGGTTCTCGAGTTGCTCCAGGGGAACCAACTCTATGCCAAGTTCTCCAAGTGCGAATTCTGGTTGGAGGAGGTTCAGTTTCTGGGTCACATAGTGAATAGTCGGGGTATCCATGTCGATCCTGCGAAGATTGAAGCTGTCAAAAGCTGGATTACGCCTAAGAACCCGTCAGAAGTTCGTTCTTTTCTCGGACTAGCGGGCTATTATCGGCGATTCATCAAAGGATTCTCCAAGATCGCTGTGCCGGTCACTGCTCTTACTCATAAGGACAAGCCTTTTGTGTGGGGAAACGCACAAGAGACTCCTTTCAAACCCTCAAGCATATGCTGTGCAATGCACCGATTCTTACGCTGCCCGACGGAAGCGACAACTTCATTGTCTACTGTGATGCTTCTAACCTTTGTCTCGGCTGTGTTCTCATGCAGCGAGACAAGGTTATAGCCTACGCATCTCGTCAGCTCAAGATCCACGAGAAGAACTATACAACCCATGACCTCGAGCTAGGCGCGGTTGTCTTTGCATTGAAGATTTGGCGACACTACCTGTACGGCACTAAGTGTATGATCTACACTGATCACAGGAGTTTACAACACATCTTTAATCAGAGAGAGCTTAATATGCGTCAACGCCGATGGGTAGAACTTCTCAACGATTACGACTGTGAGATTCATTATCACCCAGGCAAGGCGAATGTGGTTGCCGACACGCTCAGCAGAAAGAGTTACGTGCTCAGTACTCGAAACATCCAAGCCCAGCATAATCTCGAAACCCTTATTCGCGAAGCTCAACATGCTTGCTTTAACGAGCGTACATTGAAGAGAGAGAGAATCTATCACGATGGAGCTCAGTTAGTAAGCAAATCAGATGGGATATTCTATTATCTGGACCGAATTTGGATCCCTAGGCGGACCGACTTGCGAAAAATTATTATGAACGAAGCCCACAAGTCCCGATATTCTATTCATCCCGGTGTAGACAAGATGTACCAGGACCTTCGTTACAAGTACTGGTGGCCGGGTATGAAACGGGATATCGCTCTTTACGTTGGAAGCTGTTTAACTTGCGCAAGAGTCAAGGCTGAACATCAAAGACCTTCTGGCTTACTCGAACAACCGCCGATACCTATATAGAAATGGGAGAGTGTAGCTATGGATTTCATAACGAAACTCCCGCCCATGCCATCAGGTCACGACAGTATTTGGGTCATAGTTGATCGTCTCACGAAGTCAGCCCACTTTTTTCCGATACGAGAAGACTACAAGGTGGAACGACTAGCCCAAATCTACACCGACGAGATCATTCGTAATCATGGTACGCCTCATGATATCATTTCAGATCGTGACGCTCGGTTCACTTCACGATTGTGGGAAACGTTTCAAGCGGCCCTTGGTACGTCGCTTAATCTGAGTACTGCATTCCATCCTCAGACCGACGGACAAACTGAAAGAACGATCCGTACTCTTGAAGACATGCTCCGAGCGTGTGTTATAGATTTTGGTGGTAGTTGGAACAAACACCTGCCATTGGTGGAATTCTCGTACAATAATAGCTATCATGCCAGCATTCAAATGGCACCCTTCGAGGCTTTGTATGGTAGAAGATGTCGATCACCTATTGTGTGGCACGAGATCGGTCACTCGCAACTAACCGGTCCCGAGATTCTACAAGAAACGACTGACAAAATCCACTAGATAAGAGACAACTTGGTAAAAGCTCGGAACAGACAGAAAAGTTACGCCGATAAAAGACGCAAGCCCCTTGAATTTGAAGTTGGCGACTACGTACTCCTAAAGGTATCACCGTGGAAAGGTGTAGTCCGATTCGGCAAGAAAGGGAAACTAGCGCCTAAGTTCGGGACGAAATTCCCTAAACAAGGGGAGGCTGTAACACCCCGTGTTTTCGAATGTCAATGTCAAAGTCAAAGTCCAAGTCAACTTTGACTTTCTTTGACTGTAGATAGTCGTTTTTATGTTTTAGTTGTATTATGTGGAGTAAGTGTTGTAATCAGCAAGAATCGAAGTAATCGAATGTTTAATCAATGCGACCGATCTACGACTGTGAATGATAGGAAGTAACAATGCGACAAAGTTAACTAATCAGTAATCAAACCGATCTAACAATCATCGAACTCGAGACTCGAATTATGCGAATTGTGGTATTAGTATACGTGTGTGTGTGCCTTATGTGTTACTTGTGTGTGTTTACTTTATGTTTGGTGTGGTATTCAAGCGAATCAATCGAAAATCGAATCGAAACTCGAAAGGCAACCGAACTCAATCGGAACCAACATTGAAACGTGACTTATAGATGATTATATGTTAGATATAGTCCCAATCACTGAAAGTAATTTGACTAGGAACCCTATCGTAATCGTATCATCGTCCATCAAAATCGAAACGTCGAAAATCGTCGCGAAATACTCAAAGTGTGTCGCGGATCGAACAGGAGGCGACCTGATCGAACTGGCCAGCCGATAGGCTAGCATGTTGCCAGCCGATCGAGCAGCCCACTCGATCGGAGCTCCTGGCCGATCGGCTGCCACTTTCCTCTTTTGGAAGCCTATAAATAGGGTTGTCCTTGTCTTCATTTCCACTTTTGGAAAGTTCTGACCGGCCAGCTCCTATTCTTCACCTTTTCTCAGATTTCTCTCAATCCCGGTAAGTTTTCACTCTAATTCTTGTATGTTTTTGATCATTACTTGATTCTACACCTTTCTATCTTTCAAAACATAGATTCTAACCGTGAAATCACCAAGATCTAAGTGTTCTTGGGTGATGTCATCATGGTGTTTTTGAAGAACATCATGTTTTGGCCTCATTCAACTATGATTAGCTTAGATCTAACCGATTTCCACATAAATAAGTTAAGATCTATCAAAGATCTAAACATCCACAAGTTGTGAAGGATTGAAAGAAGGAATCCCAACTTTCTTTCAACTCTTTTACACTCAATGCTTTCCAAACCAATAGAAACGGAGCTTGAACCAGCTAACTAATCATTCAAACAGTTAAAAGGTTCAAGATTCGGGTTCTATGAACAAGGTTCATCGATTTCGGGTTAAACTCTAAGCCGATGTTCCGAACCGCTCAACGGACGGATTTGGGTGATTCTTGTCCGAGCCAGAGAGACGGGTAAGGACGAAGGTATCATAGTTCAACTCGTTATCGAACTAACTCGATATAATGACAAGTAACCAGGCGACCAAGTGTTAGACGAAAGGCCGACCAGGTCAGACTGCTGGCCGAACGGCTAGGCTGATCGAACAGCCCAGCCGATCGGACACACCAGCCGATCGACCGGGCCAGCCGATCGGCTAGCACATGACGTCTCACTTTTCCAAACTTTTGAGTTATAGCATTGACGAAGTAGTGTTCGATCGAATATGGCACTCGATTGGTGAACATTACTGTTCGGATCATGAGATACTATGCCTCAACACTTAATCGTTTTCACAACTCGTTCGTAGTTGGGAATGCCAGCCGATCGAACAGACTGTTCGATCGAGTGACATTCAGTTGAGGACCAATTCTGAAGTTTCTAGCCGATCGAGTGAGCTAGCCGATCGAGTGAGCTAGCCGATCGAACGAACCGTTCGATCGATCGACTTGAAAGGTAGGAACACTTCAGTGTTCTCAAATACTGCAACAAAAACTTCAAAAGTTCAAATCCTCAAACACAAACACACCAGAGGAAGAAACAATCCACTCGAATGGCCCAGCCGATCGAGCCTACCGGCCGGTCGAACAGGACTGTCCAACCGGACATACCAGCCGACCGAACAGCCCGTTCGATCGAACCTGCCGTTCGATCGACCAGCCCATTCGATCCATTCACACTTGTTTACTTTTCTGCGTTACTTATCGTTATGCAATCGAACTATTCAGGCTAATCTTACTCTCAGCGCTCCCTTCAATCCACAATCAATCACTGTGAGTATACTCGATCCCTTTTTGCTTTTAGCACTTTTAGGTGTTACATACGTTACCTATCAAATCACAATCAAACACAAAATATTTGAACGCTAACCGATTGCATCTGCTACTTGACTAAATGAATGCTGTTTATTATGTTTACACGTGGAGTGCTATCTACCTGCCTTAGCAACATAGTACTATAGTTTGGACTCAGCACCCGTTCACACGGGGGTTGTTAAGGACAATTACTTGCATGGATTACGGTGGTAATCATGTATTGCGAACCGTCTCGGACGGTCAACCCGCAGTCGTTGGTATCGATGGTCCCATGTCGATAATTAACATGCATCGTTTTCCTCTGTGTACGTGCCTGGTTATGCGTAAACTATTCGAACTCTATATGCTATTATCAAACTTGTGTGCTCACCTTTACATTTTATGTATTGACTTTATTTTAACGTATGTGACAGGTAATTAGGATGCTTATTTGCTAGGAAAGCGAGGCTTGAATAAGTTTCTAGAAGTCCCCAACAAATAGTTGTCTGCCAAGAACACGCGTCTAAGGCATAGTTGTCTGTAGATCTTGTCCTCTGGCATTACAGCCAGAAAGTCAACAGAATAGGGGTCTAGAAGCAGATAAACAATTGCTGTAATAATATTTCAATCTGAGTTGTCGGAACGGAATTTATTTGCCTAGTTACTTTCTATGATAACTTGTTTATTTATTTGGGATACGGTATGGGACGTATCATTTAACTGAATTTGTAATAATAGTTGTTGTGGAAACTTCTAGACAATCTGTTTCGCTCAGTGCCGCGCCCCGATGATTCCGCCATCGGTTGGGGTGTGACATTTCCCATTAATCATTTTTCCAAAGATTTTCTTCACATTTACATTAAAAACTTTCTCAACATCAAATTCATTCTTCTCAGAATAAAATTGATTCGAGATCTCAACCTTACCAACTTTTTGCTTAACATTTTCAACCTTTAACGATGGAATTTTAACATCATCCATTGAAGACACTGATTTTTCTTCTTTTACCTCAACCTGTGGCTCTTCTGTCTTTGTGGAACCAGAATCATCGCTGACTTTTTCATCTGACTTTTTAACAACCCACTTCTGGTTGTCTTTCGCTTTCTTTTTGTAAAAATTTTTCGTTGAACACTCATCAACTTCATAACTAGAATTTTCAAAAGTTTTGAATTTTGCAGTTGGTGGTTCAACATTCTCAACAACTTTTCCTTTAAGTTTTTCAGAAACTCCCTGTTTTGTCTTTGTATTTGTCGGACAATTCCATGCAATGTGACCAGCTTCATTGCATTTAAAATAGATTCGAGTATCTTTTCTATGAAAAACTCCAGTTCCTATTCTTTTCTTCTCAGCAAGAAACTCCCGGTTTGATTGTTTCCAGAAAGGTTTCTTCTGTTTTTCTTCAGCACTTCCTCATGAAACAAATTCTGTTTTTGTTTTAGAGTTTTTCTCATTTTTATGATTTTTAGGTGGAATAAAACCTAAGCCTTTCTTTTTGAAGTTACCGTTATGGATTGGTTTCTTTTGAAAACCAGAATCATAACTATAACCCTTTTTCTTGTTTAGACGTTGTTGAACTCTTGAAGTGTATTTTTTAGGTTTTCTAGTAAGATTTAAATCTTTTATTTCAGAAATATTAATTTCTCTCATTTTGAAAACCTTTTTGATCATTTCAAATCTAACACTTCTTATTGGAAACTCTTTGTCAGAATATAATTTGTCATAATCATTTAAAGTATATGCTACTTCAAATGTTTCATCATTCAAATTTGATTTTGATAACAAAAACTCTTTACTGTAAACCCGTTTAACCGACGATTTTGAACTGTTGACTTGTGACACCTCGGATCTTTCCGGATAACCTTTCGATGTAACAAACGTGTACGTAAGCGACTAACAGTAAAGATGTATGAAAAACTATTTGTTATTATGTGTTATGTGCCGATTTACTCATGTGTATGTATATATATATATATAAGTGTTATATATATGTGAACCAAACCCGAGACCCGACTCGAGACCACGGTCTCGAGTGAGCAGTGAAGCACTTGGGCCGGTTAAGGCCTTGTAGCCGAGAAACCCAACCCGGAAACCCCTAGCCCATTCGGAACATTATATAAACCCAACCCCACCTCCCTTAATCATTTTTCACACTCTCTTCTCACACTCTCCTCTCATCTTCTTCACTAAACTCTAAAACCCTAAATTTCTAGCAACCAAAATCATCTCCCCATTCCTTCATATCTCTCGGGTCAAGTGAGCTATCAACAAGGAAGATCGGCCGAACCAAGAGACCACCCGAACACCTCTTTTCTCTCAACCCCGAGTAACCGGTTAGTGTGTTTATGTTCATGATTGCTATGGTTTTATGCTTGTTGATGTGATTAGATATTTTAGTATGAATATTAGGCTTGTATGTTCATAAATATGCTAAGGAAGATGGTTACTTGATGATGTTTGTTGTGAATGTTTATGATGTTTGTTGTTATCCGGTTTGGTGTTAAATGGTTGTGATATTCGGATAATGCTAGATGCTTGTTAGGATGATTTTGACCAAGTGGTATGCATGATTTACTTAGTCTCACAAATTGTGATTTATGATGAAGTATGCTAGACTAGGAACCGAGAATAATAGAGCCAATTATGTAAAACAGATTATGTTAAATAGTTGTTCCTTGATCTTATGGTTTGGGTTACAAATGATGAATATAGTTTGAATATTGCTTGATGAACATGAAGAACAATTTGAATGCCTTTGAAATATTTTTGAAATGTGTATATTTGATCTGTTTTGGCTAATGATCAGACAAACAAACATGTTTTAGTGGAAATGGTACATATTGGTTTCATGAAAATGCATTCCTATTGGTTCGTACAAAATGACAGGTTCTAGAAGGGCTTCATGCACACGTAACTACGGTTGCGAGTCGCAACCTTTGGTTGCTACTCGAGACCGCACCAAGATTTGTCGAGACCTCCCGGTTGCGAGTCGCAATCAACGCGTATCGATCCGGTTGCGAGTCGTAACCACAGCTGCTATGTCGGAACCGCCGGTTGCGAGTCGGAATCTCTGATTACGAGTCGCAACCAAAGCATGACGAACCGAGACCTCGGTTGCGAGTCGCAACCTTGGTTGCGAGTCATCTTTGTCTCGACTGGGCTGTTATTGGGCCAATGTACTTGTTGGATTGTCTGCTAACTGGACTGCTTGTGTATCTGTTACTGTTTTGGGCCCAATAACCCCACTGTTTGTAGGTTGGACTCTCTGTTGACTGGGCTGCATGTATACCTGCTACTGTAGTTATTTGCATTTACGATAAGTGTGTCTTATACGTGTCTACTTGTACCCAACTTGACCCATATTTGGTAACCATGTTAGGACGTGGTGACCAACATACTTAACCAAGTAACGTATCATACCGAGCAACCCAAGGTGAGTTCACAACTTAAAAGCATGCGTCCCGGTGGTTTGGGACACGAGACTGAAACAACCCTATCCCCTTGTAAAGGGGATACCGTCTACATTCCTTCCCTAGTTATTGGGAACAAACTTACTGTATCTTCCCTAGTATTGGGAAACCTTTTTAGTTAATTACTGTTTATACGGAATGCAACTAACGGCACTAAACGCAACTCTATCACTCAAGTCCCTACTACATAATACCGATTAGTCGCCGGTGTCAGGCGAACGGGTTATTAGTTGATAGCGCTATTTAGGTCTTACCAGCCTCACACCGTGCCATGGTATGGGATCGGTCGTGAACTAATGTACTCAGGCATCCGTCAATGATGATAGAACATTGACATCGGGGCATCCTGCGGAAACGCAAACGGTTACCTAGTGTTCGGTATTGGAAAAACAGTTTAGTCGCTAACTTTTGGGGTAGCTCCCCATGGCATGTATAAACGGATAAATTAACTGGTGAAACAAGTTTTTGGTAATTAAAACTGGACAACTAGTGAACTCACTCAGCATTATTGTTGACCCCCTTACTGCATGCTTGCAGGTGGCCAGTGACTGGAGCAGCTGCTTGGGATGTGTAGTAGTCGTCTGCCCGTGTGTTGGGCATTTATCCTGCTTACCTTATGAACACTGTTTAAAACTATTTATTTATGCTTCCGCTACTTCTTACTGTTTAAACTTGAAACTTTAAACCCTGAACTTGTTATTTGCTAATCTTAGGGTTAGTAAGTATTACTTTTGTTATCAATTTTGTCATTCAGTATAATTGGTGGCTGGATCCTGGTCAGTCACGCCCTCAAAGCGGGTGTCATCCGCGGGTGGATTTTGGGGGTGTGACAGATTGGTATCAGAGCCATTGGTTATAGTGAACTTGGTTTTAAAAAGGGGAAAAATCTTTTTGAGAAAAACCAGACTATAACCCGTGACTCGTGACGACACTACACTCCAAGTACAAGGCTCGACTTATCTGACCTCATAGCTCGGACCCATAGTTACTTGCTTGATTGTCTTATGCTTTCCGTTTTGCTATACGTACTAGTTTGCCTGATTAGATAGATACATCTCCCCTCTTCTATCTTATTCTCGCTATGTTACGACGCCACACTCATACTATGTTTTCTGGTTATGAAGACAATGAGTGGACGCGGACGAGGAAACATCAACATGACTCAGGCTCAGTTCACTAGCCTGCTTAACACTGTGGCTGCAGCTTTCGCGGCTCACCCTATAGGTCAGCCTGCACCTGTGCAACCACGTGTCTGTACCTTCAAGACCTTCATGGATTGCAAGCCTCTTCCATTCAGTGGCACTGAGGGTGCCATAGGACTCCTACACTGGATCGAGAAGGTCGAAGCTGTTTTCGCTGTCTGCGAGTGTCCCCCTGCTAATTGGGTGAAGTTTGCTACTGGTACTCTAGAGGGAAGCGCACTTTCATGGTGGAAGGCGCAAATTCAAATGCTTGGTTTGGAGACTGCTAACGCTACTGCGTGGGAAGATTTCAAGGATATGATCAAGGAAGAGTACTGTCACAGGGATGACATCCACAAGCTGGAAAATGAGTACTATGAACTCAAGATGGTTGGGTCAGAGATTGAGACCTACACCAAGCTGTCCAACGACTATGCTGCTCTTTGTCCAAACATGTCTCGACCCATGTACCGAAGGATCGAATTGTACATCAAGGGTCTGGCTCCAGAAATCCGAAGCCATGTAACTTCAGCCAACCACACTACCATTCAGCCGATCGTACGACTTGCTCACAAACTCACGGATCAGGCTGTGGAAGAGGGCAGGTTGCCCAAAAGGATCAGTGCTGCGGAAGGAAGTTCTAGTGATGGCAAGCGAAAGTGGGATGGAAATCAGGGTAAGGATGCTAACCCTACACAAGCCCCAGCTCAGCAAAGGAAAACTGACAACAACAAGGGCACTCAGCAACAGGGTGGCTACCGGGGAAACTACCCTAAGTGCAACAAGTGTAACAGGCACCACAATGGAGCATGCAACAAGGGTCAGTGTCAGCGATGCCACAAGCCGGGACACGAAGCAAAGGATTGTAGAAGTCAGTTCCCGGCAAGGCAGAATCAGCAACAACCCCAACAGCAGCAGCAGCAGGGAAACAACAGAGCATGTTTTAAATGCGGGGCAACAGGGCACATGCGAAAGGATTGCCCTGAACTGAATCAGAATCGCAACAACAATCAGGGAGCTGGGAACAATGAGCAGAACAACAATGCTGGGAATGCAAGGGGAAGAGCTTTCGTGATTGGAGCTGGAGAAGCAAGGAACGATCCCAACGTCGTGGCGGGTAAGTTCCTACTTGACGATCGTTATGTTTCTGTGTTATTTGATTCCGGTGCCGATGCCAGTTATGTATCCCTTCGCATTAGTAAGAAACTTAAGCACTCGCCTGCATTATTAAGTTCTAAGCATACCGTCGAGATAGCTAATGGTAAGAACATCGAGGCCACGCATGTGATCCACGACTGCACCCTAGAATTGTCTGGCCACACGTTTAGTATCGATCTTTTCCCTGTTAAACTCGGAAGCTTCGACGTCGTCATTGGTATGGATTGGTTATCCAAACATCGCGCTGAGATCCTCTGTCAAGAGAAAGCAGTCCGTATACCTCGTCGTTCTGGTCAACCCCTCATCGTTAAAGGCAACAAAGGTGGAGAAGTCACAGGCATCATCTCGCTTTTAAAAGCCCAGAAGTGTTTGCAGAAAGGGCACACCGCTATTCTAGCACTCGTCACCAACACCCACGAAAAGGAAAAGAGGATTGAAGATTTTCCTGTAGTACGCGATTATCCCGAGGTATTTCCTGAGGAACTACCTGGACTTCCTCCTCACCGTCAGGTCGAATTCCAAATCGAGCTAGCTCCCGGGGCAGCACCCATAGCGCGTGCACCGTACCGTTTAGCCCCTGCAGAACTGAAGGAACTCTCTACGCAATTACAGGAACTATTGGATAAAGGATTTATCCGTCCTAGTTCATCACCCTGGGGAGCCCCAGTACTCTTTGTCAAGAAGAAGGACGGCACATTCCGAATGTGCATCGACTATCGTGAGTTGAACAAGGTTACCATCAAGAATCGTTACCCTCTCCCGCGTATCGACGACCTGTTCGATCAGTTGCAAGGATCGAGCTACTATTCAAAGATTGACCTGCGATCAGGCTACCATCAGCTGAGAGTTCGTAATGAAGATATCTCCAAGACTGCATTCAGGACTCGTTATGGTCATTACGAGTTCCTCGTCATGCCTTTTGGAGTGACTAACGCGCCGGCAGTGTTCATGGATCTAATGAACCGCGTATGTAAGCCTTACCTCGATAAATTCGTGATTGTGTTTATCGACGACATTCTGATTTATTCGAAAAGTCAAGAAGAGCATGAACAGCACCTACGCCTTATCCTCGAACTCCTTCGCAACGAGCAACTGTACGCCAAATTCTCTAAATGTGACTTCTGGCTTCGAGAAGTCCATTTCCTCGGCCATGTAGTTAATAAGAACGGAATTCACGTCGACCCCGCTAAGATCGAATCGATAAAGAACTGGCCTACACCTAAGACCCCCACTGAAGTTCGCCAATTTTTGGGTTTGGCAGGCTACTACCGCAGATTCATTCAGGGATTCTCGAAGATTGCACAACCCCTCACGACTCTTACTCAGAAAGGCGTCGCCTACAAGTGGAATGCAGCACAGGAATCTGCTTTTCAGAGGCTTAAGGATAACCTCTGTAGCGCTCCTATTCTCTCGCTACCTGAAGGTACTGACGACTTTGTGGTTTACTGCGATGCGTCTATTCATGGGCTCGGTTGCGTGTTAATGCAACGCGAGAAAGTTATTGCCTACGCCTCACGACAACTCAAGACGCATGAAAAGAACTACACGACGCATGACTTGGAACTAGGAGCAGTGGTTTTTGCTCTTAAGATATGGAGACATTACCTGTACGGTACCAAGTGCACCATTTACACCGATCACAGGAGTCTCGAGCATATCTTTAGGCAAAAGGAATTGAACATGAGACAACGTCGATGGGTCGAACTCTTGAATGACTACGAATGCGCCATCAAATACCATCCGGGCAAAGCCAATGTCGTGGCAGACGCCCTCAGCCGAAAGGACACTACACCAAAGCGCGTGCGAGCACTACAACTTACCATCCAGTCTAACCTCCCTACCCAGATTCGAAATGCTCAAGTTGAAGCATTGAAGCCGGAAAACATCAGGGCTGAGTCTCTGCGAGGATCGAGACAGCAACTAGAACAGAAAGAAGATGGTGCTTACTATGTGATAGGACGCATTTGGGTTCCACTCTTTGGAGATTTACGTGAACTCGTGATGGATGAAGCCCACAAGTCCCGCTACTCAGTACATCCTGGTTCGGACAAGATGTACCACGATTTGAAGACTACATATTGGTGGCCCGGTATGAAGGCCCACATAGCAACATACGTCAGCAAATGTTTGACTTGCGCGAGAGTCAAGACAGAATACCAGAAGCCAGCAGGTCTACTCCAGCAACCAGAAATCCCGAAATGGAAATGGGAGCAGATTTCCATGGATTTTGTTACAGGATTACCTAGGTCTCAACGCGGAAATGATGCTATTTGGGTAATAGTAGATCGATTGACTAAGTCCGCGCACTTTCTGGCTATTAAGGAAACAGACAAGTTTTCTACCTTGGCGGAGATTTACTTAAAGGAAGTAGTTTCGAGGCATGGAGTGCCAACCTCGATTATTTCCGACCGAGATGCTCGATTTACTTCGGAACTGTGGCAAGCTATGCACAAATGCTTTGGCTCACGTTTGGACATGAGCACTGCTTATCACCCGCAAACGGATGGACAATCCGAACGCACCATCCAGACTCTAGAAGACATGCTTAGAGCGTGTGTGATCGACTTTGGCAAGAACTGGGAGAAGCATCTACCGTTAGTAGAGTTCTCTTACAACAACAGCTACCACACCAGTATTCAGGCAGCACCTTTTGAGGCATTGTACGGTCGTAAATGCCGGTCACCTCTCTGCTGGGCGGAAATCGGTGATAGTCAAATCACGGGCCCAGAGATGGTGGTAGATACAACGGAAAAGATTGCCCAGATCAGACAACGCATGGCGGCAGCCCGTGACCGTCAGAAGAGCTACGCTGATAAGCGTAGGAAGCCCTTGGAATTCCAGGTCGGTGACCGGGTTCTACTTAAAGTCTCACCCTGGAAGGGTGTGGTTCGCTTTGGTAAACGGGGCAAGCTTAATCCGCGATACATTGGACCATTCGAAATTACCGAGAAGATCGGTAAGGTTGCTTATAGATTGAACCTGCCTGAAGAACTGAGTGCGGTACACAACGTTTTTCACATATCCAACCTGAAGAAGTGTTTGTCGGATGAAACACTTGTGATTCCTTTTAAGGAACTAACGATTGACGAACAGCTACACTTTACTGAGGAACCAATCGAGATCACGGATCGAGTGATCAAAACCCTCAAACGTAGCCAGATACCTCTTGTACGAGTTCGTTGGAACTCGCGACGTGGCCCAGAGTATACCTGGGAGCGGGAAGACCAGATGAAGCACAAGTATCCCCAGCTGTTCCCTAACGAAAACCCCAGCACTGAAGCTACGAACGAATTTCGGGACGAAATTCCAAACTAACGGGGGGATGATGTGACACCCCGTTGAAACGCTTTCACTTACACTAGCTTGACAGTGGCTGCCTTAACTTTCGGGACGAAAGTTCCTAAAACTTGGGGATAATGTGACACCTCGGATCTTTCCGGATAACCTTTCGATGTAACAAACGTGTACGTAAGCGACTAACAGTAAAGATGTATGAAAAACTATTTGTTATTATGTGTTATGTGCCGATTTACTCATGTGTATGTATATATATATAAGTGTTATATATATGTGAACCAAACCCGAGACCCGACTCGAGACCACGGTCTCGAGTGAGCAGTGAAGCACTTGGGCCGGTTAAGGCCTTGTAGCCGAGAAACCCAACCCGGAAACCCCTAGCCCATTCGGAACATTATATAAACCCAACCCCACCTCCCTTAATCATTTTTCACACTCTCTTCTCACACTCTCCTCTCATCTTCTTCACTAAACTCTAAAACCCTAAATTTCTAGCAACCAAAATCATCTCCCCATTCCTTCATATCTCTCGGGTCAAGTGACCTATCAACAAGGAAGATCGGCCAAACCAAGAGACCACCCGAACACCTCTTTTCTCTCAACCCCGAGTAACCGGTTAGTGTGTTTATGTTCATGATTGCTATGGTTTTATGCTTGTTGATGTGATTAGAGATTTTAGTATGAATATTAGGCTTGTATGTTCATAAATATGCTAAGGAAGATGGTTACTTGATGATGTTTGTTGTGAATGTTTATGATGTTTGTTGTTATCCGGTTTGGTGTTAACTGGTTGTGATATTCGGATAATGCTAGATGCTTGTTAGGATGATTTTGACCAAGTGGTATGCATGATTTACTTAGTCTCACAAATTGTGATTTATGATGAAGTATGCTAGACTAGGAACCGAGAATAATAGAGCCAATTATGTAAAACAGATTATGTTAAATAGTTGTTCCTTGATCTTATGGTTTGGGTTACAAATGATGAATATAGTTTGAATATTGCTTGATGAACATGAAGAACAATTTGAATGCCTTTGAAATATTTTTGAAATGTGTATATTTGATCTGTTTTGGCTAATGATCAGACAAACAAACATGTTTTAGTGGAAATGGTACATATTGGTTTCATGAAAATGCATTCCTATTGGTTCGTACAAAATGACAGGTTCTAGAAGGGCTTCATGCACACGTAACTACGGTTGCGAGTCGCAACCTTTGGTTGCTACTCGAGACCGCACCAAGATTTGTCGAGACCTCCCGGTTGCGAGTCGCAATCAACGCGTATCGATCCGGTTGCGAGTCGTAACCACAGCTGCTATGTCGGAACCGCCGGTTGCGAGTCGGAATCTCTGATTACGAGTCGCAACCAAAGCATGACGAACCGAGACCTCGGTTGCGAGTCGCAACCTTGGTTGCGAGTCATCTTTGTCTCGACTGGGCTGTTATTGGGCCAATGTACTTGTTGGATTGTCTGCTAACTGGACTGCTTGTGTATCTGTTACTGTTTTGGGCCCAATAACCCCACTGTTTGTAGGTTGGACTCTCTGTTGACTGGGCTGCATGTGACAACTCGAGTTTCTGATTTTCACTTTCGCACTTGATGCGTGTTGACTTTGACTGTTTAGTTGTTTGTATTGTGAATTGGAAGTTGTACGTGTTGTGTTTTAATGAAACGATTGTCATTTGGCCTATATGTGATTACTTGCTGTGGTAGAAAATAATGTTAGGATTATTATTAAAACACTTAGTCTAGATCGGAACATGTCATACAGTTCGAAGGATTCGAAGGACCACGAAGGATGACCTTCGATTCGAAGACCTCGAAACATATCCTTCGAGCACGAAACATATCCTTCGAGCACGAAACATATCCTTCGAGCACGAAACATATCCTTCGATATGTTTCGGCCCAGTCTTTCCAATGGGCTTGGCCCATTACTGTGATACGTATATATAAGGATGCATGTAAACTGATGGTTATTTTCTAAGAAAAACCCTAGTTCCTTTGTGTGTGTGCGACGGCAAAGCAGACTTAGTCCCTGTTCGAAGGATTTTATTTCCGCAACCCCGATTTCCGGTTAGTGTGTGATGTTGTTTATGATGTATGATTTCATGATTGATCAATGGTCTTGCAATATGTTGTTTATATGTTGTCATGAATCGGATAAGCTAGGTTTAGCAAATATAATTGGATTGAATAGTCATGATTACTAGGATGTTGTTGTTGATCGGTTAGCAAATCGGTCAAACTTGTTTGATTAATCGGCCGGATTGTTTGTATACGAATTGGATATGTATGTTAATCAGGTTGATAATCGGCTAAATATGGTAATCGGACATGTTCATGTAATCGACACCTATGTGTAAGTTGGATAGTTTAAATAATCTTGTTATTCAGATTAGGGTTCTTGATAAACATGGGAATTATGCTTGTTTGATCTGGTTGATGTTAACTGATTTGTGATATTGGTGTTAATTGATAATCACAGCAAAACTTGGAAACTTGTAACGTAACTGATATCCATCGAAAGATATCAGTTACTCGAAACATGGTAGTAACCGAAAGATACCGAAAGATACTAGATGTTCGAAACATAGTGTTGACCGAAGGATAGCAATGACCGAATGATAACATTAAGTTCGAAACATAACATTCTGTTCGAAAGATAGCTATGATACCTGTTAGTCGAAAGATCTCTAATGTGTCGAAAGATGACCATGAATTGAATGATAGCTGATGTTCTACTGTGAAATAATACGTGTTGTGTCGATATGCAAACTGACTGTTATGTGAACATTAAATTGCATGCGTATCGTTGTGAACATGAACTGATTTGTTATACGTGCATACGATAGGACGTGAATAAATTACTTGTGAGTGCATAACCTAGCATACCGAGCAAACCAAGGTGAGTTCACACAGCCAAGGCATGGGTTCCCAGGGTGGGAATGGGTTGGATGATTACTTGTGCATACTTTGATACTGTAACGAACGATTAAACTGTTGATGCTTACGAACTACTCAACTGCCTTCGCACCCACCCTGGTCGGTAAAGACTATGGTCGCGAACGAACTGATAAATTGCCTTCGCACACACCCTGGTCGGTAAAGACTATGGTCGCGAACTAACGAACCTAATCTTCGCACACATGCCTGGGAGGCCGCGATGGAACTGATACGATATGAAACTTAACTGAACGAACGCACTATTACCCAAACTAAACTATAAACTGTGAACTCGCTCAACTAGTTTGTTGATTATCTGCTGCATGCCTTGCAGGACCTTAGGTACATATTGGAGCTTGCACAAGGAAGGAGCAGGTCGTTGTGGGGCTTGGATCTTGATCATCTTATTGAACACTTTTGATATTTGACATTTATTTGCTATGAGTTTTACAATAATACGCTTCCGCTAAACAATGACAACTTACTTATGTTTTGGAAACACCTTTCATATGGAATTGGTTTGGTTTATATTGCATTTACTTTTACTTTATACAATGTTCTGTATGATTGGTGGCTTGATCCTGGTCTGTCACGCTCCCAAGCGGTGATACTCCGCGTGTGGATTTTGGGGGTGTGACAGATTGGTATCAGAGCCATTGGTTATAGAGAACTTGGTTTTAATATGGGAAAAACGTTTTTATTAAAACCAGACTATAACCAGAACAGTGCTCTCAATGATCCACAACGACGCTTCGCTCCACGTGCAAGACTCAACTTCCTAGGTAATAAGGTTTATGTTTATTGCCTACATGCTAGAATTTGCATAGAACTTTGCTCGTAGTATGCTTACATTACCTTGCTCACAACTTGACATTGCATGAGAATACTTATGTGCTTACACTCTTCTGTCATCGCACTATTCGCGAACCTTTCTCACTTATGTTGCCTTTGATGTGAAGATCAATGGCCGCACGAATTACCATGACTCAAGCCCAGCTAGAGGCTCTCGTTGCTGCGGCAGTTGCAGCCGCCCAAGCAGGTAGTACACCCTGCAGTATAGACACTAGGATCTTTAGATCCTACATTAATTCTCGTACTTAACTTTGCCCTATTCGTACACAATAGGTCAACCCGCTCAGCAACAACCTGGGTGCACATTCAAGAATTTCATGGACTGTCGCCCTAGCTCGTTCAGTGGCACGGAGGGGGCAGTTGGACTCCTCCACTGGTTTGAAAAGCTCGAGTCGGTTTTTGAAATGTGTGAATGCCCTGAGGCTCGCAGGGTGAAGTTCGCCACTGGTACACTTGAAGGGATTGCGCTCACTTGGTGGAATGCACAAGTGCAGATCTTAGGGTTGGCAGCTGCTAACGCCACACCCTGGAATGAATTCAAAGAACTGATCAAGAGAGAATACTGCACTAGAGAAGACATTCACAAGTTGGAGGATGAGTTGTACAACTTGAAGATGGTGGGTTCAGAGATTGAAGCTTACACCAAGAGGTCGAACGAGTTGGCTGTGCTATGTCCAACCATGGTAGACCCACCATACAAGCGCATTGAGTTGTATCTCAAGGGGCTTGTACCAGAGATTCAGAGCCACGTTACCTCGGCTAACCTCAACAACATTCAGGAGATCCAGCGTCTCGCTCATCGCATCACTGATCAGGCAGTGGATCAGAATAAACTGCCAAAGCGTGTCGGCGCTACTGCTACAGCTGTTACTTCAGTCACTCCAACAGCTGCTACTTCTGCCACACCCAGCGAGAATAAAAGAAAGTGGGACGGGGATTCCAGCAGGGGATCAGCGTCTGTTCAGTCCCAAACTCAGCAACGTCGCACCAACGATTACCAGAGTCCGAGTCAGCAGTCATCGGGCAGTCAGGGACATAGTGGTTATAAGGGAAATCACCCGTGGTGTAACAGGTGCAACAAACACCACAGTGGAAGATGTCGCAGGAGTCAATGTCAAAGATGCCACAAGATGGGCCATGAGGCCAAAGATTGTAGAAGCGCGCGACCAGTGAATCAGAACCAGCAACTTCCACCGCCAGCTCCACAGAATCAGCAGCAGCAGCCACAGCGTGGAAACCGGGGGTGTTTCCAGTGTGGGGCTGAAGGTCACTACAAACGCGATTGCCCTCAGTTGAACCAGAATCGCAATAACAACAACAACCAGGGCAACGGGAATAACAACAATCAGGGTAATGGTAACAACAACAACGGCAATGAAGCTCGAGGTCGTGCTTTTGTGTTGGGTCGAGGAGATGCAGTGAATGATCCCAATGTGGTTATGGGTAAGTTTCTTCTCGACGATATTTATGTTACTGTTTTATTTGATTCGGGTGCTGATACAAGTTATATGTCACTGAAAATGGGTAAATTATTAAAACGTACACCAACACCCCTAGACACTAAACACGTCGTAGAACTAGCAAATGGTAAAAGTGTAGAAGCCACGCAGGTAGTCAAGGGTTGTAGTATTGTTCTAGCGGGTCAGACTTTCTCGATTGATCTCATACCCATAGTTTTGGGTAGTTTCGACGTCGTCATCGGTATGGATTGGTTATCCCAACATCATGCGGAGATCTTATGCAAAGAAAAAGTTATTCGTATTCCTCGCTCCAGTCAGGAACCTCTCGAAGTACAAGGTGACAAGAGTGGTGCTGTGGTTGGCATCATCTCTTACTTAAAGGCGCAGAAATGTTTACGAAAGGGACATACCGCCATTCTGGCACTTGTCACTGACGCATCAGCAAAGGAAAAGAAGCTGGAGGATATACCAGTTGTGCGTGATTTTCCTCAAGTGTTTCCTGAAGATTTACCTGGTTTACCTCCTCATCGTCAAGTTGAGTTTCAGATTGAATTAGCTCCAGGAGCAGCACCAATAGCCCGCGCACCGTATCGTTTAGCTCCAACCGAACTGGAAGAACTGTCGAAGCAGCTGCAAGAGCTCTTGGAAAAGGGCTTTATTCGTCCAAGCTCTTCGCCTTGGGGAGCTCCAGTGTTATTTGTGAAGAAGAAAGACGGTACGTTCAGAATGTGTATAGACTACCGTGAACTCAACAAGGTGACAGTGAAGAACCGTTATCCTCTTCCGCGCATCGACGACTTATTCGACCAGTTGCAAGGGTCGTGTTACTATTCCAAGATTGATTTAAGGTCAGGGTATCATCAGCTGAGAGTCCGGGATGAGGACGTCTCCAAAACCGCTTTCAGAACTCGCTACGGTCATTACGAGTTTCTTGTCATGCCATTCGGGCTTACAAACGCACCTGCAGTCTTCATGGATCTTATGAACAGGGTGTGCAAACCCTATCTCGACAAGTTTGTTATCGTTTTCATCGACGACATTTTGATTTACTCCAAGAGTCAGGAGGAGCACGAGCAGCACTTACGCCTTATCTTGGAACTTCTTCGAAAGGAGCAACTGTATGCAAAGTTTTCAAAATGCGACTTCTGGCTTCGTGAAGTCCACTTCTTAGGCCATGTGGTGAACAAGGATGGGATTCATGTCGATCCATCCAAGGTTGATTCGATCAGAAACTGGCCAGCACCACGTACACCAACAGAAATACGCCAATTCTTGGGTTTGGCGGGTTACTACAGGCGATTTATTAAAGACTTCTCCAAGATCGCGCAACCACTCACTATGCTTACACAGAAAGGTGTCGTTTACAGATGGGGTAATACGCAAGAGACCGCTTTCCAGTACTTAAAGGATAGGCTTTGCAGCGCACCTATTCTTTCATTGCCAGAGGGCACGGATGACTTCGTGGTCTATTGTGACGCATCGATACAGGGGCTTGGTTGTGTATTGATGCAACGTGATAAAGTGATAGCCTACGCTTCTCGGCAACTCAAGGTTCATGAACGGAACTACACGACGCACGATTTAGAGCTGGGAGCTGTTGTTTTCGCGCTTAAGATATGGCGACACTACCTGTACGGTACCAGGTGCACGATTTACACCGATCACAGGAGTCTCGAGCATATCTTTAAGCAAAAAGATTTGAATATGCGTCAACGAAGATGGGTTGAACTACTGAACGACTACGAATGTGCCATCAAGTATCATCCAGGGAAGGCCAATGTTGTGGCTGATGCCCTCAGTCGGAAAGACACTTTACCTAAGCGCGTGCGAGCGCTACAGCTTACCATTCAGTCCAGTCTTCCTGCACAGATACGAGCTGCTCAGATAGAAGCACTAAAACCCGAAAACGTCAAGGCTGAAGCCTTGCGCGGTTCAAGGCAACAAATGGAACAAAAGGAAGACGGCGCCTACTATGTAACGGGGCGTATTTGGGTCCCACTTTATGGCGGCTTACGCGAACTTGTGATGGATGAAGCGCACAAGTCTCGCTACTCGGTACATCCAGGGTCGGATAAGATGTACCACGATATCAGAACAACTTACTGGTGGCCAAACATGAAAGCTCTTATCGCAACTTACGTCGGCAAGTGTTTAACTTGTGCAAGGGTTAAAATCGAGTACCAGAAACCATCAGGCCTACTTCAGCAACCAGAAATACCACAATGGAAATGGGAGCAAATTTCCATGGATTTTGTTACTGGCCTACCTAGATCCCAGCGTGGGAATGACACTATCTGGGTGGTCGTTGATCGGCTCACAAAGTCTGCTCACTTCTTGGCTATCAAAGAAAAGGATAAGTTTTCTACCCTAGCAGACATCTACATGAAAGAAGTTGTTTCGAGGCACGGAGTGCCCATCTCTATTATTTCGGATCGCGATGCACGATTCACGTCAGAACTTTGGCAAGCGATGCACAAATCTTTCGGCTCACGATTAGACATGAGCACAGCATATCATCCTCAGACGGATGGGCAGTCTGAGCGAACTATTCAAACTCTAGAAGACATGCTTCGAGCGTGTGTCATCGATTTCGGCAACGGCTGGGAAAAGCACCTCCCTTTGGTGGAGTTCTCGTACAATAACAGTTACCATACCAGCATTCAAGCCGCTCCATTCGAGGCATTGTACGGACGTAAATGCCGGTCACCTCTCTGTTGGGCAGAGGTGGGGGATAGTCAAATTACGGGTCCAGAGATTGTTGTGGACGCCACAGAAAAGATAGCACAGATACGGCAACGCATGGCGGCAGCACGCGACCGTCAGAAAGCCTACGCGGACAAGCGTAGAAAGCCATTGGAATTTGAGGTCGGGGACCGGGTTTTATTGAAAGTTTCACCCTGGAAGGGTGTGGTACGTTTTGGTAAACGGGGCAAACTCAATCCGCGGTACGTCGGACCGTTCGAAATCTTAGAAAAGATTGGCAAAGTAGCCTACAGATTAAACCTACCTCCTGAACTCGGTGCAGTTCACAATGTATTTCACGTGTCCAATCTGAAGAAATGCCTATCAGATGAGACCCTTATAGTTCCTTTTAAGGAACTCACTATCGACGAGCGGTTGCAGTTCGTCGAGGAACCAGTTGAAATCACGGACCGGGATGTTAAGGTCCTCAAACACAAGAGAATCCCTCTTGTTCGAGTTCGTTGGAACTCCCAGCGTGGCCCGGAGTATACATGGGAACGCGAAGACCAGATGAAAGAAAAGTATCCTCAGTTATTCGAAACCAATGCATCCACTTCTGAGGCTGAAGCTACTACTACTGAATTTCGGGACGAAATTCCAAATCAACGGGGGGATGATGTGACACCCCAGGAAAACCAGTGAACAACGTAACTTACCCAGCTTCCTCAGTGAGTGCGTACCAAATTTCGGGACGAAATTTCTTTTAAGTTGGGGATAATGTGACAACTCGAGTTTCTGATTTTCACTTTCGCACTTGATGCGTGTTGACTTTGACTGTTTAGTTGTTTGTATTGTGAATTGGAAGTTGTACGTGTTGTGTTTTAATGAAACGATTGTCATTTGGCCTATATGTGATTACTTGCTGTGGTAGAAAATAATGTTAGGATTATTATTAAAACACTTAGTCTAGATCGGAACATGTCATACAGTTCGAAGGATTCGAAGGACCACGAAGGATGACCTTCGATTCGAAGACCTCGAAACATATCCTTCGAGCACGAAACATATCCTTCGAGCACGAAACATATCCTTCGAGCACGAAACATATCCTTCGATATGTTTCGGCCCAGTCTTTCCAATGGGCTTGGCCCATTACTGTGATACGTATATATAAGGATGCATGTAAACTGATGGTTATTTTCTAAGAAAAACCCTAGTTCCTTTGTGTGTGTGCGACGGCAAAGCAGACTTAGTCCCTGTTCGAAGGATTTTATTTCCGCAACCCCGATTTCCGGTTAGTGTGTGATGTTGTTTATGATGTATGATTTCATGATTGATCAATGGTCTTGCAATATGTTGTTTATATGTTGTCATGAATCGGATAAGCTAGGTTTAGCAAATATAATTGGATTGAATAGTCATGATTACTAGGATGTTGTTGTTGATCGGTTAGCAAATCGGTCAAACTTGTTTGATTAATCGGCCGGATTGTTTGTATACGAATTGGATATGTATGTTAATCAGGTTGATAATCGGCTAAATATGGTAATCGGACATGTTCATGTAATCGACACCTATGTGTAAGTTGGATAGTTTAAATAATCTTGTTATTCAGATTAGGGTTCTTGATAAACATGGGAATTATGCTTGTTTGATCTGGTTGATGTTAACTGATTTGTGATATTGGTGTTAATTGATAATCACAGCAAAACTTGGAAACTTGTAACGTAACTGATATCCATCGAAAGATATCAGTTACTCGAAACATGGTAGTAACCGAAAGATACCGAAAGATACTAGATGTTCGAAACATAGTGTTGACCGAAGGATAGCAATGACCGAATGATAACATTAAGTTCGAAACATAACATTCTGTTCGAAAGATAGCTATGATACCTGTTAGTCGAAAGATCTCTAATGTGTCGAAAGATGACCATGAATTGAATGATAGCTGATGTTCTACTGTGAAATAATACGTGTTGTGTCGATATGCAAACTGACTGTTATGTGAACATTAAATTGCATGCGTATCGTTGTGAACATGAACTGATTTGTTATACGTGCATACGATAGGACGTGAATAAATTACTTGTGAGTGCATAACCTAGCATACCGAGCAAACCAAGGTGAGTTCACACAGCCAAGGCATGGGTTCCCAGGGTGGGAATGGGTTGGATGATTACTTGTGCATACTTTGATACTGTAACGAACGATTAAACTGTTGATGCTTACGAACTACTCAACTGCCTTCGCACCCACCCTGGTCGGTAAAGACTATGGTCGCGAACGAACTGATAAATTGCCTTCGCACACACCCTGGTCGGTAAAGACTATGGTCGCGAACTAACGAACCTAATCTTCGCACACATGCCTGGGAGGCCGCGATGGAACTGATACGATATGAAACTTAACTGAACGAACGCACTATTACCCAAACTAAACTATAAACTGTGAACTCGCTCAACTAGTTTGTTGATTATCTGCTGCATGCCTTGCAGGACCTTAGGTACATATTGGAGCTTGCACAAGGAAGGAGCAGGTCGTTGTGGGGCTTGGATCTTGATCATCTTATTGAACACTTTTGATATTTGACATTTATTTGCTATGAGTTTTACAATAATACGCTTCCGCTAAACAATGACAACTTACTTATGTTTTGGAAACACCTTTCATATGGAATTGGTTTGGTTTATATTGCATTTACTTTTACTTTATACAATGTTCTGTATGATTGGTGGCTTGATCCTGGTCAGTCACGCTCCCAAGCGGTGATACTCCGCGTGTGGATTTTGGGGGTGTGACACTGCATGTATACCTGCTACTGTAGTTATTTGCATTTACGATAAGTGTGTCTTATACGTGTCTACTTGTACCCAACTTGACCCATATTTGGTAACCATGTTAGGACGTGGTGACCAACATACTTAACCAAGTAACGTATCATACCGAGCAACCCAAGGTGAGTTCACAACTTAAAAGCATGCGTCCCGGTGGTTTGGGACACGAGACTGAAACAACCCTATCCCCTTGTAAAGGGGATACCGTCTACATTCCTTCCCTAGTTATTGGGAACAAACTTACTGTATCTTCCCTAGTATTGGGAAACCTTTTTAGTTAATTACTGTTTATACGGAATGCAACTAACGGCACTAAACGCAACTCTATCACTCAAGTCCCTACTACATAATACCGATTAGTCGCCGGTGCCAGGCGAACGGGTTATTAGTTGATAGCGCTATTTAGGTCTTACCAGCCTCACACCGTGCCATGGTATGGGATCGGTCGTGAACTAATGTACTCAGGCATCCGTCAATGATGATAGAACATTGACATCGGGGCATCCTGCGGAAACGCAAACGGTTACCTAGTGTTCGGTATTAGAAAAACAGTTTAGTCGCTAACTTTTGGGGTAGCTCCCCATGGCATGTATAAACGGATAAATTAACTGGTGAAACAAGTTTTTGGTAATTAAAACTGGACAACTAGTGAACTCACTCAGCATTATTGTTGACCCCCTTACTGCATGCTTGCAGGTGGCCAGTGACTGGAGCAGCTGCTTGGGATGTGTAGTAGTCGTCTGCCCGTGTGTTGGGCATTTATCCTGCTTACCTTATGAACACTGTTTAAAACTATTTATTTATGCTTCCGCTACTTCTTACTGTTTAAACTTGAAACTTTAAACCCTGAACTTGTTATTTGCTAATCTTAGGGTTAGTAAGTATTACTTTTGTTATCAATTTAGTCATTCAGTATAATTGGTGGCTGGATCCTGGTCAGTCACGCCCTCAAAGCGGGTGTCATCCGCGGGTGGATTTTGGGGGTGTGACATGACTGACAAACTTGAACCTTCAGACTCAGACTTTGACTCAGACTCCTCATCAGCATCCAACAACTAATCGACCACCTTTTTAATTAACTCAGACTCATGATCAGTGTCAGACGATGTGAAAGTAACGTCAATGTTTGCTGGTAATTCATCAGTTGTATCAGTTTTTAACTTTATATTGACTGCCTTTTCGACTTGCTCCTCATTTGGTTTTCTGGGAGAATAACCTTCCCAGATTGGAGGCGGACACTTGTTATAGCTAACAGTCGGTTTCTTACCAATATCTTTCTTCTTTTGCATGTCATCCTGAAAAGCTTCGAAACCTGCAACAGTTGGATAAATTCGATCAATAAGATAATCAGAACTAGAATAACTTTGTAATAAACGTCTGATTCTCTCATTCTCAATTTTCTCGGTCTCCAACTCTTGCTTCCACTTTGCACTTTCTTCGATATAGAAATTTATAGCCTTTTGTTTTGTCATCATCACAGTATTCATCATGGTTAATGCTTGTTCTCTTTCAGAGTTTGTCTTTTGAAGACCAGTTACTGTTCTATTCAATACATCATAAGACTCTTTCACGTAGTTGAGATTGAACAGTAATTGTTCTTTCATCTTCTCATACTCAGCCAGCTTTTCATCTTTTACTGCACATTCTTTACAAGGTTCAAAACACTTTGAGCAAGGCTTGATGACTTCCACAATCTTTTCTACTTCGATGATTTTCTCAACTTCAACAACTCTTTCAGCTTCTTGCATCTTTTCTGTTTCAACAATCTCTTCAGCAACACTTTTACCTTCTTCATTTTGAACAATCTCATCTTTTTGAGCAACCTTTACAGACTTCATTTGCTTTTGTTCTTTTGCTGCTCGTCTCTCCTTCAGCTTTTCCAAACGATCTGCAAAATAAAAGTGAAAACTTTCAGGAGAGAGATGAGATTTTGCAACATTAATATGTTTTTTTCCTCATCATCACTACTGTCATCAGTTGGTGATTGATCAAACTTTATTGACTTGTCAGAATTATCATCCGAAGAAAAAGAATCAGATGGTGTTTGATCAAAAACAACTTCTCTTTCTGAACTTTCATCACTTTGTAAACTTTCATCTGAACTCTGTGAGCATTCTTCTGATGAAACAGATTTTTTCATCTTCATTTTTCACACTGACTCCAATAGATTTCATCCATTCTGTAAACATATCTGGTTCTTTCACTATCTTGGCAATGAAAGCTTTAAATTCTCCTTTCTCATCCACAAACATATCCCAGCTAAAGCCTTCAGGTAACCTTTCATCATCTTGATTGATTAGACATGCTTTGCTGTCAGATGAAATGTATTTGTTCCAGTTAAAATTTTCTTGATCTTGATTCACTAAACATGCTCTCTTTGAATCCTCTATCACTTTTCTACCATGAGCCACTTGTGGTTCTTGTTGTTGTTGTTGACCAACTTGTTGATATATGGCTTTCTGGTAGTAATCATCTTTTCCGAATGGATTCTTTGCTTCACTAGCTTCTCTGTTCTTGCATTCCCTCTTGAAATGACCTTTCTCCCTGCATCGGAAACAAGTAACTTTAGATTTATCAAAACCCAAAGTTGAAACATGTGCATCAAGAAAGTCATTTCTTCCAGTAATCAGTTTGAATTTTTCAGCTCTTCTCAAGACACTAGCTAGACACCATTTGATGTCCATGAGCTCCATCTCTTCAACGTCTATCTGATCATAATCCTCTTTTGTCAGCATAGGATTCCTGATCCTCCCTGCAACCAAGCCTTCATAGGATAGTAGCACGGAACCAAGTTATGCCATGTGATCTTTCGCAACTTCTTCCGAGAAACTTTGACCATCAGGAAGATTCAAAGCAATGCTGCATTGTATCACATAACCATTTCCACTTTTAGAACTTTGATATTGAAAGCTTGATGTTGCATCTTTTGGATTAACACTCGGATATGAAGAAAAACCACTGCTTTTGTTTGAATTTTGATCAACTTTTTCAGATGAGTCTCCAGCACTAAAAGCAGTTTGAATCTTTGGACTTCTTTCAGCTTCTGGAACACTGCCTTTGTAATACATTTTTACATCTTGTTGACCACTCGGATTATTCATCCTTGCAATCTTTTGCTGTTCTAGATCTTGACCCTCAATCTTCTCAATAAACTGAGAAATCGTCAAACCATCGTAAACTCCAGTGTTCTTCAAGATCATCAAGTATGTACCCCACTCTTTTTGCGGTAAAGCGTTAGCTAACTTGTCAACCCATTCTTCACGATCTTTGGTTATGCTTAGCATTGACATGGATCGCACTAAGTGGCAATATCGTTCAAGTAGCTTCTTTGTATCTTCCCCGGGCAAACTAGTGAATAGATCAAATTCTTTCTTAAGCAGTGCCTTTTTACTCTTAATCATATTCTCACTACCCTCAAACTTGACTTTAAGAGCATCCCAGATTGATTTTGAGGTCTTGTCATGTTGAAGTAACACAAAGATGTCTTCTTTGATGGCTTGCTGAAGCAAACTAATCATCATCTTTTCAGCTTTGTACATGTCTCGCTCTGTGTCAGTAAATTCTGAAATTTCTTTTATAACTTGCAGATCTGTACGTGGTAGAACATACTTCTTCAAAATACATTCCCATGACCTCAAAAGGTTAGCTTGAACCCAGTTTTCGAATCTATCTTTCCATCCGTAATACTCTTCTATGCTCATTAGCTTCGGGGGCTTTTGTAAAGTTCCAGTCTCGTTTTCAAAATTCATGTTCTGAGCAATGGAAGCCGGAGTAGTCGGTGATGTGGCGAACGCGTTGTAGAATTCTTCACTCATGATTCTGTAATCAATTTTTCAAAAACAGCAACTTTTCAAGCGAAATAACCCAGTTTAAGTTCAAGCGGAATACCAAACTATCCTTTCAAGCGAAATCTCCAAGCAACAATTTCAAGTGGAATAAGCAGTTGGAGCGGAATCACCACAAACTTCAAACGGAACCTATTTGGAGCGAAATAACAGATTTCGCTTGAACCTTTTCAAGCGGAATATCACTTTTGAAGCGAAAACACTGATTTCGCTTGAAACTTTCAAGCGGGATAACAAGTTTGAAGCGGAATCAGAAGCTGTTCGTTCGAGCGGAATCAGGTACTTGGTCTATTTTAGTCACTTTTAATGCAAATTTTAGTCTGATTCTTTCAAGGCTTTGTTAAAACATACTTTTACACAATCTGTGAGAAATTTAGCTGATTTTGACCGTTAAAACTTGTTCAAATTATAAAAGAAGGTGTAGATGTAAGAGAACACAATGAAAATAGGCTGTAATCTGCAGAACTCCTCCTCCTGAGCTCTGATACCACTTGTAGGATCGTGTGCGTAACCCGAACGAGTCGTTCAGAGGAGTTTTGATCAGTTTCAGAGGTGGAAACTAAGAAAATGACTTAGAAACAACTTGTACTTCACTTTAAACACCTTTTAGATTGATATAACACTGATTACATGCCAGAATCAAACCGGCAGCACCTCGGTATGATTTTTAGGAACTCTTCTAACTCATTTTGCTCGAACCACCTATCTCCTATATATAGTGTTCTGATTCCGCTTGAACATGCTCAAGCGGAATCTCATTCAAGCAAAATCTCCATATATACCACTCAAGCGGAATTAACATCTTCTGATTTCGCTTGAAAGTGTATATATCACTTTCAAGCGGAATTACATCAAATAAGCCTAAAACCTCCTATTTTCTCGTACTACGTGCCCTGATCTAAACATATCTAGTACAAGACTCGATACAAGACGAAGTCGACAGATGCATGCACTAACAAACATGCTTTAAGTACTTGTACTTTATGCTTCATAGTTAGTATGCACGCCATGTGTTTGATGAAATGTCTTAGAAGGATTTAGTTATGCTTTGACATGAATTCTTGATAAAATGATGATATGAAATGAAAATGGATGTATGCTTAGTCGTTTAACGCCATGATGAATAAGTACTAATGCATATGTGATGTAAAGTGTTGATGCACGGAATGTCTATTGACTGCGTCTACAAAAAGTCTGAAGTCAAGATTGGTCTATAGGGGGTCAAAGTGTAAATATTGTGTAATATAGACTTAGGACCGCTTATGTGTCAATGTAATATTGTGGACCGCTTTTGTGTCATTAGGTTTAGTCTTGAACCGCTTTTAGGACACGAATGTGGATCGCTTATGTGACAAAGATGCTAGATCGCTTATTTGGACTGTCACATAAGCGACCCAAGTCTTCTATAAATAGGCTTGAGCGGTTCTTCATTTGTAACAGTGTATGTGTGTGCTACGGTGCCGAAACTCTGCTGAAATTTTACCAGAAAGCAATATAAACACAAGGAATTGAAAGGATTAGCTGTTGTTACTTTACTTACGTTGATTCCGCCTTCGTATGTAAAGATGAGCTACTTCGACTGACTTTTCGGGTCATAGAACGTTCCAACAAGTGGTATCAGAGCTCAGGACGAGGAGTTCATACTACGACAGCATAGATCTGCAGAAATCTCTCTTTTCTACTCACTTTCTCTCATACTTTTTCGGTTTTCAGTGGTTCCAACGGTCAAAATTGTCTGAAATTTGAATATAACGTGTAAAACACACTTTTAACAAACCCTAGAAAGAATCAGGTGAAAATACGGACTAAAAATGGTAAAAACTTGTAAAAATCTGTCGATCGCGTTTTCGGACATTGGATCGCTTTTCTGGACATAACCTGATTGGATCGCTCAAAATTCACACTTGGAATCGCTTTTTCGGACAATTTAACTTTCTGAACCGCTCGAACGGACAACATTGTTGAACCGCTCGAACGATCATATTTGGACCGCTCATACGAACACTTCTGGATCGCTCCAACGAACAAAAGTTGGATCGCTTATTTGACAGCCTTTGAACCGCTCGAACGATCATTCTCTGGATCGCTCGAACGTACATATTCTCGGACGCTAATTTGACATACTGTGGATCGCTCGAGAGGACTTAGTCATTATTGTCTGGTCCGCGTTTACGAACATATTCTGGACCGCTTTTCTGTCAAACTGTTTAGACAGGATCGCTTTTGTGAACTGATATTTTTCAAAATCAAAATTTTTCTAAGTGTTGTTTGATTGTGCAGGTACATTCACAATGGATGATATGTTCTTGAATCCATTCAGCGATATGTATGCATTCTCGGGTAGTACGGACAACAACGATACGTCATCAAGCAATAAAGATAAAAGTCCGCCGAAAGAAAGAAAGAAAGAAGCATGGGAGTCCGAGAGCGCATTCGGAACATTCAACAAACCCCCAAAGCTTATGGCTATAGAGGATTATAGTAGGTGGGCAACAAAGTTTGAAGATTGGATGATGGCATTTGCATTTCCAAGCTGGAAAAGCATGAAAAATGGCTATGCAAATGGAAAGAAGAATGGTGAAGCTTTGAGATCAGTTGAAGAAATTGATAATTTTGTGGCAGAACAAAAGTGTGTAGCATTGCTTTTCCAATCCGTCCGAGAAGACATCATTTCCTTGATCGATTACTCAAATGCAAAAGATTTGTGGAATAAACTGAAAGCAAAATGTATAGGAAGCGAGGAAATTGTGAAGAATAAAAAGAAACTTCTTCGGAAAGAATTTGATATGTTTGGATGTATGAAAAATGAATCAGTGGGTAAAATGATTGAACGGTTTGGTCATCTTAAGCTGGAACTTGTTCGACATGAGATCAATTATCCTGATGATGAGATAGTTGATAAATTGTTTGATTCACTACCTGATGAGATGGATTGGAGATATTATGCATTGATGTTAAAGAACACTATTGCTCCTGACAAATTGAAACCAGATTTGGTGATTGAGAAACTTGAAAGTCATGAGCTAGAGTTGAAGAAAACATACAAAGTTAATTACTCATCCTATCAGCAGAATCTGGATCTGTATTATCCGAAAAGCATGATGCCGAAAGCTACTTCTCCGAAAACTGCATTTTCTGCTGAGAATGTTTCTTCAACAAACAAAGAAAGTCAAAGCAGTTCAAGCAGCGGAAGCCACAGTGGTTATCACAGTGGATCTACGTCTTCTACAAATCGTTCTGATGCGAAGTTTTCTTGCAACATTGCAATCTATTTGAAGAATGCACAGAACTTTGACGAAGAATCGGCCAAGCAACAGATGGTTTTTCTAGCGTCTGTTTTGGAGTCCTATGAAGGTTTGGTAGCCGGGAAGATCGGAAATACAAATCTGACCAAAGAAGACTACGATCAGATAGATCCCGAGGAAATGGAGCTTATTGACATTCGTTGGGCAATGGCAAGTGCTGTTCGACGTGCGCAACGTTTTATGGAAATTACCGGGAGGAAATTAATTGGTGGTCCGTCAACAAAGCTTGGGTTCGATAAGTCAAAAGTGACGTGTTTTAAATGCAAACAAAAGGGCCATTTCAAGCGAGAATGTCGGAATGCATACGTTGATGAATCTGAAAATCCATTTCGTGACGATTATTACAAGAAGGCAATCTACCATCAAAATAAATCGGAGCCGCCCAGACTAAAGCAGGCTGAAGAGCAAAGAGAAAAGTCAAGGGCTTTAGCTGTGATCTATGATGATGAGGGTTACGATTGGAGCAAAGAGGTTTTGCCGGAAGATGATGCCATTGGTTATGCTTTCATGGCAAGTCATGATGAACCGATTCCTTGGAAGGATGATCGTACAGAGGAACAGAAGTACCAATACAGGAAGATGACTGCTGAAACAAAGATTATCAGACTTTCTGGTGTATACTTGGAAGCAAGAAGAGCAAATCGTTGGGATCCAGACAGAGAGTGCTATCTTGATCGGTATGGCAATGTGGCGATTGATGACAAAACGCTAGATATTGAAGCCATCATTCAGGAGTACAAAGAAGAGGATGAATACTGGCAGCATAAGTGGTGGGGAACACCAACTTCGAAGATGATTGAGGAGGAGAAAGAAAAAGAGAGAAAGGAAAAAGAAGAGAGAGAGAGAAGAAAGAAAACGCAGAGACTGAGAGATCAAAGATGGTTGATACGGAGTTGATCGATGTGACTCGGAAGTTGACAACTGAGAATTCAGAGAAAATGGCTGACCAAGTGCTAGCTGCGAAAGCACTTGAGGTAGATTCTATTTCTGTTTCTGAGTCAAAAGAGAAGGTCAGTCAAAGTGTGTCAACATCCAGGTCAGGTAATAAAGTTGATGGAAATGTTGACTGCAAAAATTGCAACAAACAATGCAATTTTTGTAGTACTGTCACATATTTGAATGATGAGAAATTGAAAAATCTGAAATCAAAAGTTAAAACTTTTGAAGATCAGATTCTCGATTGTGACACAGAGTTAAAAGTTTCAACTGAACGGTTTAATGAATTAACCACTAAATGTGACAAAATTACAACTGAAAATGAAAAGTTAATTCTGGAAAACCGTCAGATCTCCGAAAAATTTGAGAAACTTAAAAGTGTTGTAAAAAGACTAAAGACAGAGTTGATGAGAGTACTGTTGCGGATGAAGATGAGAAACAATCTGCGATGGTTTGTCGACTTTTTACGTGTTTTGGTATTTAGGGGGAGATAGATAGTTAGTTGTACATAGTTTTTTTAGAAAAATACAAAAACAGTAAAAAATGCAAAAATCCAAAAACATGATAAAATTGAAAAAGAGCTTCTGTATATAGGGAAAATGATAGTACATCAGCTAGACAATTACAGTATGCTAAAGATTTGGAAAGACAAAATGAGTTAAACAGTCTCACTAATGATGTGTCGATAGGTTTTCATACTTTTAGTAGATTTATTCGGGATATAAACCTAAAAATTCAAACTGGTGAAATTCGTGGGGAACACTACTTGGATATATAGGTAACCCCTGAAATCTCGTTTGAAAGGTCTCGTATTCTGATATACTAGGTGGCTATACTCTATGATGTCTGGGGTATTATTCCGGGACTTCTGCTGAACGGTAGTTCTGACCTAGTCCCTGGCTAATACTTTCACCAAAATGCTTGAAATATAGCATAAAGCCCTCAGCTGATTAGACGATAAAATTGATAATCAGTTGTTGTAGCTAAAATATTCTCTAAAGGGAACACATTGCAAAGTCGAAGCTGATATCTCTCTACTGAACGGAAGTTCAGACCTGAGATCCCTCAGTTCTCGCATACCCTAATTTATGTACAGACATCATTGTAGTATTTTTGCCTGTAAGACTGAATATTGGGATTCTGGATACGGGAGTATATTCAAGAGGTGGGACACATGAATTGATCTATGTTCTTAAAACACTTAAACAGTATCCTGAATAGATTGAAGTCTGTATGAGAATTTAAGATGGATCAGTATATCGACAATCGAGGTGAATTGTTTAAATCTGAGTATGTAATGTAGCTTAACGGTACTTGTAATTGGTCTGAAAAGCTGATATGATTCCCTGACACGCTCACCAAAAATAACCTGTAAATAGTTTATTTTCTGCAATTTAAGTTTTCTGTTATTTCATTTCTTAGTTTCGATCATCCTAAAATCCAAAAAGATTTTATTTCTGCTTTATTTTAGACAAACCAGAGTGGAAAGTTGATTGTCGGATTCTAGCAAAATGAAGCAGATGCAGGAGATTATGAGCTGAAGATCGAGGAGAGCTTACATTGTTGGAAAATGTTTGTTTTCAAAGTTATAAACAAGTTCATTAAGTTGATACTTGTTATTTTTTTTCAGAAAATTGGAAAATTGTTTTACTAAATCAGTTTGTTTCGTCAAAAGATCAACAAGGGTCATTAAGTTGAACTTGGTAGATTAATCAAGTATTCAGGGTCATTAATTTGAACTTGAAAACTTGAATGGATTTCTAAAACTGATTGTATTAGTGTTTATTGTTTGAAAAGATAGATTGTAATATTATTGGTTGAGTAACAGGTTTGGACGATATTTCCCAACGGAAGCAAATTGCAAAAGCTTGAACCAGATATCTCAAGATTCCAGCATAATGAGAGGGGGAGTCAGTGAGAGGGGGAGTCGGGATCAACAGCTAATGGGAAGCTTGTAGATAAAGCTAGAAGTCAGTCCGGGAACCTGTGAAGAATGTTTGAGGTGACAGACAGAGTTGGTGAAAAGTCAAAGACTAAAGACTACGGATCTGAAGATGCTAAAAAGACTACGTCAACATCCAAGGGGGAGTCTGTTGATGCACGGAATGTCTGTTGACTGCGTCTACAAAAAGTCTGAAGTCAAGATTGGTCTATAGGGGGTCAAAGTGTAAATATTGTGTAATATAGACTTAGGACCGCTTATGTGTCAATGTAATATTGTGGACCGCTTTTGTGTCATTAGGTTTAGTCTTGAACCGCTTTTAGGACACGAATATGGATCGCTTATGTGACAAAGATGCTGGATCGCTTATTTGGACTGTCACATAAGCGACCCAAGTCTTCTATAAATAGGCTTGAGCGGTTCTTCATTTGTAACAGTGTATGTGTGTGCTACGGTGCCGAAACTCTGCTGAAATTTTACCAGAAAGCAATATAAACACAAGGAATTGAAAGGATTAGCTGTTGTTACTTTACTTACGTTGATTCCGCCTTCGTATGTAAAGATGAGCTACTTCGACTGACTTTTCGGGTCATAGAACGTTCCAACATAAAGTATATGAAAGCTAAAAGTGTAAAGTTATGACATATAGGCGCGAAGAAAGAAGAAGGCACGAGTCATTCGAAGTCACAAGCAACGCAAAACCACAGTAAGTTCTTATGAACTTCGCTTATGTAGAAAGTATAATCTTATGTTAGTTCTTTTGTGAATAATTATTTGATGTTTTTATGCGGGAATCATTAGTAAAAATGCCTTAATATGAATTGATAGTAGAAAAAGGAGAAAAAGTATGTTGACGACCTGTGCAAATGGGTCTAAAGTATGAAAAGGATGTTATTCTTGATGATGTATTAAACCCGTACTTAAACGGGTCAAATAGGATGAATTTGTTATGAAGTTAAGGTAACTAGGTGTTGATTTTTATAAGTCAAACTAGTGGAGAATAATAAACGAGAAAGTAAAAATATGCATGATCCGTGAGAACGGGTCGGATGAAATATGATGATTTATGGTGATGGAAGTTAAATGGCATGATATTTGTTAAAGCGGAATTGTCGTATGAAAGATTCAAGTAAAATGATGTAAAGATGAAGTGACTCGGAAATGGGTCAAATAATGCGGTAAAAGCTAAAAATGTATTAGTAATAACGTTTTATCCGAACTAACCTGCAAGTTTATGTTATGGATGTAGGTAAATCTCATGCTTAGGATGGCGAGCTCGGATTCGGACACACCACATCATCCATATATGCGCTTTCGGTTCAAGTTATCCTTCAAAATGGGTCAAATAATTTTTTTAATGTAAATGTAAATTTTATGATTTAGGATGTTCGTGACTAGTTTGAAATTTTAAAAAACTTTTTGGGTAGTTCGGACATAACCCTTGTGTTAAGTCTTGTATAGTCACAACTTTTATTTCTTTTGAAAAAGTGTCGTAGAAGTTTATTTGAATGATGTTTGTTAAAAACAGGGGAATTGTTTATAGTTTGAACGGGTCATGCCCAATTTTCGTTAAAAAATAGTATGTCATTATTTGTACTTTCGAATGTTAAAAAGTGGGCGTTACAAGTTGGTATCAGAGCCGAGGTTTGAGAGATTTGAGTATTAAAGTCAAAATGCTTGAACTCAAACCGAAAGCTCGAATGAAGGTGTGTTCGTTCCGAAGTGCTATACAAGTAAGTAAATTGTAAATTTTGATTATACTTATAGTTAGAGATGAAAAAGGGAGTAATAGGAAACTTGCTTATAAACTGAATTTTAAGGCAAACGACGATGTTAAATAGGTCCGCATTTAAATTACCGACATGTAGGAAAAAAAAAGAATCACGTAAAACGGACTTTTAGGTTGAAAGTTATGGAAGTTTTAAGTTTTGAGTAAAATCTAGAGCTGGGCAAATGCAGGTTTTTATAACAAACCTGCTGGAAAAACAGCTCCCCCGCGCCATGCGATAGGGAACAGGAAATGGTGCGCGGCACGCGACAGCGGTCGTGGCCCGCGACAGCCTGGAGGGTAATCCCTCACGGCCCGCGAGGGCTTCAAATGTTGTCAATTTTTTTTATTTGTTTGTTTTGAATACGGAACTTGTTTTAAATGGTTTCTAAGGCCTCGTGACCAATGTTTAAGGTAATTTTGATATTAAGAATGATGAGGGAGAGTATATATGAAGGATGAAAAGGTAAATCGTTGCGATCAAAGATTTTGATTTTCACGATACAACATGATCGTCGATGACGATAATGCATGAAGTATGAAATATAAATTGATCATAGTATGAGTTAATTATAATGAAGCAAAGTATGAAAGGAAATTTAATGAATGAAATGAATGTTTTATGTAGATGGCGGACAATGTAAACGTGAATGATAATGAAATCATGAATATAAGTTGACTAACACGAAGGCTATTAGTTAAAGAATGAAGGAATAAGAAGTAAGTGTAAGAATGAATGTATGTTTTGATTATCATGTCTTGAAGTTTGTTATGAAGGATAGTATGGTTTTATGACCTACGGAAATGAATTATTGAAAGCAAATAATGCATGAATGATAAAGAAAAGAATGATACGGTATCTAATAAAGTATGTAATTTTAGATGGCGGGTGCAGTGAGTGTAAATGATGATGATAATGATATTACCAATAATGATGGTAAAGATGATGCCCTATGATACATGCTATGCGGTGTGGTCACGAAGTGACAGTTAACACCGAGAATGATAAATGGTATACGGTGTGGTCACGAAATGATTGTTAACACCGAGAATGATGAATGGTATACGGTTCCGTAAACACCGGGGATGATGAATGGTATGCGGTGTGGGCACAAAGTAGCCGTTAACACCGAGGATGATGAAAGGAATGCGGTATGGTCACTAAGTGGCTATTAACACCCGAAATTATGAAATAAAAGCATGATAACCATAAATAAAAGGACAAAGATCAATAAGACGTAAGCATGATGACATGAAGTAATATATAATGAAGTAAAAAGTATATATAAAATTAACAAATGTGTAATAAGTAAGAGAATGAAAGTCATTGAAATATGTTAGGCATATTAACATATTTCCTAAACTATGTTGTAGAATATTTCTTGAGGCAAAACCAATAATTTCGTTAAGTTTACAAAAAAAAAAATTAATAATAATGCAACCTATGATAAATAGGATCCTCTAAATGTCAACCGGGTCATATCGAAATGTTTTGAAGTAAGAACGTATATGATTGGAAGGTTGTGAATGAAATTTTAGTTAGGTTTATCAACCCTATAATTAGAGATATGTGGTGTGGTTATAAAGGACCGTTAACACCTAGCATGAAAGAAAGGAAAGTATAAAAAAAAATTTTAATGTTAGAATGAAATGAACGTGACCAAAGAATAACTTTTAATAATGATCTCGAATGATATAGTAGATGGCTGGTGAAAAATAAGAAAATTGTTAATAAAATATGTTCCGAGTAACGGACGGTGCGAGAAAGTAAGTAAGAAGGATGAGGGATTCTATTCCCCTATAAACGAAAGGCATGCATGATGTGGACTATCGTGACTGATGTTGATGATGATGCCCAAGTGGAATGAAAGTTATTGAAATATGATTAAGAATGCATCAATGTAACTTAAGATAACATGGAAAGTATATGAAGTAATGAATGAAGAAATTGCTTAAGTTAGATGACGGACGAAGGAAATACAAACGATAACAAATGACGCAGTAGGAAGGAATAAAAGCAATGATTACGGAAGAGGATGGTATGGTCCTAGAATATAATGAAAGGTAAGAATGATAATTACGACTAAGCTTAGAAAATATTGAACAAGAAAGGATGATGGAATTCCGAGTATAGTATGATCCTAAGGATGAAAATTTTGTCAAACAAAAGTAAAGGTTAGTAGAATTAAATTTGTTAAGGAAGATATTTATGAGGAGATGCTTTATCTCCACCTAACTAAAGATAAGTATAAACAAATCAAGTAAGTGGCACATATAGCTTGGTTGGTCAAGCATAATGTAGGACAAAAAGAACACACACACACACATGTATATAAATGATGCGTATGTGAACATATGTGAGATATGTTGCCGCTGGTTGTGCGAATGTGAGTAGGGATATGTTGATAGTTAATTGTCATAAACCTAAACGAGATATACAAGTAAGAGTAAAACGCACAACAAATGTGGTAACACATAATGGTGTAAGTAATTATATATATACGTAGAAAGATGTTGCGATATTAAGATTATGATGAAAGAAGTATGCTCCGAACACGTTGCGTATTAACCATGGGATGATCGACTTATGAGGACTAAATGAATAATGGGCTAAGACCTAGGTGGATGATTTATGCACTGACGAGGATAAAGATTTCTATAAGAAATGGAAAAATGAAAACAAGTATGTCTAAAACCAGTAAGGAAGTACAAATGTGCGAATTAGTCCATACTGTAGGAATGGATTAACAAGCAACTAATAATAATAGAGTCACTAAATGTTGAGACAAGTATATGTATATATATATACACACACACACACACACACATACTTTAATATGCCACATTTAGAATAATTAGAAAGAACTGCATGGAAAATGTGAAAGGTAAACGTCGAAGGAAGCTAGAATAAAAATATAAGAATGCGTAACTGTTAGAGGAGGGATGTTACATAAAGAGGGGTCGAGTGGAATGTAAAATATGATGAATATTAAATGGATATTGTCACACCCCGACCACGTAGAACATACAAAACGTGGCGGAAATGTCGGGGAGTGTTGTAATAGAATAAATTGTTTCAAATCCATGGCAATTGAAGTTCCGTTTTATTGATCAAACATGAAAGTTTACATTGATTAAACAAGAAACAAATAGTACATAACATAAATTAACTATTCTTGTCTCGTTTTAAGTCACTAAGGCACAGGTACGCCTAAGTATATCTTGATAAGTCCTATGCATCATCTCCTGAAAACACATGTGAAAATAGGTACGTCAGCATAAAAATGCCTGTGAGATACATTGGTTTTGTGAAAACGGAATTCATGACTTATGTTTGAGAAAATGTTTAGTCATGAACCTTGTAATTTGCTTTCTCTTGTAAATCATTTGAAAAACGATAAAATCAGATGATATGTATAAATAAGAAGACACTGTATGGTTAAACGGATAACCATGTAAAATGTGTTTGTATAAGATAAGTCGTTTGTAAAACAATGTCTCGAGAAAGTGTGTTATTTGTATAAAATGTCATATGTCTCAAATTGAAATGATTCAAATAACGTTACGATATGTAATACCATACAAGCATTTATATATAGGAAGTACCAGCGGCGTATCCACCATGTTTGCATCATATTACATACGCCACGTTACTCCAACCATTTACCCAAACCAACCACCATGTAAATTGTTCATGTATAAACCAAATGTCAAGTGCTATTGTGTAAACCATGTCGAAATGTCTATGTTCAATGTAAACCACCAAGTATGTATATCAATGTCAAAAATGTTCATGTTCAATGTAGATAATGTAATGTGTACCTAAAATATATCTTGTATGGTAAGCGAGATGTATCAACTAAACCATATGTAAAATGCACAAAACAAGGTGTTGAAGTAAAACATGGTTTAAATCAACGTTATGTTTTGTGGAACAATGCATGCTCTACTGATATTAACATTTGTGCGGTATTGTAAAATATGCATACATCCAAGCCTTGAGACTGTGGCGATAAACCCTTAAACAAATTAATGGTTATCTAAGTTATGTATATCGAATTCGGTCATTCCTTCCAATCCAAACAAACCCAGGATTTCAGGAACGGGAGTTGTCAATTCCTATGGTACCACTACCTACTAATGAACGGCGTAGCTAATGTTAATGAATGTATTGTTCCATGTTTAACAAACCAAATGTCATACCGAAATGAAGGCATGTGATGTAAGCAATTGTACTAAGTATGCACACAATGGGCATAAATAGCATGAAATGTAATGTGAAACAATGTACTAGTACGCACACAATGGGCATACATAGCATGAAATGTAATGCAAAGCAATGTTCTAAGTACGCACACAATGGGCATACATAGCATGAAATGTATTGTAAAGCAATGTACTAAGTACGCACACAATGGGCATACATAGCATGAAATGTAATGAAATCATGTACTATAATGTACTAACGAACATAGCAGGTATATGATGTGAAAACATGGAATGCATGAAAGTAACAGATAGGCACATGTGTTTCACCCCAAAACAGTTTGGAAAATAGTAAAAGAGGGGTTCAATGTACTCACCTGAGATTGCTTTGAATTCCTTGTGTAATAATCACACAATGCTAGAGATCACGGGATATCAAACGACACCTAATAGGTAGCTATATTAATATACCGGACCTAAATCGGAAGGATCGGATAGTATGCGGGTTCGTAAACCAAACGAGTATGGAGACTCGTGAAATATGGTTTAACAAAGCCTACATACTAAAATGAAACCTAACCTAAGTGCTTGTGACCCATTACGACCCGTTTAGGTAGCTTATGCTACCTTAACGCGTCGTTCGCGTATAACGCGTTTGGAACGCCTAACATCGTGACCACAAGGTATAACCTCAGAAGGTTATAGCTATGGTCACCTAATGTGTTTGGTCGGATCCTAATTATCGACCAAATGGGTCGGGTTCGAAAGTATAAGCGATGGTTTAGATCGCTTACCTTACGACCCTATATAAGCACTATACTAAAAGTGACGAGCTAAGCATGTTAGAACATGCTTAACTAAGTTTAGAAAACAGGTTTGGCATCAAAACAAACGGCTTTGATGCTCACGAGTAGTTTGGTTACAAAATACGCAAGAATGCGCATTTTGGCCTAAACCACGACTCGTCACTAAGCCTAGATAACGTGGTAATCAGTAGGTATAGTCACTACGGACTATAACCATCGTGATCACGCTCACGTTATGAAGTTCTAATGAACTTCGTGTTGACCATAGGCTGGTCAATGCAGAAAGTCAACAAAACGTTGACTTTCGGACTCGAAAAGCGAATAAAAGAACGAAAGAATACTTACGGAGGGTCCCCGAATGCTAATCTAGATCAAAGAACTCAGGTATGAAGCAATGGCATCAACTTAGAGCATTTTGATAAGATTTTTGTGGGTTTTACATCAAAGGGGGGGGGGGGGTATTTATAGGAAAGGTATAGCCGTTAGGATCGTTTCTTGAATATCGTGCCACGATCTTAAGCGTACACTTGTCAAAATGTTGTGGTCCTTATCTTGACCCTTAGCTCCTGAGATGGTGAAAGGGCATTGCCCATTTGGTGTGTTTGAAAGGCCAAGTTCAGCAAGAAAACAAAATTTCTGTTACTGAAGGTGCCATGCGGCCCGCATCAGGATATGCACAAACTCAGGCGGGCCGCCTGGGCCTGTCTGATCTGCATATACTTTCAAAAATGGCAGTTTTGGTCCCTGTTGCGTATTTAAGCCATTTCCGACACTTCTAAGGCCCGTAAAGCCAACTTAAAGGCCCTAAAATGATGCCTAAACATTGTGGATATGAAACATGCTTAGAAATATGTCGGATGTTGGTTCATTTGGCCGTACGAATGCGATGTTCGGTTAATTACGACGGAATGCGCATAAGCGCGAAAAACGATCCAAAATGCGTGACGAATGGATTTTTCTCATGCCAAACAATAAGGCATAATATAAGGATGCTTACATAAATTTTTGGACATCCGGATGTATTCAGAACGTAAGTTATGCGCGAAAGTGCAAACTTATGCACTTTTTGACACTTTTAGTCCCTGAATGATCCAAAAGTTTGTTTTAGCATACGAAACCCCTCAAAGCCTATTTCTAAGCTATGTAAAGGATATTTATGGTATGTTTAACTTATGGACATGTTCCGAAAGGTTTGTTACAGTTCAAATTGGCATACTTTCGCAGTTTGTCAAGTTTAGTCCGTGTAAGCGAATTAACTTGCTTTTGCCATACCAAAGCCTTCAAAACTTATTTCTAAGTTATGTAAAGGTTATTTAAGGTATGTTGAGCATATGTTGATGTTCCGGAGTATTTGTCGCATTAAACTGAGTACGTTTACGCACCGGTTTGCGTATAATCCACCAGAAAGCGATGTAGAGCTCGAAATCGAACAAGAGTTGATATGTGCAAACGATACACATATTTATACAAGTCCAAAGTATGAAATACAATATTTCATTGGTTTGGCATTTGTTTGATGGTTTAAGTGACACAGGTGTCACAGTCTCCCCTACTTTAGGAAATTTCGTCCCGAAATTTAGTTTTAGAGGAAACTTGTGAAGACAGCTGTGACGGTTTCGCTTTCAGACAAATCCATTGAACCCTTAGGTAAAACTCTGGGCCATGTTAGGATCCTTAGCGAAAATTTCAACCCACAAAGTGAAGTCCTTGTAGTAACAAAACATGGAGTTTCGAACTACGGGCAGGAGAACGTTTCCCGTGAAGAGTTATCATAGGAAACTTGTGTGTGCTTGAAATCAGAATTGGGGAGTGTAAGGATAAATGACATTGGTCAAAATCCAAGACTTCTCTCGTATCATTACTCTTGTCACTGTAGGTCTTAACACATGACAAAATTTCCTGTGGTTTCTGTGCACTGAATTCCATAATTATGTAGGCTTCCATAATTACGTACTTCCTTGCACAGTCTGCACAGTTCATTTCATAATGCGTATGGGAAAAAAATCGAACGAATAATCTCTTCAGCTAAACTACCCAAGAGAAATATTTAACTACATCAACGTAGGATGTCTTTAACTAGTATTCATCGACGACATTCTGATCTACTCCAAGAGTCAGGAGGAACACGAGCAGCACCTACGCCTCATTTTGGAACTCCTTCGGAAGGAGCAACTATACGCTAAGTTTTCGAAATGCGACTTCTGGCTTCGTGAAGTCCACTTCTTAGGCCACGTAGTGAACAAGGATGGGATCCATGTCGATCCATCCAAGGTAGACTCGATCAGAAACTGGCCTGCACCACGTACGCCAACGGAAATACGCCAATTCTTGGGCTTGGCGGGTTACTACAGACGGTTTATCAAAGACTTCTCCAAGATCGCGCAACCACTTACACTACTGACCCAGAAGGGTGTCACCTACCGTTGGGGCAACACGCAGGAAACTGCTTTCCAGTACTTAAAGGATAGACTTTGCAGTGCACCTATCCTCTCTTTGCCAGAGGGCACAGACGATTTCGTAGTATATTGTGACGCATCAATACAGGGTCTGGGTTGCGTATTGATGCAGCAGGATAAAGTTATTGCCTACGCCTCTCGTCAACTTAAGATTCATGAACGGAACTACACGACGCACGATTTAGAGCTGGGAGCTGTTGTTTTCGCGCTTAAGATATGGCGACACTACCTGTACGGTACCAGGTGCACGATTTACACCGATCACAGGAGTCTCGAGCATATTCTTAAGCAAAAGGAATTGATTATGCGTCAACGACGATGGGTCGAGCTACTGAACGACTACGAATGCGCTATCAAGTACCATCCAGGCAAAGCCAATGTTGTGGCTGATGCCCTCAGTCGAAAAGACACTTTACCACAGCGCGTGCGAGCGCTACAGCTTACGATCCAGTCTAGCCTTCCAGCACAGATACGAAATGCTCAGGTAGAAGCATTGAAACCCGAAAACGTCAAGGCTGAAGCCCTACGCGGCTCACGACAACGATTAAAACAGAAGGCAGACGGCGCCTACTATGTAACGGGGCGTATTTGGGTCCCACTTTATGGCGGTCTACGCGAACTGGTAATGGATGAAGCTCACAAGTCTCGCTATTCGGTACATCCAGGGTCGGATAAAATGTACCACGATATCAAAACAACATACTGGTGGCCAAGTATGAAAACTCACATCGCGACTTATGTCGTCAAGTGCCTGACCTGTGCGAGAGTCAAGGTCGAATACCAGAAACCAGCGGGTCTACTTCAGCAGCCTAAGATACCTCAATGGAAATGGGAAGAAATTTCCATGGATTTCGTTACAGGCCTACCTAGATCCCAGCGTGGGAATGATACCATATGGGTGATCGTGGATCGACTCACCAAGTCTGCACCCTTCCTACCTATAAAGGAAACAGATAAGTCCTCCACTCTAGCAGATGTTTATCTTAAAGAAGTTGTTTCGAGGCACGGGGTGCCCACATCCATCATTTCGGATCGCGATGCACGATTCACGTCAGAACTATGGCAAGCGATGCATAAATCTTTCGGCTCACGATTAGACATGAGCACAGCATATCATCCTCAGACGGATGGACAGTCTGAGCATACGATCCAAACTCTCGAAGACATGCTTCGGGCATGCGTTATTGATTTCGGCAACGGCTGGGAAAAGCACCTCTCTTTGGTGGAGTTCTCGTATAATAATAGTTATCACACCAGCATTCAAGCCGCTCCATTCGAGGCATTGTACGGACGTAAATGCCGGTCACCTCTCTGTTGGGCAGAGGTGGGGGATAGTCAGATTACGGGTCCAGAGATCGTAGTGGACGCCACAGAAAAGATTGCACAAATAAGACAGCACATGGCGGCAGCACGCGACCGTCAAAAAGCCTACGCGGACGAGCGTAGAAAGCCTTTGGAATTTCAGGTCGGGGACCGGGTTTTATTAAAAGTCTCACCCTGGAAGGGTGTGGTTCGTTTTGGCAAACGGGGCAAACTAAATCCGCGGTACGTCGGACCATTCGAAATCATAGAAAAGATTGGCAAAGTAGCATACAAGCTAAACCTACCAGCTGAACTCGGGGCAGTTCACAATGTCTTTCATGTGTCGAACCTAAAGAAGTGCCTATCAGATGAAACCCTCATCATTCCTTTTAAGGAACTCACTATCGACGAGCGGTTGCAGTTCGTCGAGGAACCAGTAGAAATCACGAACCGGGATGTGAAGGTCCTCAAACACAAGAGAATCCCTCTTGTTCGAGTACGTTGGAACTCCAAACGTGGCCCAGAGTACACCTGGGAACGCGAAGACAGGATGACAGAAAAGTACCCCCAGTTATTCGAAACCAATGCAACCACTAATGAGGCTGAAGCTACTACTTCGGAATTTCGGGACGAAATTCCAGATCAACGGGGGGAGGATGTGACACCCCAGGAAAATCAGTGAACAATACAGTTTACCTAGCTTCCTCAGTGAGTGCATACCAAATTTCGGGACGAAATTTCCAATTAGTTGGGGATAATGTGACAACTCGGACTTTAGACTTACTTTGTGTAACGCTACGTGCATATGTGAACTAAATTATATGATTGGATTTAATGAATGTTTTGTTATTGAGTACATGATGTGACGTATGTATGCATGTATTAACCCAATCGCACAACACACACACCCACTCGACCGCACAAGGCCTTTTGGGCCGTGTTACTTGTAATTGAGCTATAGGGCGGCCCAAGTGGCGGGTTCGGCCCATCCTTCCCTAAAACGAATAACACTTAGGAAAGTTGTAACCATCCTCCACTTTTACAACTCACAACACACAACAACCCTAGACTCTCTCTCTTTCCCTCGTCTTGCTTGGAAACCCGACGGCACAAGGCAACCGAAGATCATCCCCTCTCTGTTTGATCCTAATCGGTTAGTACGTTAACTATTGTTGTGTTGCTTATGCTCGGTATGATGATGATTTGTTATGATTATACGGTTTGATTAAAACAACTAGGGTTAATTGTTGTGATGAACAATATGAACCGTATATGGATGTTTTGTGGAATGAAACTGCATGAGAATAACTTAGAAACTGATTTGATAATGCTTGTCTAATTGTTGTTACGACTTATGATTCGGATTGGCAGCTTGTCGATGTGTTAATGAATCGGGTCATGTATGTAATCGGCTTGTATGAAATTGTTATGTCTTAAAGTTGATCCGATTGATTATTGGAAGGATGTGTTTCTTGTTCATGCTTTGATTCTTGTTAGGGTTCATATGAATTAATGTTTGGAAATCCTTGTTTGATCTATAATATGGAAAATTGTTATTGTTAATTGATTATGATAAAATAGGAAACCTTGTGATTGTTTTGGCTAGAATAATGATGTAACCGTATTAGCATAAAATCCGGCATTTAAAAACTAATCGCACAAGGCTTCTTGGTCGAACAAGAAGTCCAACCACACAAGGTGATCCGTACGCACAAGGGGAACCTGGTCGCACAAGTGCAGCCTGGTCGCACAAGGCTGTAGGTTGGGCCGGACAGCCCAAAGGTTCAGACGCACAAGCCCATTTCCCTGATCGCACAACCCAACTGTCGCACAACACGTACTGGATCGCACAAAGCTTTATGTTCATTTACTGGTGGGCCGAATGAGTGAATTGGGCTGGGTAATAGGCTAATCGCACATGTTAAGCTGTTACACTGTTTGGGCCGTGCAAGCCCAAGGCCAGTCGCACAAACAGATCTGAATCGCACAAGCCGGTTGATGTCTAATTGTTTTGGGCCGAGCATATTGGGCTTATATCTTTACAAGACTGTTATATGTTTGGGGTATTGGGCCGATATGTTATTGGTTTGGATGTTATTGATGGCCCGGGTTTGGTTGGTTCACACAACATGTTGTGGGTCGCACAACATGTTGGGCCGAATACTATTGGGCTTACTTGTTAAACCGTACAAGTTGTAGGTATTGCTTAACTGTCCAACGTTGCCATGATTTATACGTGATAGTAACGTGTTAACTTACGTGATACATACATGCATTACCTTAGTCAAAACCTGACTTGTATTACAACCATGATAGGACGTGATTGACCATTTACTAGCTTATCTGTACTCTTTGCGTATCTGCCGAGCAAACCAAGGTGAGTTCACACAGCCAAGGCATGGGATTCCCGGGTGGGAATTGGGTTGGAATGATTTGATATGGAATGATTACTCGTACTTACGCAATCACTAGACTATAGACCATCGTCCTCGGGATAGTCAGGACACGTTACGTAAATCCTGCGTAACCCAGTAATTGCCAATTGTCTCCCGGGTCGGGAGGACACGTTACGTAAATCCTGCGTAACCCAATACCTTCTATTGTCTTCCGGGTCGGAAGGACACGCTGTGTAAATCCTGCGCAGCCCCCACACGTACCACTGTCCTCGGGGAAGGGCACGTCACGTAAATCCTGCGTGACCCTGTACGTATTCCTGTTCTCGGGTTAAGAAGAACACATGGTTGGAAATAGTCTAGTAAGTACCATAATGGGAAGCCCCGTTATAAAGGATAAACGTGAGAATCCCTCACCAATAGAATATTCTTGCTTGGGAAGCCTTATTAGATGAACTTACGCATGATTAGTACGAACTTACTTTCTGTGAACTCGCTCAACTAGTTGTTGACTATTTGCTGCATGCCTTGCAGGACCTTAGGTACATTATGGAGCTTGCACAGGGAGGAGCAGGTCTTATGAAGAAACAGATTTTTCATCTTTATCAGATAACACAGCCATCCATTCCTTCATCAACTCTGGCTTTTAAACAATCTGAGCAATAAAAGCTTTAACATTTGGATCAGCTGGAATGTACTTGTCCCAACTAAAACCTTCAGCCACTTTCTCATCATCTTGATCAATAATGCCATAATAAGCTTTCTTATTTGCATCTTCGATCATTTTTCCATGTGCAGTTTGTGAATCCTTTTGTTGATGCGGTTGATTAGTGATTTGTTGATATATGGCTTTTCGATAATAATCATCTTTTCCAAAAGGATTCTTTGCTCCACTACTCTCCTGATTTTTGCACTCTCTTTTGAAGTGACCTTTCTCCCTGCATTTAAAACAAGTAACTTTAGATTTATCAAAACCTAAAGATGAAAGATGAGCATCCAAAAAATCATTTCGTCCTGTAATCATTTTGAACTTTTCAGCTCTTCTCAGAACACTAGCTAAAGCCCACTTTATATCCATAAGTTCTAATTCCTCTGCATCTATTTGATCATAATCTTCCTTTGTTAGCATCGGATTACCAATTTTTCCTGCAATCAATCCTTCATAAGATTCCAAAGCAGTAACCAGTAAGGCCATATGATTTTTAACGACTTCCTCAGAAAAATTTTGTCCATTTTGAAGATGCAATGCCACATTGCACTGAATCATATGTCCATTACCAATAGTAGCACTTTGAACACTTGGAGGATTAACATTTGAAAACCCATTAGTGTTGACTGAACTTTGACTGAATGATCGAGATGAATCTCCTGCACTAAATGCGGTTTGGATCTATGGACTTGCTTCTACAGAACATTTCCTTTGTAGTACAGTTTGATATCCTGTTGATGACTTGAGCTGTTCATTCTAGCAATTTTCTGCTGTTCAAGATCTTGTGCCTCAATTTTTTCAATAAACTGACCAATCTACAATCTGCTAAACTTACCAGAATTCTTTAAAATCATGAGATAAGTACCTCACTCTTTCTGTGGTAAAGCATCAGCTAGCTTTTCAACCCATTCTGCTGGAGTTTTAGTGATTTTCAGCTGAGACATGGTATGCACAAGATGACAGTATCTCTCAATGAGACTCTTTGTAGTTTCACCAGGCATACTAGTAAACAATTCAAACTCCTTTTTCAGCAAAGGTGCTTTACTCTTGAGCATTTCTGTGCTTCCTTCGAATTTCTTTTCAAGTGCTCCCCAGATTGAAAATGCACTCCCATCATGCTGAAGTAAAATGAAGATATCTTCTTTGACAGCTTATTGTAGAAGACTGATCATCATTTTTCTCCTTTATAACTGTCTCTCTCTTGGTCTGTGAATTCTGAAATGATTTTATCAACATTCAAAGCAGATTGTGGTCTAACATACTTTGTTTCAATACTTTCCCAAGCTCTTAGATGGTTTGCTTGAACCCAATTCTCAAAACGATTCTTCCATCCATGGTACTCCTCAATTCCCATAAGTTTCGGGGGTTTTTGTAAAGTTCCGGTTTCGTTTTCTAAGTTCATGTTTTGAGCAATGGCAGACGGAGTAGTCGAAGTTGTAGAAAATGCGTTATAGAAATCTTCTTCCATGATTCGTTAACACGTTTTTCAAAAACAGCACTTTTCAAAAACTTCACACTTCAAGCGGAATCAGTTTCAAGCGAGATACCCTCCTCAAGCGGAATATGTCTTCAAGCGAAAACACCTAAAACAACAACTTCAAGCGGAATAAGAGATTAAAGTTTCAAGCGGAATAACGAATTGAATTTTAAGCGGAATATTGTTTGGCGTGAAATAACAGATTTCACTTGAAAATTTTCAAGCGGAATAATGATTTTCAAGCTGAATTAGATATTTCGCTTGAAATGCCCTTTGATTTTCGAGCGGAATCACCTATGTTTGTTCAAGCGGAATAAGAACGAAGATCAATTTTTACCATTTTTAAGCTGAATTTTGCTCTGAAACTTTCAAGGGTTTGTTAGAATGCAGTTTTACACCATATATGTGAAATTTAGCCGATTTTAACCGTGAAAAGTTGTTAATTTTGAAAAGAAGGTGTAGAAAACAGAAATTTTGAGCTGAATCGAAAAGAACTCCTCCTCCTGTGCTCTGATACCACTTGTAGGATCGTGTGATAACCCGAATGAGTCGTTCAGAGAAGTTTTAATCTGTTTCAGATGCGGAAAATAAGAAACAGTCTTTGAAACAGCTAGCAATTCACTTTAAACACCTTTCTGATTGATATATCACAATTTACATGCAAAGGATAAACCGGTAGCACCTCGGTATCCAAATCAAGAACTCGTAAAAATCTGCAAACTGATTTCGCTCGAATGATATATATAGCCCTCATGATTCCGCTTGAAACCGGTTCAAGCGAAATAACACTCTAAGTGATACCGCTTGAAAATTACTAATGTCATTTCAAGCGGAATCAAGCTAAATAACACCTAAACCTGCTATTTTCTCGTACAACGTGCCCTGATCTATCATATATAGTACAAGACTCGATACAAGACGAAGTCGACAGATGTATGCACCAACACATACCTTGTAAGTAGATCGTGGAAGAAGATCGTCAAAAAATGCCAGGAACCGCAGGGAACCAGAAGTTGTAGAGAAATGGGTCGTGTGAGTTGTGAGAAAGAAACTGTGAAGAGAAGGGTTTTAACCCGTCTGCAGATAGGCACAGCCCCAAGTCTTTTATTAGTTTTCTTTTTTTTATGTGTGTGTGTGCCGTTTCTCTGGCCACTTGGTTTCTTGTGCTTAACTTACCTGATTTGTAGACTTTTTGGTTGTTGTCTTCCAAAGCGAACCTACAAGATGGATTATTGAAATAAAACAAATATATATACAAGTTGTTACCATGTCGTTGTCACTTATCTATTTCTTCCAAGGTCATTTCCATTTCTTCGTCCTTGAGAAATCCTTTATAGAATTTAGGCCTTTGTCCATTGACTTTGAATGGTTCTCCGTTTGGAGGCTTAATATCTATTGTACCATGGGGGTAAACTTTTGTGATGGTAAAAGGTCCAGACCATCTAGACTTAAGTTTTCTAGGAAAAAGACGTAACCTTGAGTTAAAGAGTAATACTTGATCACCTTCTCTAAATTCCTTAGGTTCGCTTATATATTTACCATGAATTCGTTTTGAGCGTTCCTTATAAATGTCAGAGTTGGAATATGCTTGTATTCTTAATTCGTCTAATCATTTAACTGGTATAAGCGATCTCTTCCTGAAGTCTCTTGGTATCAGTTTACGTTTTTTTATGCCCAATATGCTTTTTGTTCAATTTCTACTAGGAGATGACAATTTTTCCATAGTCTAGCTTATATGGTGTTGTACCTATTGGTGTTTTGTATGATGTTCAAAATGCCGATAAAGCATCGTCTAATTCATCTGACCATTCTTTTTGATTTTGGCCCACAGTTTTTCTAGGATTGTTTTTAGACCTCGATCAGTTACTTCAGCATGACCATTGGTTTGAGGTTGATAGGCGGTCGAGAGACGATGATAAATGATGCGTGGTCTAATATCGGTGTTCGTATTTGTGTAAATCGATGTTTTTACATGGTTTTTAATTCCGAATTGCCTACTTTTGATTAAGATTGTGTTTTGCAGGTTTAATGAAGTTTAAGGAGCTATTTGGGAGCTTTACGGGCCACTGGGATGAAAAACGGACCACCGGGACGTCAAACGGGTCAACCAGGATCAACTGAATTGCATTCATCCTATCTTTCAGTGATTGCGTTCATCCTTCCATGAGCGGCTAAATTCTCGGAGGTTTCTGTTAGGATCTAAGTTTGGTTTTGACTGTGTTTTACGTTTGAATTAAGATGAAGATGAATGAGTTGGGCAGCGGAATTATAATGGAAACAAACTTTGTACACAATCAAACAGGAGAATTGCTTTAATCAAACATTTTCGATAAAGTACCGAAAGATTGAATTTATTTCAATAACGATTACAATGCATGAATGAATACAAACTCCCCTTCAGCCTGAGCTCACAGTATTTGTTCATGCAGGAAGAAGATGGTGAAAGAGCTAATAGAACAGTACAGAGCACTGTTCTATTTATAGGCACGAGCAAACTACTGAAGCATCTAAGCTGACGTCACCATGAAAGTGACATCTAACCTCCTAACAAACTCTAACCTCTAATCTATACAACCCCTGCTATGCTAACTACTGTTATTACAATTCATTACATAAAGTAAACAAAACTACTGCTGCATCCTTCCACTGCTGTGAACCAAGCAGTAGTTGTAATGATCAGCAGTGCTTGACTCAAGGCAGTAGATTAGGCAGCAGGGCTTTAGTTCTTCATCAGTCTTTGACTAGATCAGCAGTTGTAGGTCAGCAGTTTGTATGATCAGTAGATAGGAGGTCAGCAGATGTTGAAATCACTTTCAAGGGGAGAGACTTGTATGCATAACATCTGCTTATTCTGGATCCACTGACCTGATCCAGTTTTGGCTTTAATTATCTGTTCCTCTGGTAGGGTTCAATCCCAACAATCTCCCCCGGAACAGTTAATGCCAAAACTCTTCATTATTGTAGATCTTTATTGCCTCATCAGAAGTTCCCTTATTTGCCCTATGAGTTGAAGTTCAAAGGCTAAGGCATCTGTGTCATCATCATCCCTACTAAGTGGAAGATCAAGGAGATCCTGCAAATCTTCAAGAATCAGGCCAAGAGCTTGTTCCTTTGATATATTCTTCACTTCTCCACTAGACATGAGCAATGTCAGTACGTGGGTTTGTTCGTCAGTTTTCCACTTTAGTACTTTTGAGTCTGGTGGGTTTCTTGGGAGATTTTTATTGGATGAGGTATTTGGTGATGCATGCCTATTCATGACTGTCTGAGCAGTGTTTGCAGATTGTTCCAATCCAAGATCTTCTTCAATCATTACCTTAATACCCTCTTTTACAAGGTCATCACCAGCCATTAGATCTTCTATTGTTTCAGCACCTAACTGTTTTTGTGGCCTTCTTTTAAAGATGGCTGCACCAGCTAGAGTAGTGGATCTCCTGATTTGCAGCTTTGATGGTCTTTTTGAAACCTCTGCCTCAGGATAGTCAGGTTTTTGTGGAGCAGTAGGATCTGTCTTCCTTAATTTCTCCAAGCTTGTGTAAGTAGCCCTGACTTTATCTTCTTTCCATCTCATCACTTGATTCCAAGACCCATAATCAGCAACAACCAATTCCTCCTTCATTCTCTTCAGCTCTACCTTTTTATTAGGTACACTCCTTTTGAACTTTTCCCAATCTGGAGGAGTGTGCTTGACCTTATTCTTGATCATTTCTTAGATCCTGGCAGCTTCATTTTCAAGCTCAAGAATGGTCCACTCTTTGTACGTGTGTTTTTCTCCTTTGTACTTCTTGGTTGCCATGATGCTTTCAACGTAGTCTTTTCTCAGAGTTTCATCTGCTCTCTCTGAGATTTCTTGACACACATTTTTTGCAAATTGCTCTAAGGATCTGACTTGTGTGAGCAAGAATTGGTAATTCTGCTGAATGTCTCTATCAGATTGTCCTTGAGCATTTCTTTTTGAGATATCCTCTGCTTGTTTAGCTTTGACTTTCAAATATTCCTCAATATTGTTTGGCCTTGGATATCCTTCAACAGATGGCAAGCTCCTTTTAGCAGGGTCATCTCATAATAAAAAGACTTGATTTCTTCTTTGACTGTTATTAGTTCAAGAGGAAATTGAACACCTGTAGGAGGTAAGGGCTTTTGAAATTGAGCTGAAGAGAGAGGAATGGGATTTGGAATTGTGACAAGTGCTAGAGATTTTGAAGATGTTGGTGGTGGTGATGGAGATTCATAATCTGGTATGATAATCCTTCTCCTTTTTATTTTAGGAGAGGCAGATGATGTTTTAGGTGGAACAGTGGTGGTGACTTGAGTGGCAGTGGTTTGTGATTGACTAACAACTATTGAAACAACTGGTGTTTCAACCGCTGCTGTCCTTACAACAGATGTTGTAACATCTGCTATCTTCTGCTTTTTGACAGGAGGTGATGGTGGAGATGTTTTAAGTGGTGATGGTGGTGGTGGTAAGGCAGTGGTTGTAGTGTGTGTTGAAGTGGTGTGTGTTGTAGTGATAGCAGTTGTTGAAACAACTGAAGTACCAACAGATGTTGATACAACAGGAGTTTCAGCAACTGTTTGGGTGGAGGTTTGATGTTGGTGGCTTTTGGATGGTGGTTTTGAAGTATGCTTTGTGAATCTAGATGGTGTGGACTTGGGTTTCCTTACTTTTCTTGTAGGATTTCTTTTTGGCACAGGATTTTGAACATCCTTTAGCCCAGAACAATCCTGCGCATTCAGCTCCATGTAAGCTCTTTTCTCCTATTTCCACCTTGATATATCATTTGCCGCTCTATCCCTTTTTACACTTATTACTCCTTCATCAAGTGCATTTTGGGTAACATCAACCTTCTTGCTACCATCTGGCAAGGGAATATTTCTGAGCATAGCATCCTTTTCTGGTTCAACATACAAACCATCATCAATCCCCTTCTTCCTCCATTCCTGAATTTTCTCTCCCTTTTTGGCATTATCTGGGGGAAGTTGATCAATAAAGAGAACTGTTGGAGGAGCAGTGCCAGTGGTTTTCAATAGACGGGCCTTTATAGCCTTGATGTCAGCTTGTGTGTTCTTGAACCTAGACTCCATTGTGTTTCTCAGCTCTTGGACATGTTTTTCATGTTGCTGATCAGCCAGTTGTTGTTGTTGTTAGAGAAAAGGTTGAAAGAAGTTCCAGAGCTCATTTGCAACAGATGCTTGTGGAGCAGATGTTTGAGGTGGAACAGCAGGGGATTGCACCTTTTGTACTGTTAACAACTGTTGCAGCATTTCTTTGATCTCTGCACCGAAGTATCCAGTTTTTCAAAATGTTCCGTCAATTCCAGGTACTTTAAACCATCACCCAATTTAATGGGATCATCTGATTTCCCACTAGCAGTGGTTTTATAAGAGGTTGAGGTAGGGAGTGTACTCCAAACATCAACAACTGATGCCCCTTTTTCTTGGTACTGGGTGTTCTTCCTTAAACACTTGACAACCTTTTGATGTTGCCAGAGGTCAAAATAAATCCACTGGTGGATGTCAGAGGTGCTATGGAAGGAATTGCCTCCAAGGAAGTCTTATGGATGTAACCACTGTCCAAATGTAAACTAGTGGCTTTAACACTTGTAGTGGCTGCTTCACTTGGAATACCACCAAGAGTTACTTGTAACTTAAGGGGTGTAACCTCCTCAGGCATTGTTGGTGGGTTAACTATGATTGACACATCAGACCTAGTCATTTGTTGAAGTATATTCTCATTAACAGGTGATTGAGAAGGACTGGTTTGTGCCTGGTTCAAATCATTAGTATCCAACAAAAGTTTAGTTGGTGTGGGAATTGTGGATGTGAGGCTGGGTGTAGAAAGAGAATTTGCCCTGGGTAGTGGGCTGTAGATGATGGAAACGAGTGATTCCAGAGCATCATAGAGTGGTGTCCCTTGTTGTACATGTCACACCCCCAAAATCCACCTGCGGAGTACTTCCGCTTGGGAGCGTGACATGACCAGGATCAAGCCACCAATTATATCAAACATAGCATTTAATAATAACCATAGACATAATTGATGTTCAAAACCAAACATTGTATATGTAGCGGAAGCATTTAAGTAAAACCCAATCATAAGTGTTAACGTATGAAATATCATAAGTGTTTAGTAAGCATTCAAGAATCCTTGTCCACAACGACCCGCTCCTCCTTGTGCAAGCTCCATAGAGTACCTAAGGTCCTGCAAGGCATGCAGCAAATAATCAACAAACTAGTTGAGCGAGTTCACAGAAAGTAAGTTCGTAACAGTAATGCGTAAGTTCATCTAGTGGGGGCTTCCCATACAAGTATATACTATTTGTGAGGGATTCTCACGTTTATCCTTAACAATGGGGGATTCCCATTATAGTACTTACTAGACTAGTGCAACCATGTGTTCTTCATAGACCGAGAACAGGAATACGTACTGGGTCACGTAGGCTTTACGTGACGTGCCCTTCCCCGAGGACAGTGGTACGCGTGGGGGGCTACGTAGGCTTTACGCAGCGTGTCCTTCCGACCCGAAAGACAGTAGATGGTATTGGGTTACTTAGGCTTTACGTAACGTGTCCTCCCGACCCGGGAGACAAATGGTAATTACTGGGTTACGTAGGCTTTACGTAACGTGTCCTGACTATCCTGAGGACGATGGTCTATAGTCTAGTGATTGCGTAAGTACGAGTAATCATATCATATCAACATTCCAACCCAATTCCCAACCCGGGAATCCCATGCCTTGGCTGTGTGAACTCACCTTGGTTTGCTCGGCAGATACACAAAGAGTACAGGTAGCAAGTAAATGGTCAACCACGTCCTATCACGGTTTTTGTACAAGTCAGGTTTTGACTTCACGTAATGCACGTATAAAACATACAAGTTAACATGTTTCGAGCACTTATAGAACATGGTAACACTTAGCAGTCAAGAGCATAACTTGTGCGATCCAATGTCTAAGCCCGAAAGACAATCAGCCCGAATAACATTCACCCAAATAACATATCGGCCCAATAAAAGTCCAATGGTATACACGGCCCAAATACATAACGCATGACAGTCAATTGCATAAGTCCAAAATGTTTGGCCCAGAATGATTGGGCCCGTGACAGTGTAGGCCCAAAACAGTGTACGTGCATAACTAGTCTCGAGTCGCAACCGGCGATCTCGAGTCGCAACAGGGGGTTACGAGTCGCAACAGCTGGTTACGAGTCGCAACAGGTGGTCTCGGCTCGTCATGGTCCGGTTACGAGTCACAACAAGACTCGCAACCATGGTTTCGGCTCGTGCTGCTAGGTGTGAGGTTCCGAGTCGCAACGATCACCGGTCTCGACTCGCAACCGTGTGGTTAGTCAACGCAACAAACTTCCTGATTTCATGCAGAATTCTTTCAATCCGTTTCAAGGTTTCCAAACATAACCAAATCAATTAACATGAAATCAGTTACAAGACATGCTAAATCTCGATCAAACAAGACAACTTATTCAAAAATCCATATGAACCCTAATCAACATTCATGAACACTAATCTATTCCATGCCATTTAATTGAACCAACCCTAGAACTTTACACATAACATACGGGTTCAATTCATATCACAGCCGATTGTTTATTTACCCGGTAATATCACAAGATCATCGTTTAAGTAAACAAGATAGCAAGAATATCAACCACGATCAAACATCACCAACTCGCATACACGACATAGCAATATCAATTCGGTTTTAGTTTAACATCATGCAATAATATATACAAGAACAACACATATTCAATCCTAGTCGGTTGATCTAAGCATGGAACATGTAAATCACAGTGTACATCATACAATTAAATACCAAACAAACACCAAAACACTAACCGGATGAAGATAGAGGATCGATCCGGTTCACAAGCTTCAAAGGGTGTGTGTGTGCCGTCGGGTTCCAAGCAACAAGAGAGAGAGCAAAAGTTGTCTAGGGTTTTGTGTGTTTTCTTGTGTTTAGTGACAAAATGAGAGAACAAAACTCCTTACGGGTGTTTTACTTGCTAAGGAGAAGTGGGCCGAACCCACTAATGGGTTGCCCATGTTCCGAGTACAAGAGGTGCGGCCCAATTTGGGCTTGTGCGGTCGGATGGTGTTATGTGGTTCGGATTGGGCTTGATTAATACACACATAATAAACACACATATCAAATAATCATTCTCTTAGTAAGTCAAGTTCATATAGTCATAACATGTTCATAAATGTTACACAAAGATAGGTCTAAAGTTCGAGTTGTCACATTATCCCCAACTAATTGGAAATTTCGTCCCGAAATTTGGTATGCACTCACTGAGGAAGCTAGGTAAGTTATAACGTTCACTGGTTTTCCTGGGGTGTCACATCCTCCCCCCGTTGATCTGGAATTTCGTCCCGAAATTCCGAAGTAATAGCTTCAGTCTCAGTAGTGGTTGCATTGGTTCCGAATAACTGGGGGTACTTTTCTGTCATCCTGTCTTCGCGTTCCCAGGTGTACTCTGGGCCACGCTTGGAGTTCCAACGTACTCGAACAAGAGGGATTCTCTTGCTTTTGAGGACCTTCACATCCCGGTCAGTGATTTCAACTGGTTCCTCGACGAACTGCAACCGCTCGTCGATAGTGAGTTCCTTAAAAGGAATGATGAGGGTTTCATCTGATAGGCACTTCTTTAAGTTCGATACATGAAAGACATTGTGAACTGCCCCGAGTTCAGCTGGTAGGTTTAGCTTGTATGCTACTTTGCCAATCTTTTCTATGATTTCGAATGGTCCGACGTATCGCGGATTTAGTTTGCCCCGTTTGCCAAAACGTACTACACCCTTCCAGGGTGAAACTTTTAATAAAACCCGGTCCCCGACCTGAAATTCCAAAGACTTTCTACGCTTGTCGGCGTAGGCTTTCTGACGGTCGCGTGCTGCCGCCATGCGTTGTCGTATCTGTGCGATCTTTTCCGTGGCGTCCACTACAATTTCTGGACCCGTAATCTGACTATCCCCCACCTCTGCCCAACAGAGAGGTGACCGGCATTTACGCCCGTACAATGCCTCGAATGGAGCGGCTTGAATGCTGGTGTGATAACTATTATTATACAAGAACTCCACCAAAGGGAGGTGCTTTTCCCAGCCGCTGCCGAAGTCTATAACGCATGCCCTAAGCATGTCTTCAAGTGTTTGAATCGTTCGCTCAGACTGCCCATCCGTCTGAGGATGATATGCTGTGCTCATGTCTTATCATGAGCCGAATGATTTGTGCATTGCTTGCCAAAGTTCTGACGTGAATCGTGCATCGCGATCCGAAATGATGGACGTGGGCACCCCGTGCCTCGAAACAACTTCTTTAAGATAGACGTCTGCGAGAGTGGAGAACTTATCCGTTTCCTTTATAGGTAGGAAGTGTGCAGACTTGGTGAGTCGATCCACGATCACCCATATGGTATCGTTCCCACGCTGGGATCTAGGTAAGCCCGTAACGAAATCCATGGAAATTTCTTCCCATTTCCATTGAGGTATCTTAGGCTGTTGAAGTAGACCCGCTGGTTTCTGGTATTCAACCTTGACTCTCGCACATGTCAGGCATTTTCCAACGTACGTAGCGATGTGGGCCTTCATGCTAGGCCACCAGTATGTTGTTCTGATGTCGTGGTACATTTTGTCCGATCCTGGATGTACCGAATAGCGAGACTTGTGCGCTTCGTCCATCACAAGTTCGCGTAGACCGCCATAAAGTGGGACCCAAATACGCCCCGTTACATAGTAGGCGCCGTCTGCCTTCTGTTCTAATCGTTGTCGTGAGCCACGTAGGGCTTCAGCCTTGACATTTTCTGGTTTCAATGCTTCTGCCTGAGCATCCCGTATCTGTGTAGGAAGGCTAGACTGAATTGTAAGCTGTAGGGCTCGCACGCGCCGAGGTAAAGTGTCTTTCCGACTGAGGGCGTCAGCCACAACATTGGCCTTGCCTGGATGGTACTTGATGGCGCATTCGTAATCGTTTAGTAATTCAACCCATCGCCGTTGACGCATGTTCAAATCCTTCTGCTTAAGGATATGCTCAAGACTCCTGTGATCGGTGTAAATCGTGCACCTGGTACCGTACAGGTAATGTCGCCATATCTTAAGCGCGAAAACAACAGCTCCCAGCTCTAAGTCGTGCGTCGTGTAGTTCCGTTCATGAACCTTGAGTTGGCGCGAAGCGTAAGCAATAACCTTATCCCGTTGCATCAATACACATCCAAGACCCTGGATGGATGCATCACAATATACTACGAAGTCATCTGTGCCCTCTGGCAATGAAAGAATAGGTGCGCTGCAAAGTCTATCCTTTAGGTACTGAAAAGCAGTCTCCTGGGGCTCTCCCCAGCGATAAACGACACCCTTCTGTGTCAGTAGTGTAAGAGGCTGAGCAATCTTTGAAAAGTCTTTGATGAACCGCCGATAATAACCTGCCAAACCCAAGAATTGGCGTATTTCTGTCGGTGTACGCGGTGCAGGCCAGTTTCTGATCGAGTCTACTTTGGATGGATCAACATGGATCCCATCCCTGTTTACCACATGGCCTAAGAAGTGGACTTCACGAAGCCAGAAGTCGCATTTAGAAAGTTTAGCGTACAGCTGTTCCTTCCGAAGGAGTTCCAAAATAAGACGGAGATGCTGCTCGTGCTCCTCCTGACTCTTGGAGTAAATCAGAATGTCGTCGATGCATACTATGACGAACTTGTCAAGATAGGGTTTGCATACCCTGTTCATAAGATCCATAAATACAGCAGGCGCGTTCGTTAATCCAAATGGCATGACGAGAAACTCGTAGTGACCATAACGAGTTCTGAAGGCTGTCTTGGAGACGTCCTCATCCCGGACTCTCAGCTGATGATACCCTGACCTTAAGTCTATTTTGGAGTAGTAACTCGACCCTTGCAACTGGTCGAATAAGTCGTCGATGCGCGAAAGAGGATAACGGTTCTTCACCGTCACCTTGTTGAGTTCACGGTAGTCGATGCACATTCTGAACGTACCGTCTTTCTTTCTCACAAAAAGTACTGGAGCTCCCCAAGGCGAAGAGCTTGGACGTATGAAGCCCTTTTCCAAGAGCTCTTGCAGTTGCTTTGACAGTTCTTCCAATTCTGATGGAGCTAAACGGTATGGTGCGCGAGCTATGGGTGCTGCTCCTGGAGCGAGCTCGATTTGAAATTCGACCTGACGATGGGGAGGTAATCCAGGTAAGTCTTCAGGAAATACCTGAGGAAAGTCACGTACAACTGGTATATCCTCCAGTCTCCTTTCTTTTGCAGATGCATCTGAAACAAGAGGCAGAATGGCTGTGTGACCCTTTCGTAAGCATTTCTGAGCCTTCAAGAAAGAGATGATGCCAACCACTGCACCACTCTTGTCGCCTTGAACTTCGAGAGGTTCTTGACCAAAACGAGGAATGCGAATTATCTTTTCACTGCATAAGATTTCTGCCTGGTGTTAGGATAACCAATCCGTCCCAATCACGACGTCGAAGCTACCCAAAACTATGGGAATGAGGTCGATAGAGAAGGCTTGACCAGCTAAGATAAGATTACAACCCTGAACTACGTGCGTGGCTTCTAGACTTTTACCGTTAGCTAACTCTACTACATGCTTGGTGGGTAAAAGTGTTGGTGCACGTTTTAACAGTTGACTCATTTTCACAGACATATAGCTTGTATCCGCACCCGAATCAAATAAAACAGTAACATAAATATTGTCGAGGAGAAACTTACCCATAACGACGTTGGGATCGTTCCTTGCGTCGCCTTGACCTAGCACGAACATACGACCACGAGCTTCATTGCCGTTGTTGTTGTTTCCCCCGTTGTTGTTATTCCCGTTGCCCTGATTGTTGTTGCGGTTCTGGTTCTGGTTCAATTGAGGGCAATCGCGCTTGAAATGACCTTCAGCCCCACACTGAAAACATCCCAGGTTTCCACGCTGAGGCTGCTGTTGCTGATTCTGGTTCTGCGGAGCTGGTAACTGAGGTTGCTGGTTTTGATTTGCAGGACGTGGACTCCTACAGTCCTTGGCCTCGTGCCCCATCTTAAGACACCTTTGGCAACGACCCTTGTTGCATGGGCCGCTATGGTGCCTGTTGCAATTGTGACACTTGGGGTGAAAACCCTGATATCTTCCCCGTCTATGACTACCAGAGGATTGCTGACTGGGACTCTGGTAGTGGTCAGTCTTCTGTTGCTGAGCTTGAGACTGAACGGATGCTGAACCTTTACTAGAATCTCCATCCCACTTCCTTTTGCTGTCACTAGTAGTAGCAGGAGTAGCTGAAGTAGTAACGGTAGCAGTAGCGCTGATACGTTTAGGCAGTTTGTTCTGATCCACTGCCTGGTCTGTGATACGGTGGGCGAGGCGTTGGATATCCTGGATGTTATCAAGGTTAGCCGAAGTAACGTGGCTCTGGATTTCTGGCGCCAATCCCTTGAGATACATCTCAATGCGCTTGTATGGAGGGTCCACCATGGTTGGACACAGCACGACCAGCTCGTTCGACCGCTTAGTATACGCTTCAATCTCTGACCCAACCATTTTCAAATTATACAGCTCGTCTTCCAGCTTGTGAATATCTTCACGCGTGCAATATTCCCTTTTTATAAGCTCCTTAAAATCGTTCCAGGGTGTGGCGTTAGCAGCTGCCAACCCCAGAATTTGCACCTGCGCGTTCCATCAGGTTAGCGCGATTCCTTCTAACGTGCCAGTTGCATACTTGACCTTGCGAGCCTCAGGGCACTCGCACATTTCGAATACTGACTCTAGCTTTTCAAACCAATGGAGGAGTCCCACTGCCCCCTCGGTGCCGCTGAAGGTACTTGGACGACAGTCCATGAAGTTCTTAAAGGTGCAAACTTGCTGCGCTGGTTGACCTGCTTGAGCAGCTGCAAGTGCCGCAGCAACTTGAGCTTGAACGAGAGCCTCTAGCTGGGCTTGAGTCATGTTGATTCGTCCAGACATGATCTTCGTAGTAAAAGTAACGTAAGTGAGAGTGGTTCGCGAGTAGGGCGATGACAGAAAAGTGTAAGCACGTAGGGATTCTCATGCTATAGTATCATGTGTATCTAAACATAATGCGAGCAAAGTTCTAAGCAGTTCTAGCAAACAGGCAATAAACATAAACCTTATTACCTAGGATGTCGAGTCTTGCACGTGGAGCGAAGCGTCGTTGTGGATCGTTGAGAGCACTGTTCTGGTTATAGTCTGGTTTTAATAAAAACGTTTTCCCATATTAAAACCAAGTTCTCTATAACCTATGGCTCTGATACCAATCTGTCACACCCCCAAAATCCACCTGCGGAGTACTTCCGCTTGGGAGCGTGACATGACCAGGATCAAGCCCCCAATTATATCAAACATAGCATTTAATAATAACCATAGACATAATTGATGTTCAAAACCAAACATTGTATATGTAGCGGAAGCATTTAAGTAAAACCCAATCATAAGTGTTAACGTATGAAATATCATAAGTGTTTAGTAAGCATTCAAGAATCCTTGTCCACAACGACCCGCTCCTCCTTGTGCAAGCTCCATAGAGTACCTAAGGTCCTGCAAGGCATGCAGCAAATAATCAACAAACTAGTTGAGCGAGTTCACAGAAAGTAAGTTCGTAACAGTAATGCGTAAGTTCATCTAGTGGGGGCTTCCCATACAAGTATATACTATTTGTGAGGGATTCTCACGTTTATCCTTGACAATGGGGGATTCCCATTATAGTACTTACTAGACTAGTGCAACCATGTGTTCTTCATAGACCGAGAACAGGAATACGTACTGGGTCACGTAGGCTTTACGTGACGTGCCCTTCCCCGAGGACAGTGGTACGCGTGGGGGGCTACGTAGGCTTTACGCAGCGTGTCCTTCCGACCCGGAAGACAGTAGATGGTATTGGGTTACGTAGGCTTTACGTAACGTGTCATCCCGACCCGGGAGACAAATGGTAATTACTGGGTTACGTAGGCTTTACGTAACGTGTCCTGACTATCCTGAGGACGATGGTCTATAGTCTAGTGATTGCGTAAGTACGAGTAATCATATCATATCAACATTCCAACCCAATTCCCAACCCGGGAATCCCATGCCTTGGCTGTGTGAACTCACCTTGGTTTGCTCGGCAGATACACAAAGAGTACAGGTAGCAAGTAAATGGTCAACCACGTCCTATCACGGTTTTTGTACAAGTCAGGTTTTGACTTCACGTAATGCACGTATAAAACATACAAGTTAACATGTTTCGAGCACTTATAGAACATGGTAACACTTAGCAGTCAAGAGCATAACTTGTGCGATCCAATGTCTAAGCCCGAAAGACAATCAGCCCGAATAACATTCACCCAAATAACATATCGGCCCAATAAAAGTCCAATGGTATACACGGCCCAAATACATAACGCATGACAGTCAATTGCATAAGTCCAAAATGTTTGGCCCAGAATGATTGGGCCCGTGACAGTGTAGGCCCAAAACAGTGTACGTGCATAACTGGTCTCGAGTCGCAACCGGCGATCTCGAGTCGCAACAGGGGGTTACGAGTCGCAACAGCTGGTTACGAGTCGCAACAGGTGGTCTCGGCTCGTCATGATCCGGTTACGAGTCGCAACAAGACTCGCAACCATGGTTTCGGCTCGTGCTGCTGGGTGTGAGGTTCCGAGTCGCAACGATCACCGGTCTCGACTCGCAACCGTGTGGTTAGTCAACGCAACAAACTTCCTGATTTCATGCAGAATTCTTTCAATCCGTTTCAAGGTTTCCAAACATAACCAAATCAATTATCATGAAATCAGTTACAAGACATGCTAAATCTCGATCAAACAAGACAACTTATTCAAAAATCCATATGAACCCTAATCAACATTCATGAACACTAATCTATTCCATGCCATTTAATTGAACCAACCCTAGAACTTTACACATAACATACGGGTTCAATTCATATCTCAGCCGATTGTTTATTTACCCGGTAATATCACAAGATCATCGTTTAAGCAAACAAGATAGCAAGAATATCAACCACGATCAAACATCACCAACTCGCATACACGACATAGCAATATCAATTTGGTTTTAGTTTAACATCATGCAATAATATATACAAGAACAACACATATTCAATCCTAGTCGGTTGATCTAAGCATGGAACATGTAAATCACAGTGTACATCATACAATCAAATACCAAACAAACACCAAAACACTAACCGGATGAAGATAGAGGATCGATCCGGTTCACAAGCTTCAAAGGGTGTGTGTGTGCCGTCGGGTTCCAAGCAACAAGAGAGAGAGCAAAAGTTGTCTAGGGTTTTGTGTGTTTTCTTGTGTTTAGTGACAAAATGAGAGAACAAAACCCCTTACGGGTGTTTTACTTGCTAAGGAGAAGTGGGCCGAACCCACTAATGGGTTGCCCATGTTCCGAGTACAAGAGGTGCGGCCCAATTTGGGCTTGTGCGGTCGGATGGTGTTGTGTGGTTCGGATTGGGCTTGATTAATACACACATAATAAACACACATATCAAATAATCATTCGCTTAGTAAGTCAAGTTCATATAGTCATAACATGTTCATAAACGTTACACAAAGATAGGTCTAAAGTTCGAGTTGTCACAGTACAACCTGTTCTTTTTGAGAAGAGACAGGAGGAGTTTCAGCTATGGTTTGAGATATTTTTACCAACTGCTGTGAGGAAGTAGCAGCAGTGGTTTGTTGTGACTTTTGTGTTATCACAGATAGTTGCTCTGGTACCTCATCCTCCAGAGTTGCCTTTTTGATGGGTTTGGGGGGTTTTTGAGTTTTCTTTTTCTGTGGCTTTTTGGTGATTGTAGGTGTGGGTTTCAAAACAATTATTTTGCTGCTTTGATCACCTTGAGCAGTGGGCTCAGCAGCAGATACCTGAGGAGCAGCTAAAATTTGCTCAGGCACCTCTGCTTATGTTTTGCAAGGTGTTGATATTCTTGTAAAAGTTTTAGCAGTTAAGCTGTGCATTTGAAAAGATTCACCCTGGTTTATTACAGAAATATCATCCTTACTGAATTTCTTTTCAAAATAATAGCTTAGAAATCTTGGAAACAATAAGAATGATTTTGTTTCAACATTTTTAACCATATCATTAAAGATTTCCTGGGAATAATTAAAATTTTCTTCTTGAAGAATAGCATACCCCAGGTTTTGAATCTTTAAGCAGTTGCTCTGGTATCTCATCCTCCAGAGTTGCCTTTTTGATGGGTGTGGGGGGTTTTTGAGTTTTCTTTTTCTGTGGCTTTTTGGTGATTGTAGGTGTGGGTTTCAAAACAGTTGTTTTGCTGCTTTGATCACCTTGAGCAGTGGGCTCAGCAGCAGATACCTGAGGAGCAGTGTTTGCTACTAAATTCTGCTCAGGCACCTCTGCTTGTGTTTTGCAAGGTGTTGACATTCTTGTAAAAGTTTCAGCAGTTAAGCTGTGCATTTGAAAAGATTCACCCTGGTTTATTACAGAAATATCATCCTTACTGAATTTCTTTTCAAAATAATAGCTTAGAAATCTTGGAAACAGTAAGAATGATTTTGTTTCAACATTTTTAACCATATCATTAAATATTTCCTGGGAATAATTAAAATTTTCTTCTTGAAGAATAGCATACCCCAGGTTTATTAAAAGAAGTTGTTTTATTTGAAGCACACATTAACAGGGTATGGAATAAAAATCTTGTAGCAGGAGGGAATAAACATTTTTGTAAGGTATCCCTCTTCATCATTGTATCAGCATACCCTCTTTCAATGAAGTCAATTTTCAACTCATTTTTGGGAAAGGAGGTTTTACCTTGTTGATCATTGAGTGCAAAGACTTCAGAGATGGATTGTGGTGTGATTTTGACAGCTTTGCCCTTTAAGGAAGAGTTAATGGCAGTGATAGTCTCACCTTGTTTTTCAAGGGTTGCATTTTTCCAAAACTCTCTTTGGGTGGTCAAGAAAATTGGTGCATCTACTGTTAACAAATTTTTGTACTTTGAAGCAGTGATCATATCGAGGATGGAATCGAAAGCATCTGTGGTGACGGGTTTTGTGAGAAGACCCAGAAGATTGTGAGAAGGTTTGTGTGGAGTTTGGCCTTTTGAGAGGCTTCTTTGGAAGATGATTTTGCGGAAGACTTCGATTTAGTCATTTTGAAGAAGACGATCGAAGAAATTTGTGAAGGAATTTGATGAAATGTGAAGGAAACTGCTTTGAGAAGAGAATTTTTAAGAATTCAATTCGATAGTAAAACCCTGTTTGGGGTTTTGAAAGGGGGTTTTATGGAGAAAAAATGAATGCTAACATGGCAGCGGTTACAAAAGGTCTGACCACTATGTACTCTCCATGTGTCATCCCCTGATGAAGTGAAGGACAATACTTTTGTGAAAACTACTGATGAAGGCAGTGGTTGGAACGGTAATGAAGGCAGTGGATGATTTTTACTATCAGTAGATAGCATATGAGTGGATACAACACTGATTTTGAACAACAGTCCTTATCAAAGGAATAGGGGAACAGGGGATGACTTTTAGCAGTGGACAGACTTTTGATGTAGAGCAGACTTTTGAACTCATCAGTGGATATGGCAGACTTTTAGGATTTTAATGAAAAAATTCATTTTTAGCTATTTTTAAGGATGGATTTTTGATTTTCTGAAAACATTTTAATGCTTTTATTCATAGAAAAACAGGATTTTGCCTGTTATTCCATGTTTAGCATGCCAATCCTAGAGATCAAGCTTTCAAAGGTGAGTGTGTCTAATGCTTTGGTTAGCACATCTGCCAGCTGATCCTTAGTTGGAACATGATGCAGAGAAATCAAACCTTTTTCATAGCAATCCCTCACAAAGTGATGTCTGATGTTGATGTGTTTGGTTGTTGAATGAGAAACTGGATTTTTTATGATATTTTCTGCTGCCTGGTTGTCCAACATAAGTGGTGTATTCAAGGCAGTGATACCAAAATCCGGCAACTGATTTTGAAGCCAGAGCAGTTGGGCTGTACAGCTTGCAGCAGCTATAGATTCTGCCTCAACAGTGGATGTGGAAACAGCTGCTTGCTTTTTGCTTTGCCAAGACACTAAGCAATTGCCTAGGAATTGGCACCCTCCTAAAGTGGACTTCCTTGTTTTGTCACATCCAGCAAAGTCACTATCTGAGAAACCTGAAAGCTCAATTTTGCCATCAGCTGGATACCAGATACCAAGTGTGGGAGCACCTTTGAGGTATCTGAATATCCTTTTTACAGCAATAAGGTTTGACTTTCTAGGGGCTGATTGGGATCTTGCACAGACACATGTTGCAAACATGATGTCTGGTCTAGATGCAGTTATGTATAATAAAGACCCAATCATGCTTCTGTATAAGGTCTGATCAACCAATTCATCCTTCTCATCAGACATGAATAGTTTATTTGTTCCAGTGGGTGTACTGCATGGCTTACAATCATCCATATCAAATTTCTTTAAAAGTTCTTTGGTATATTTGCCTTGATGGATAAAAGTCCCATTTTGCAGTTGTTTCACTTGGAGACCAAGAAAACACTGGAGTTCACCCATTGCACTCATTTCAAACTCAGCTGTCATGAGTTGCCTAAACTCTTCACACATTTTGTTACATGTACTTCCAAAAATGATGTCATCCACATAAATTTGGACAATCATCAAATCCTTCCCTCTCCAATTTAAAAACAGTGTTTTATCAATTCTGCCTCTGGTGAAACCAATGGAAAGTAGAAAGGTGGAAAGAGTTTCATACCAGGCCCTTGGTGATTGTTTCAGGCCATACAAAGCTTTATTCAGCTTGTAGACATGATTTGGATTAAATGGATCCTCAAAACCTGGAGGTTGACAGACATAAACCTCTTCTTGAATCTTACTATAGAGGAATGCACATTTGATATCCATTTGATACACCTTGATGGTGTGGTTGACAGCAAAGGTCATAAATAATCTGATAGCTTCAAGTCTTGCTACAGGGGCAAATGTTTCATCATAGTCAATGCCCTCTTCTAGTCTGTAACCTTGAACCACAAGCCTGGCTTTATTCTTGACAACAATGCCCCTTTCATCAGTTTTGTTTTTTGAAGACCCACTTTGTGCCAATAGGACTTACACCTTCTGGCAGTGGTACAAGCTCTCATACTTGTTGTCATTTGAACTGTTGGAGCTCCTCTTGCATGGCTTCTACCCAGCTATTGTCTTTCAGTGCCTCTTGGTACTTGACTGGCTGATGGAGAGACAGAAAACTAGCAAAAAGAAAAATGTTTTGGGATTGGCTTCTTGTGAGCACCCCTTCATTGATGTTGCCAATGATTTGGTCAGGTGGATGAGATCTCAAGAAGCTTAAATCTCCTTGGTATGGTATGATGGCATTTGTTGGTGAAGGCTGCAGATGTGTATCATCTGAGCTAACCACTGCTGGTGACTTTGATGATCCAGTAGTGGCTTCAAAAGGTGGTGGAATAGGAGGTAAAGGTGTGGACACAGGATGAATTTGATCCACTGCCTGAGGACTTTTATCAACAGTGTTTGATGATGTGGAAGCAGAGGTTAAGGGGCTACTTTGGTCAACAACTGTTGAGGTAGCAGTGGTTGAGCTTTGATAGCTGTTTTGAACATCTGCTGCTCGTCCCATTTTGACAGACTTTTGAGGGATGATGATTTCATACCCATAGTCTGGTGTTGAATCCTCTAATGGACCTGCACTGTTAGTCTTGACAGCAGTGTTTTCAAAAGTGAATTTATCAAGATCAAACAAATCAGCAGGATTTGCTGGGATTTTCATTGATAAAAGTTCATTAAACTTTACATTCAAAGTCTCCTCCACTGCTTTGGTCCGTGTATTAAACACTTTGTAGGCCTTGGCAGTGGTTGAGTATCCCAGGTGATAACCACAGTCTACTTTGACTGCAAATTTTGAGATGGAATCTTTTAAATTCAAAATAAAACATGGGCAGCCAAATACTTTAAAGTATGAGATCAGTGGTTTGATTTTATACAGAATTTCATAAGCAGTCTTTTTGTGCCTGGGGTTGATTAAAACTCTGTTTTGGACATAGCAAGCAGTGTTTACTGCCTCTGCCCAAAAGGTTAATGGCAAACCTGAATCTGCAAGCATGGTTCTGGCAGCCTCAATCAAAGTTCTGTTCTTTCTTTCAACAACCCCATTTTGCTCTGGTGTTCTAGGGATGGTGTACTGCCTTACAATCCCTTTCTTCACACAGAAGGCATCCAACTCCTTATTTTTTAATTCTGTGCCATTGTCACTCCTGAAGACTTTCACTGGAAGGTCAAATTGCTTTTCAACCTGTGTCACAAAGTCTTGCAAAATGCCTGCAGTCTCATCTTTTGAGTGTAAAAAGAAAGTCCATGTAAACCTAGAGAAGTCATCAATAATAACCAAACAATATCTCTTCTTTTTCAGACTCATAACTTGAACTTGGCCAAACAAATCCATGTGCATCATTTGCCAACACTGGGTTGTTTTGGACTCTTCAATGGACTTAAATGAGCTTTTATGCTGTTTTCCTTTTAAACAGGAAACACAATGCTCAGGACATGAAAACAGTTTTTGTGGTAAGCCTCTTACTAGGCCATTTTTTGAAATTTCAGTGATTGTCTTGAGATTTGTGTGCCCCAGTCTTCTGTGCCAAAGTTCTGTCTCTTTGTTAGAGGCAGCTGAGAACAGACAGACATCAGTCCTGGGACACTCTTTTGACATATCAACAACATAAACATTGCCACTTCTTTGAGCAACAAGTTTTGTTTTTCCAGATTTAATTATTGCTTCAATCTTTTCAACCATTTCTGGTCCAACAATCCTACAACACTCCTTTGTGAAGAATGACCCATACCCCTTATCACTCATTTGTGAGACACTCAGGAGGTTGAATTTCAGATTGTCTATCAGATTGACATTTTCAAATTTTACATTTCCAGACTGAACTGTACCAGACCCCAGAACTTTCCCTTTACTATTATTCCCAAAGGATATATCACCCCCTCCATGGATTTTGAAATCTTTGAGTAGGGCTTTACATCCTGTCATGTGCCTGGAGCCTCCACTATCTACATACCAAAAACTATCTAAGCATGCAGAAGCTCCCTTGGCTGCAGCCATTATGGCACAATCACATTGATGATCACCTTCTTCATCAGCTCTCCTTTCTTCCTCACCAGCTTTCTTCACTTCTTCTCTCTCTCTTTGTCTTCTTTGGACCAAGGGTCAGACAGTGGTTCAATCAGGGTTTCTGAATTTTCTTTCAGCAGTAGTTCACCAGCAACTGCAGTAACCACTGCTTCAGCAACTTCATCCACTGCTTCAGCACTTAGCTGTTCACCTTCAGTTTCTACCCCTTCTGGTATTGACTCTAATGCCATCAAACAAAATTCATTATCAAAAGTTTCATTAGAAGCATAGAGAGCAAAATTTTCATCACCAGGTTCATCAGGCATGCTGCTCCAATCAACAAAGCCTTGTGTGAAAAAGCTTTGCTGATCTGGTTGTGCCACTGTTGGAGCAGCTTGTTGAGATGCAACAGGTTGCACCTGTGCCTGAGGAACAGGGGCCTGAACATACTGAATTTGTGGAACAGTGGTTTGAACATAATGCACAAGCACAGGGGTTGCAGTATAGTGAGCAGTGTTAACATGTGCTGCAGGGGTATATTGGGTATAGTGCACAGTGCTTTGTTGTTGTGGTCTAGGGTTTGAGCTGGGATGAGTAATTATTGGACCAGTGGTTTGACTCCTGCATTCCCTAGCAAAATGACCTAGCCTATTGCACTTGTAGCACTTAATTTTTTACTTATCCAACCCCACCTTTAAATTCCCATGAAGCCCTGGGAATTTTCTCCCTGTTCTTTTGTAGAATTTGCTTATTCTAACACTAAGCAAAGCCAATTGATGCAAAATATCCATCTCTTCTAAGTCAGTGGGATCAAAATGTTGCAAATCATTGAGTTCAAAACATAGATTATCTGACATCTGGTTTTCACAGTTTGCAGTGAAAGCATAATTTGCAGAGTGAGGATCAGAGTTGATAAAACCAGCAGTTATGTCAATAAAATGATCAAAACTCTAATCCTTACTACTGCTACCAGATTCTTCCTGACCAAAAAGAGCTGTGCTGCCAAATGAATAGTCATCTGCAACTTTTCTAGACTCTTGCAACCTCGTTTTCTGGTTTATCTCCCTTTCATAGGTCAGGAGTCTACCATGGAGTTGGGTCAGGGTCAGATCCTTGAACTCAGCTGAATTTCTAGTAACAAATGTAATTGTGTCCCATTTTTCAGGTAGTGATCTAAGAAACCTGCTATTTTGAGTTGCATTTGAAAATGTAACTTTAACAAGCCTTAGTTCACTAAGGAGACAACTAAAACGTTTAAACTGTTGGGTTAATGATTCACCCTTGATGTGATAAAATGTTTCATACTGCTGATTCAGAATTTCCCTGTTGTTTTCAATAACCTCTTCTATTCCCCCAAATTGTTCCTTCAATGCATCCCACAATTATTTGGCACTGTTACAATTTAACAGTCCAGCATAAATTTCATTGGGTAATGCAGAAGCTATGATGCTAAATGCTTTGGCATCGAGTTCGAATTTTTGAAAATCAGTTTCAGTATAGTTTTCAGTTGGTTTAGGGATGAACTTCTTTTATCCTCGGCAATTGGCACCATAGGAACATGGGGACCAAAGACAACAGACCTCCAACATCCAGTATTCTGTTGAGCGAGGATGTGACCCATCCTTCTCTCCCAGATGTTGTACTCATTACGTTTAAGCATGGGAGGTTTGAAAAGAGAGCCAATGTTATTCTTATCATCTTGTGATTGTGACGTCATCCTGGTTGTTTTACAGGCACTGATTAATCAACTTTAATGATGATTAAACCTTGCTCTGTTTTTCAACAAAATGAACAAACTATCAGTATTAACGATTGTGAGCTAAACTATTTATGTCAAAATGATTGTTAAATCAAATTTGACTGTCCAGGCTCTGATACCAATTGTTAGGATCTAAGTTTGGTTTTGATTGTGTTTTACGTTTGAATTAAGATGAAGATGAATGAGTTGTGCAGCGGAATTATAATGGAAACAAACTTTGTACACAATCAAACAGGAGAATTGCTTTAATCAAACATTTTCGACAAAGAACTAAAAGATTGAATTTATTTCAATAAAGATTACAATGCATGAATGAATACAAACTCCCCCTCAGCCTGAGCTCACAGTATTTATTCGTACAGGAAGAAGATGGTGAAAGAGCTAATAGAACAGTACAGAGCACTGTTCTATTTATAGGCACGAGCAAACTACTGAAGCATCTAAGCTGACGTCACCATGAAAGTGACATCTAACCTCCTAACAAACTCTAACCTCTGATCTATACAACCCCTGCTATGCGAACTACTGTTATTACAATTCATTACATAAAGTAAACAAAACTACTGCTGCATCCTTCCACTTCTATGAACCCAGTAGTACTTGTCATGATCAGCAGTGCTTGACTCAAGGCAGTAGATTGGGCAGTAGGGCTTTAGTTCTTCATCAGTCTTTGACTAGATCAGTAGTTGTAGGTCAGCAGTTTGTATGATCAGTAGATAGGAGGTCAGCAGATGTTGAAATCACTTTCAAGGGGAGAGACTTGTATGCATAACATCTGCTTATTCTGGATCCACTGACCTGGTCCAGTTTTGGCTTTAATTATCTGTTCCTCTGGTAGGGTTCAATCCCAACAGTTTCACCCCGGTGTAGAGTTTTGTAAGGTTTAGGGTTTATTATTTGTTTGATACTTGGTTTGTGACTAATTGAATTGCATTTGAATCATTAGATAATTGTCATACGTTGTATTGTATTTGCGAATTGTCGAATGAACAATTAAATTTGACTTTGTTAAATGAATATGCGTTTTTATGCCTTGTTTTTTATAGGATTTACTTGTCCAAAGTAACGATGTGACAACTCACACTTTCAAGGTTAGCGTCGTTTAACCTAGTGATCCTAACTACGTATTATTCTTTTTCACAATCCTTCTTATGATAAACTTGTCAAAGGTAATCAGTTATGATTGAATGTTATAAGTTGTGTTATAAAAAGTGCTAGACTAGTTTGGACGGCCGCACAAATTGAGCGGGCCGCACTGTGACAACTATGCCTACAGTTATCATTAGCCAATCCCAAACAATTTTGTAAGCATTAAAACCTTGTGTTCTATTTCTTGGATTGTGTAATTATCTATGATACTTGCACAATAACAATCCTTGTTCAAATCCAAACCCTTAAACACTTTCTCGAAAGTTATACGCAAACTGATACGTAAACGTAATTAGTTTAATGTGACAAACACTCCGGAATAGTGACATAAGCTTAAAATACCTTAGATAACCTTTACATAACTTAGAAATAAGTTTTGAAGGGTTTGGTATGGCAAAAACAAGTTTATTCGATCGCAGGGACTATTTGCGTCAAACTGCAAAAGTCTACCGATTCGTATAGTAACATACACTCCGGAACATGATCATAAGTTAAACATACCATAAATATCCTTTACAAAGCTTAGAAATAAGCTTTGAGGGGTTCGGTGTGAGGAAATAAACTTATTTGATTAACAGGGACTAAAAGCGTCAAAAAGTGCATAAGTTTGCATTTACGCGCATATCTTATGTTCTGAACATATCCAGACATCCAAAAATCTTTTTTTCATTAAAATATTTTATTTTAGTGATTGGAATGCTAAAATACCATTCGTCGCGCAATCTGGATCGTTTTTTGGGTCCGTTCGCGTTTCGTCGTAATTAACCAAATAACGTGATCGTACGACCAAACGAACCGACATCTGAGATATTTTCAAGCATATTTCAAGTCCCCTATACTTTGACATCATTATTGAGCCTTGAAATTGGGTTAACGGGGCTTAAACGTGTCGAAAGCCAAGTTTTCTGCATGCAGGGGCTGTTTCTGCCAAACTTTCAAACTTACTGGACACTAGGTCGCGGGCCACGAAGGCAAGACCTGTATCCTACGCGGGGCGCGACAGCTGCCTCTAGGCAGATTCTTTGAATCTTCAATTCAGCTGCTGATCTTGGTTTTTAATCCTAGTTTTAGCATACGTTGGGCTTGTTTAAAGGCTCCCCGAGTATTTAAATCAATGGGCAACATGTGTATGGTCAAGATTAAGCCTTGAACAAATAAAAAACACATGGAATGATCTTAATGGATCAAGAAATTCTATAAATACCCATGAAGTTTTCATTCCAACTTGCTTATTCCATTTTTCTTTCACCTTGGATCTGATTGAAGCTATCCCTTTTGGTTGAATGCTTCATTCTTCAGTTTTCTTTATTCTTGATCCAAGCTTGGACCCTTTGTAAGTTTCTTTCATGCTTGGTTATGCATTTTACGCATGAAAGTCAAACAGTGTTTGACTTTCCGCTTTGACCATGTTTTGGTAAACACAAAGTTCGTTTAAACTTTGCAACGTGAGCGTAATCACGATGGTTATGGTTCCTTGTGACTATACCTACTGATTACCACGTTTATTAGGCGTAGTGACGAGTCATAGTTTCGGTCAAAACGCCTATTATGCGCATTTTGCGACGAAACTATTTTCGGGTATTAAAACACTTTGTTTTGATATCAAACCTATTTTCTAACTTAGTTAAACATGTTTTTAACTCGTCACTTTTAGTTTAGTGCTTATTTAGGGTCGTAAGTTAAGCGGTCTAAACAACTGCCTAGACTTTCGAACCCGACCCATTTGGTTAATCATTAGGATCCGGCCAAACATATTTTGTGACCATATTTGTTTAGAGAATAACCTTCCGAGGTTATACCTTATGGTCACTTCGTTTAGTTAGTTGTATGATAGGTAGTTTATATGCCTTAGGAAAATGACCAAATTGCCCTTTTACGCATAATTTCATTTTAAGCATATATAACCTTAATTTTGACATCTAAACTGATTATTTAATGTTATTAGACATGTTGAGGCATATAATACTTGTCATAGGACTAGTTAGGCAGTCTGAACGCGCTTTTGCGCGAACGACACGTTAACGTAGCGTAAACTAGCTTAACGAGTCGTAACGGGTCATAAGCACTTAGGATAGGTTCCGATTTAGAATATAGTCTTTGTTAACCATATCATATGAGTTCCAATACTCATTTGGTTTACGAGACCTCATTCCATCCGATCTTCCGATTTAGGTCCAGTTTATTAACATAGTTACCTGTATTAGGTGTCGTTTGATTTTCATGATCCTTCGAGCGTTACTTGGTTGTTATTTCAAAACTATTAAGCAATATTAATTGAGTACATAGTCCTCTCTTTTACCGCTTTCAAATATTTTGGGGTGAAACACTTGTGCCTACTTGTTACTTTCATGTTATTCATGCTTTCACGACATATACATGTTATGTTCATCTAGTAAACATATAGTACATGATTTCAATTACGTTTTGCTATGTATGTTAACTGAGCATGCTAGCACATTGATTTCATAAATACTTTTGCTACATATGTTTACTAAGCATATGGGCGCATTAATTTACATTACATTTCTGCTTCGTATGTTTACTTAGCATACCTAGTACATGGTTTTCACATGACATTTGATTCTACATTGACATTTTACCTATGGGGTTGAGTAAATACTTTTTATTCACCATACGTGACATTTAGTTATACATCGACATTTTACCTATGGGGTTGAGTAAATACTTTTTATTCACCATACGTTACATTTAGTTATACATCGACATTTTACCTATGGGGTTGAGTAAATACTTTTTATTCACCATACATGACATTAGTTGTTATCTGACATTGGTCTGACAAGAAATTTTTGGTGGTTTATTTGGTAAGTGATTTAATAACGAGGCGTGTGTAATATGATAAAAGCATGGTGGATACGTCGCTGGTACTTCCTATATATAAGTGCTATTATGATATTACATATCGCAGCGTTATCTAAACCACTTTAACATAAACAAAGACATGATACATTTTATACAAAGACACGACATATTGTTTACAAGACACTGTTTTTCAAATAACTTATTTTGTACAAACTCGTTTTTACTTGGTTATTTATTTAACCATGCATCATTCTTTTATATCATCTGGTTTTCGTATCGATTTTAACATGATTTTATAAAAGAAAACATTTTTTCCAGATTCATGACTACATTTTGTTAAACACTTCTTTTAAGTTTGTCATGAATCCCTCAAACAACAAAACCTATGTATCTCACAGGCATTTTTATGCTGACGTACCTATTTTCACATGTGTTTCAGGAATTAATGTATGATGATGATCGTGCTACACTTAGGCGGACTTGGGCTTTAGTGACTTAAAAGAAGCAAGACAATTTAATTTACTTTACGTTTTCTGTTAAATTCCAAGACATTGTAAACAATTATTCTAGTAAAACCAAACTTTAAATACCATGTGTTGTGAAACAATGATTTTGTTACTCCACTCCCCGACGTTTCCGCCGCAGTTTGTTATTTTACGCGGTCGGGGTGTGACAGAAGAGTTGGTATCAGAGCTCATGGTTATAGGGAATTAGGTTATTAGTAATGCTTTGACCTAGTCTATAACCTTCCTAGGACCCTAACACTTGATTCTTGTGTTTAGAACTTAAAACAATATCGTCACCTATCTTTGGGTGACAACCACAACCAGAACATAAAATACAAATCCGTTTTGAAAACCAATCATCTGTTCTTGGATGATTTGTTATAAGGCTTTGAACCTTCAAAGTTTTCAAAAGCTTGTCAAAGTTAGGGTCTTATAATGTGAACACGTGCAATCTGGAAGGGTGGGTGCCTGTACCTTAAGCTTTCTATCTAAGGCTAGATTGTTCGTACAAATCCGCAGTATCAGACCAGTCATTCTTAACTGGGAACTCTTGGGGTGAGTGTCCACTTATAGGCTAAAGCATGTCTTCGCGATACATTATTATGACCCGTTTACTTTGATTAGTCACCGTGTCGTTTGTTTGTTTTAAGTAACGAACAAATGATCACAATCCTTATGCCTTATCGATATTCTTTTAAGCATTCAACTTTTACTTTCCAATATCATCTCACTCGTTTCTTTTCATGTTTCTTTGCTCTTTTAGAATGCCTCCTTGATGTGACCAAACTCAGGATGCCGCTATGGCAGCCTTAATCACTCAGCAAATCGCTTCTGTACTCCCAAACCTGATAGCCCAGATAAACCAAGCAAACAATAACAATAACAACAACAACAATGCACCCGCTCTGTGCAACTATAAACAGTTCAACTCAGCTAAGCCACTCACATTTACTGGGTCTAAAGGGGCCACTGGGCTCCTACAATGGTTTGAGAGTCTCGAAAGCACGTTACGTCATGTACAATGCCCAAACGAGCGAAAGGTTGAGTTTTTATCAAGTGTATTCCAGAAAAGAGCACTCACATGGTGGAACGGTGTAATGAGGGATAGGGATGCCGATGTGGCAATGGCACAAACCTGGGAAGAGCTTAGAGCTCTAATGATGAAGGCGTTCTGTCCTCGTCATGAACTCAAGGCATTGGAAAGAGAACTCGGTGGTCTTAAACAAGACAGCGATGAACATCGTGCTTACACTAACCGGTACGAATAATTGAGCTTGTTGTGTCCAACTATGGTTACACCTTTGGATAAGGCAATTGAGAAATACATCGATGGCCTTCCTGACCCAGTTCAGGACATTGTTACTGGTAGTAATCCTACCACAGTTAGACAGGCCATTGAACTATCCGCTACCCTAACTGAATCTCAGATCAGAAAGGGTAAACTTTTCCGAAAAGGCGACAAGATACAAATAGCTAACACTACTCAAGAGGAAAACAATGGAAACAAAACCGAATCTTCTAAGAAGCGTAAGGCTTCACAAAACTATGCGGTTGCTGCTCAACCCAAGCAAAACACTCACAACCAACCAGCTCAACCTCCTGTAAGGAAACCTTATACCGGTACTACACTGATATGCAACAGATGTAATGCACACCACCTAGCTCACCTATAGTGTCGTCCGTGTGCATCATGTGGGCGACTCGGTCACCTGGCAAATGCTTGTCGAACTAACCCGAACCAAGGTGGTCCAAACCAACCTCAAGCCAACCCTGCTCAAGCTCGCTTTCCACCTAGTTCTTGCTACAACTGTGGCGAGATGGGCCATTTCAGAAACAATTGCCCAAAGCTTGTTAATGAAAATCCAGCCCGTGGATAAGCAATTGGCCAACTGGAAGACGATGCCGCTTTGAAACAACTGGACTTTATGTTTTATTTTCTTTGTTATCCAAAACTATGAAACAATTACGTTGGTTTTTAAATAAATCTTTGTCCGCACTTCGACGTACAAAAACAAGTGTGGTTACATATGTGTATGACATACCCTTACGATACCGACACCAAGGAACGATGTTCCTTGCAAGACAAACTACTCTTGTAGTTCTCTCATTCATGTAATCGCTCGCGATCTCCTCGAAAATCCTAAGTACTTGTTCCCTTCTAAGAAATAAAGTACAAGGTACAAGTTACAACTTTGGACGAATACTCAAAGTACCACTTTAAATCCTTGCTTGGACATCTAAGGGTACTTTTCATAAGTCCTTCAATAGTCTTATGCAATATGTCTATGTACATATCATTACATTCTGGTTTTCATAACATCATACCTAGTATATGTTTTCAAAACATCCTCCACGATTCAAAAAACATTTCATATGGTTTAAAAACATTTTAACATAGTATATTTACTTAATATACTAAATGTATAATTTCAAAAGCATTAAACACATTTCCAAAGAACCCCATGCATAGTTTTCATGAACACTTCACTTCGTGTGTTGATTTAGCACACCTAGTACAAGGTTTCAAAACTTTTCCCGCTACACGAATTCCAAAATTCTTATGAGATCTTCCTATCTTCATAGTCAACTCCTTGTGGAAATTTAAAGTGCAAAATCAAAGTCCATGGATTGGATTCATGGTATACTTTAAGTACACGTGTATAAATCAATAATAAGTTCACAAACAAATTTATAACAAGTTGATAACAAATTGATGACCAAGTTGACAATTATGTGATTATGTGTTTATGTGTGAATCTAATTGCTCGCTATCTAAATTCTCATAGAATTTTCCATATTTTTATATGATGGATTCTTAGAAGGATATCCAAAGGATCTATCTTAAATCCTTAATGGGCTTCTATGTAATAGTTAAGACCCTTGGATTGTAAAGTTCTATTCCAAAGTTAAAGAGACCCCTTGGGTGGTCTAGTTAAAGAGATTGATTCGTCAATCTAGTTAAAGACATCATTCGTTGATGTAGTTAAAGAGACCCCTTGGGTGGTCTAGTTAAAGAGATTGATTCGTCAATCTAGTTAAATGTAACACACCGAAAACGGGTTTGGTAATCAAACCACGTTAACACTACACGACGGGGAAAATACAGTAAGTGATAAAACTTACCCGGTAAATTGTAGGATTTAAATAAATAAATCTAATATATATATTAAAAGGATGAGAAATACTTTGAGAAAGCAAAGTATATAAAAAGGCCCGAGATTTAACGGGACTTAAAATAAAACGGGTAGTGAACAAGATAAAGTAACTAGGAAATAAATAACTTAGTACAAGTCTTGTAATTTAATGAAAGAAATTAGTTTGATGTGCAAATAGTCTAAAAAGATAAACTAAAGGGGCTGATTATGTATAAGTGGCCAAACTAGACTTTAAAAAAAATAAAAATAAATCAAACACACACACATCAGTGTGTGCGTGGATGGGAGCGACCAGGAGAGGGGGAGAACCCCCAAACCCTTATTTCATCTAATTTGATTAATTGAAGGGTGAATTGGGCATGTAATCGCTGCATGAATCAAAAATCTTGATCACCTACACTTGTCTAACATTGGGTAAGTTGCAATTTCAGATTCGGTGATGTTTGATTTTTGGGTAAAGTTTAATTAGTAGAAATTTTGGAATGAATGTTGAATCTATGAGTGTTATTGTGATTATATCTTGGTTTAGAAACAAACCCTAGCAGAAAATTTGATGAATTGTTGTCAAAACTAGGGGTTTGGTATTTACCCTATTATGTGCTAAGTGGGTTTTATGTTAAGATGATGTACACTCAGATTAGAATGTAAGATTGATGAATATTGAGGTTATGATATAAGTTCTTGATGTAGTTCACGAACACTAGACTTAGAGTTTTGAATATGTTGATGTAAATCTTGGTAAAGATAACTAGTTATGAACTAGTTAGTAAATAAGTGTTATTATGCACATTAGGTGTTTGTTAAAATGCCCGAATGAATGTTGACATAATGAAATTATGAAAGAAACGCATTATTGGCTAACTCGACTAACTACGTTTGTACGGAATAATATGGGTTCTAAATGTGATGTTGATTGAACTTATTTTGCATGTAATATGATTGAAGTTAGTTGATTGTCGAAAGTCAAATAAACCAACATTGAAGTCGGATAGTAGTTCCGACATAGAGTTTGTAAGATGGAATAGTCGTAAGTAATAATGACTAAACTAACCGTCTACGAATTATGATGATAGTTTGACGCTTGACAAGCTAGGTGGAGGCTTGGAAAGGAGGCGGGTCAAACGAAGAAAATAAGAAGTAAAAGCATGTTTCGGATGCAAGGTAAGTAAAACTTACACCTACTTGTAGTATACGTGTTTATTTTATAGGCGATAAATACAACAAAGGATTTGGTTCGAATTATGGGTTCCAACACGAAACGAATTGGGTCTGAACGAATAGAAACATTTTAAACCATGATTAATGGTGAAAAAAAGGCAAAATGGTAAACTAGTCATGAATTGGTTAATAGTTTAAGAGTTTTCTGAAAGTTACCTTATAGCGTAACTAGTAATGGAAAATGGGTAAAAATGGAAATCTAGTCATGTATTGACTAAAGTAAAATAAGTTTCAAAGGACACCCATAGCATAAGCCGAATGGGTTAAAAATATAGGAAATTGACTTTAGAAAGAAAGGGTGTTACAAGTGAGAAAATGCAAAATGGTTCGGATGTGTGATTTGTAATTAAAAACCATGTTTTTGTTACATATGAAAATTTTGGGTTATGTAGATCGATCGGGTCAAATGGTGGGAATAACGTCATTTGACAAAATCAACTAATGTGGTGGTCAAGTCACGTGTTACAGGAGCGAATAGTAATTTGGATAATTGCTTCGCCATAGAATATCGGTAATAAAAGCAAGGTGTTGAAACGGGTCATTAGGTTGACTCGAGCCAGGTACGTATAAATACGATTGCTGTTAAACATACAATTTTTTGGGCCACATAAGTAGCAAATGCCCTTCGTCGTAAATGAGGGGCTAAAGTTGACTAAAATGCCCTTGTTGGGTAAACCGGGCAAACGACCTTTAAAGGTTGTTGGAAATAAGTGTTTTGGTTGATTAAATCCTTAAGATAAGTATAAAAGGGATGTTATGGGACCTTAGTGCATAAATACCCTTAATGGGTCAAAATAAGCATACAAACGAAAACGGGTTTAATTTGTGTAATAAACTGGGGATTATAATCTAGTTGGTAGATAACATTAAGTTGAAGAAGTATATGAGATATAAAGGTCAAATACACAAGTTTGATGATAAAATCACGAACGGGTCAAAAGTTGGCAAAAAGGGTAATAAGCCAAATACTTAAAAGTCTGAAATTTTGTTAAACCGGATGTTAGATTTTAACTCCATATGATGGAGAATCAAATTACAAACACGTAGGAAGAAACGGTAGGTTAAACGGACGAGCGGATTGAAAGATACGAAAGTTTTCGTGTCAAAAACGGCAAAAAGGAAAGGAATGATGCAGGGGTCACCGTAACTTACGGTTCCACCGTAAGTTACGATGGACATGATTTGGTTACGGTAAATGCCTACTGTTGTACGGTTGAATAATTGAAACACAGAGGCCACCGTAACTTACGGTGCCACCGTAAGTTACGGTGGAGGTCAGAAATGAGTTTTGTTTTGGATTTAAGATATCCATGTTGGATTTTCCTAATTTCCCCGTTGTATTAGTTTAATTAATTATAAAACTGACATTTAAGTTGGTTTTGATCACAGGTGAATGTCGAGAGTCCCGGATGAAGATCGAGCATCGAGCAATAACCGAACACACATTAAACAAAGCTTCCGCAACGTTGTTTTGTCGTTATTCTTAACGGCGAATTAAATCACATTATGTATATCACTTAAGTTGTAAAAGCTTTTAACAAACCCGTACTTCTGACGTATATATATAATCATTAATTAAATGATTATTTTCGCAACATATACGTTAAACCTTGATTTATAAGAACGGGTGTTACAAGTTGGTATCAGAGCCTTGGTTTAAGAGATTCGAGTATGGTGGGGAGGAACCATGCTTGGACTTAAACCATATGCTCTTGACAAAGAATAGTGTTCGGTTCGAGGCTTGATCGCAAATCCGGTAAGTGCATGTATGCTAATGGTCTAGCGTATTAAAGTGTTGTAGACAACACATAGGGTTACCGTGTAATACACGTTACCCCAATTGAATGATTGATATAGTTGACAAAAATACGCGCGTTGACGCGTATAGTAGAAAAAGCCTTGTATTATAATACAGGCGATTATTGAAGTTGATATTACTAACTTTTTTGAATATCATGATTGAAGGACACTTGCATTTAAAGATGACAAGAGTTGAACAAATTAAGGATATGATAGAGGAACGGTCCAAAGTATGACGAGAGGGGCATGCTCACCGAGGACTAAATCGCGTAACGACCGCGAACAAGGTTAATGGCATCACATTTTAAATAATCGCACAAATAGTAATATGCAACAAATAAGTAGAAATTGAAAGTTGCATATGTAGATTGAAAACTTGGAAAAATCCGAATAGAGAAAGTATTCGGGATATTGTTTCCAAGAGAAACAAATAGAGGCGTTACTTACATAGGGCGTGATGTGAAAACTATAAAAAGGTCATGTGTGTCATGTGTTAATCGCTTACTCTGGCCAAGTAAGTAGTGGCATATGAAACCATGAACTTCTTATGGCGGACACATTTACATCCGATGTAGTAAGGGCGGAGTGAATGGGACTAATTAAAAAGTACCCAAATGAATCAGATAAGCAAAATATTTGATAATAATGTAAACGCACAACCGAGTGACGGAAGCGTATTACATCAGGATAATGAGCCCGAGTGAAGGGACAAAGAAGCATGTAAAATGATTTAGACAAGTATTGGGAGGGAGTGTACTTACACTCGAACCCAGAAAATGCAAGCATGTAAAATGATTTAGACAAGTATTGGGAGGGAGTGTACTTACACTCGAACCCAGAAAACGCAAGCATGTAAAATGATTTAGACAAGTATTGGGAAGGAGTGTACTTACACTCGAACCCAGAAAACGCAAGCTTGTAAAATGATTTAGACAAGTATTGGGAGGGAGTGTACTTACACTCGAACCCGGAAAATGCAAAATATGTCCCTTAACGGGTCGTTTTTGTAAAACATCAAACTTAAAGACAAAGTCGGAATGTAAGATTGAAGCGAGGTCTTAATGCATACCGGGAGGGTTGCAATAATAGCGACTTCGGTAAAACACCCGGTTGGTGGGTAAGGATTTAAACGCATACGTAGACTGAGAAACAGGAACGCGAAATAGAAAGTCAAAAGACTCGGAATATGAGTCATGACTAAAAGATGACAAGAATTTTCGCAAACATAAATTTTGATAAAAAAAAATTTGTTCGGCTAGTTAAAAGTCGAACGGGTCGAACAAAGAATGAAATTTGACGTTCACCAGTGATGAAATTTCACACGAACAAGTCAAACGAATTAAATAAATGATGACGCTTACTAATATAAGTAGGCGCGGACTGAATAAGTAAAAGTGTGAGATGTAAACTAACCTATGTAAAGGGTTATGGGCATTAAGAACGTTAAGATAAAAGAACCCGGGTAATGGGTTGTATAGAAGTATAAGTATGAACCGGGAAACGGTAAGCGTAGAACAAACTGACGCGTAAATAACGTCAGAAGTCATAAAGTCGGAGGATTAGTCCGGAAGTAAACAAATGAAGCCTTAGACTACGGTCAAGGTCAATTGAGGTTCAAGAGCGAAAATAAACGATTCCAAACATAATAAGAGATGCCTTGAAGCTATATATGTATATATACATTTGAATATATACAAGAATAAAAGATGATCTACGGGATCATCATAACCTACGGGATTAAACACAGTGTTAAGGTCTACGGGACCAAAAAGACCGTTGTGTCATAAAGAGAAGGAAACGAGTTGTTAATATCTCACCTTAAAAAGGTGAAAAATTTAAAGAAAAAGCCTATGAGGCTAAGTGAAAGAACTTACGGGTCAATAGTGTAAAGCAAGGGAACTAGACATGATTCCCTGCGTAAAATGAGAACGGAAAAGAATAAATTATGGGTTGTCAATTTCCTTAATATGAGTAATTGACATAGTTAAAAGGAAAAACGTTAAACTAAAATTCAGTTTTAGTAAGAAACAACGTTTTAACAAATATGAATACTATAAGACGAATTTGGAAATAACAAATATCAAAGAGTATGGGTCTTAACAACGATAGGTGCAAGACGATATATTCGAAAAAGTGGTATTTTCGAAAATGAAAGGTTGATATAAATTAAACATGACGTGACACGATCACGGTCAAGAAATGTAATGTGAAGTGGAATCACATTATCACCAAGTGAGCGGTAACAAGCAACTGGACTAATAAGTCTAGTTAGTGAGACCGGTTAAGGTCATTTAAGTAAGTTGGTTGCTTGTAAGAGGTGGATTCGGTATAACTAAACCGAATAAATGAATTTGAAAAAAAAACAAAAGAAATTGTTGCTAAAAGTGAAAGATTTCACTAAAGACCTTTTTAAACGGGTCAAAGTAACGGACCCATAAAGAATTCGATAGTATATGAAAGTGATGAATATCGCTAAGTAACTAAACTAGTGGAAATAACGAGATCACGTTATTCCGAGTTGCACTATGTCGTATGAGATACCTAGACAAATAATAACCAAAAAGATGTTACCATACTTTTCTGGTAATACTAATAATTGGATAAAAGTATAAGTAATGTTTAAAAGAATTCTCGGCTCAAATACATTGAGTTTAAACTCAATGAATTATGTAAGAAAAGGTTTCGAGGACGAAACCTCTTTAAGGGGGTAGACTTGTAACACCCCGAAAACGGGTTTGGTAATCAAACCACTTTAACACTACACGACGGGGAAAATACAGTAAATGATAAAACTTACCCAGTAAATTATAGGATTTAAATAAATAAATCTAATATATATATTAAAAGGATGAGAAATACTTTGAGAAAGCAAAGTAAATAAAAAGGCCCGAGATTTAACGGGACTTAAAATAAAACGGGTTGTGAACAAGATAAAGTAACTAGGAAATAAATAACTTAGTACAAGTCTTGTAATTTAATGAAAAGATAAACTAAAGGGGCTGATTATGTATAAGTGGCCAAACTAGACTTTAAAAAAAAAAAAATAAATCAAACACACACACACATCAGTGTGTGCGTGGATGGGAGCGACCAGGAGAGGGGGAGAACCCCCAAACCCTTATTTCATCTAATTTGATTAATTGAAGGGTGAATTGGGCATGTAATCGCTGCATGAATCAAAAATCTTGATCACCTACACTTGTCTAACATTGGGTAAGTTGCAATTTCAGATTCGGTGATGTTTGATTTTTGGGTAAAGTTTAATTAGTAGAAATTTTGGAATGAATGTTGAATCTATGAGTGTTATTGTGATTATATCTTGGTTTAGAAACAAACCCTAGCAGAAAATTTGATGAATTGTTGTCAAAACTAGGGGTTTGGTAATTACCCTATTATGTGCTAAGTGGGTTTTATGTTAAGATGATGAACACTCAGATTAGAATGTAAGATTGATGAATATTGAGGTTATGATATAAGTTCTTGATGTAGTTCACGAACACTAGACTTAGAGTTTTGAATATGTTGATGTAAATCTTGGTAAAGATAACTAGTTATGAACTAGTTAGTAAATAAGTGATATTATGCACATTAGGTGTTTGTTAAAATGCCCGAATGAATGTTGACATAATGAAATTATGAAAGAAACGCGTAATTGGCTAACTCGACTAACTACGTGTAATACGGAATAATATGGGTTCTAAACGTGATGTTGATTGAACTTATTGTGTGTGTAATATGATTGAAGTTAGTTAATTGTCGAAAGTCAAATAAACCAACATTGAAGTCGGATAGTAGTTCCGACATAGAGTTTGTAAGATGGAATAGTCGTAAGTAATAATGACTAAACTAACCGTCTTACGAATTATGATGATAGTTTGACGCTTGACAAGCTTGGTGGAGGCTTGGAAAGGAGGCGGGTCAAACGAAGCAAATAAGAAGTAAAAGCATGTTTCGGATGCAAGGTAAGTAAAACTTACACCTACTTGTAGTATACGTGTTTATTTTATAGGCGATAAATACAACAAAGGATTTGGTTCGAATTATGGGTTCCAACACGAAACGAATTGGGTTGGAACGAATAGAAACATTTTAAACCATGATTAATGGTGAAAAAAAAGGCAAAATGGTAAACTAGTCATGAATTGGTTAATAGTTTAAGAGTTTTCTTAAAGTTACCTTATAGCGTAACTAGTAATGGAAAATGGGTAAAAATGGAAATCTAGTCATGTATTGACTAAAGTAAAATAAGTTTCAAAGGACACCCATAGCATAAGCCGAATGGGTTAAAAATATAGGAAATTGACTTTAGAAAGAAAGGGTGTTACAAGTGAGAAAATCCGAAATGGTTCGGATGTGTGATTTGTAATTAAAAACCATGTTTTTGTTACATATGAAAATGTTGGGTTATATAGATCGAACGGGTCAAATGGTGGGACTAACGTCATTTGACAAAATCAACTAATGTGGTGGTCAAGTCATGTGTTACAGGAGCGAATAGTAATTTGGATAATTGCGTCGCCATAGAATATCGGTAATAAAAGCAAGGTGTTGAAACGGGTTACTAGGTTGACTCGAGCCAGGTACGTATAAATACGATTGCGGTTAAACATACATTTTTTTTGGGTCACATAAGTAGCAAATGCCCTTCGTCGTAAATGAGGGGCTAAAGTTGACTAGAATGCCCTTGTTGGGTAAACCGGGCAAACGACCTTTAAAGGTTGTTGGAAATAAGTGTTTTGGTAGATTAAATCCTTAAGATAAGTATAAAAGGGATGTTATGGGACCTTAGTGCATAAATACCCTTAATGGGTCAAAATAAGCATACAAACGAAAACGGGTTTAATTTGTGTAATAAACCGGGGATTATAATCTAGTTGGTAGATAACATTAAGTTGAAGAAGTATATGAGATATAAAGGTCAAATACACAAGTTTGATGATGAAATCACGAACGGGTCAAAAGTTGGCAAAAAGGGTAATAAGTCAAATACTTAAAAGTCTGAAATTTTGTTAAACCGGATGTTAGATTTTAACTCCATATGATGGAGAATCAAATTACAAACACGTAGGAAGAAACGGTAGGTTAAACGGACGAGCGGATTGAAAGATACGAAAGTTTTCGTGTCAAAAACGGCAAAAAGGAAAGGAATGATGCAGGGGTCACCGTAACTTACGGTTCCACCGTAAGTTACGATGGACATGATTTGGTTACGGTAAATGCCTACTGTTGTACGGTTGAATAATTGAAACACAGAGGCCACCGTAACTTACGGTGCCACCGTAAGTTACGGTGGAGGTCAGAAATGAGTTTTGTTTTGGATTTAAGATATCCATGTTGGATTTTCCTAATTTCCCCGTTGTATTAGTTTAATTAATTATCAAAACTGACATTTATGTTGGTTTTGATCACAGGTGAATGTCGAGAGTCCCGGATGAAGATCGAGCATCGAGCAAGAACCGAACACACATTAAAAAAAGCTTCCGCAACGTTGTTTTGTCGTTATTCTAAACGGCGAATTAAATCACATTATGTATATCACTTAAGTTGTAAAAGCATTTAACAAACCCGTACTTCCGACGTATATATATAATCATTAATTAAATGATTATTTTCGCAAAATATACGTTAAACCTTGATTTATAAGAACGGGTGTTACATTAAAGATATCATGTGTTGATATAGTTAAAGAGACCCCTTGGGTGGTCTAGTTAAAGAGATTGATTCATCAATTTAGTTAAAGATATCATGTGTTGATATAGTTAAAGAGACCCATTGGGTGGTCTAGTTAAAGAGATTGATTCGTCAATCTAGTTAAAGATATCATATGTTGATATAGTTAAAGAGACCCCTTGGGTGGTCTAGTTAAAGAGATTGATTCATCAATCTAGTTAAAGATATCATTCGTTGATATAGTTAAAAAGATCCTTTGGTGATCTAGTTGAAGAGACTCTTTGGTGGTCTGTTTAAAGAGATCATTCGTTGATCTAGTTAAAGAAACCCTATGGTAGTCTAGACAAGTCATCACAGGATCATTTTCACATTATAAAATGAACAGTGCAGACTGTGCAGGGAATTATATAATTATGGATGCTACATAATTATGGAATTCAGTGCACAAGAACCACAACAAGTTTTGTCATGTGTAAGAATCTATAGTGATAAGAAACATTCTCTCTACCCATTGTTCGAAACTCTAACTTCTTGTTGAATTCACACGCTCTCCATATTTTTTTTCTACAACAAGGATATCACTTTGACGATTACATGTCACTCTTGAAGTTCGATGCAATCATACACAAACCTATTGGAATGGAGTTTAAATCTTCAGAATCTGAACTCTTCCCTATAAACAACAGGCGAGTACAAATAACAAAGTGCGCTGGAAATCCAGACGTGGCCTAGAGTTTCACTTAGGGAACGGAGGATTTATTTGAAAGCAAAACATCCACATCTATTTTCACAAGTTTCCTCTAAACAAATTTTGGGAAGAAATTTCCTAAAGTAGGGGAGACTGTGACAACTGTGCCTACAGTTATCATTAACCAATCCCAAACAATTTCGTAAGCATTAAAACCCAGTGGTCTATTTCTTGGATTGTGTAATTATCTATGATACTTGCACAATAACAATCCTTGTTCAAATCCAAACCCTTAAACACTTTCTGGAAAGTTACACGCAAACTGATAAGTAAACGTAATCAGTTTAACGTGAAAAACACTCCGGAATAGTGACATAAGCTTAACATACCTTAAATAACCTTTACATAACTTAGAATAAGTTTTGAAGGGTTTGGTATGGCAAAAATAAGTTTATTCGTACACTCCGGAACATGATCATAAGTTAAACATACCATAAATATCCCTTACATAGCTTAGAAATATGCTTTGAGAGGTTCGGTGTGAGGAAATAAACTTATTTGATCAACAGGGACTAAAAGAGTCAAAAAGTGCATAAGTTTGCATTTACCGCATATCTTACGTTCTGAACATATCCGGACATCCAGAAATTTTTGTAATCATTAAAATATTTTATTTTAGTGATTGGTATGCTAAAATACCATTCGTCACGCAATTTGGATCGTTTTTCGTGTCCGTTCGCGTTTCGTCGTAATTAACCGAATAACATGATCGTACGACCAAACGAACCAACATCCGAGAAATTTTCAAGCATATTTAAAGTCCCCTATATTATTGAGCCTTGAAAATGGGTTAACGAGGCTTAAACGTGTGGACAACCAAGTTTTATGCATGCAGGGGCTGTTTTTGCCAAACTTTCAAACTTACTGGACACTCAGTCACGGGCCGCGAAGGCCAGACCTGTATCCTACGCGGGGCGCGACAGCTGCCTCTAGGCAGATTCTTTGAATCTTCAATTCAGCTGCTGATCTTGGTTTTTAATCCTAGTTTTAGCATACCTTGGGCTTGTTTAAAGGCTCCCCTAGTATTTAAATCAATGGGCAACATGTGTATGGTCAAGGTTAAGCCTTGAACAAATCAAAAACACATGGAATGATCTTAATGGATCAAGAAATTCTATAAATACCCATGAAGTTTTCATTCCAACTTGCTCATTCCATTTTTCTTTCACCTTGGATCTGATTGAAGCTATCCCTATCGGTTGAATGCTTCATTCTTCACTTTTCTTTATTCTTGATCCAAGCTTGGACCCTTTGTAAGTTTCTTTCATGGTTGGTTATGCATTTTAAGCATGAAAGTTAAACAGTGTTTGACTTTCAGCTTTAAACATGTTTTGATCAACACAAAGTTCGTTTGAAGTTTGCAATGTGAGCGTAATTACGATGGTTATGGTTCCTTGTGACTATACCTACTGATTACCACGTTTATTAGGCGTAGTGACGAGTCATAGTTTTGGTCAAAATGCCGATTATGCGCATTTTGCGACGAAACTATTTTCGAGTATCAAAACACTTTGTTTTGATATCAAACCTGTTTTCTAACTTAGTTAAACATGTTTTAACATGTTTAACTTGTCACTTTTAGTTTAGTGCTTATTTAGGGTCGTAAGTTAAGCGGTCTAAACAACCGCTTAGACTTTCGATCCTGACCCATTTGGTCGATCATTAGGATCCGACCAAACATATTTTGTGACCATAGTTGTATAGGGAATAACCTTCCGAGGTTATACCTTATGGTTACTTCGTTTAGTTAGTTGTATGATAGGTAGTTTATATGCCTTAGGAAAATGACCAAAATGCCCTTTTTATGCGTAATTTCATTTTAAGCATATGTAACCTAAATTTGACATCTAAACTGATTATGCAATGTTATTAGACATGTTAAGGCATATAATACTTGTCATAGGACTAGTTAGCCGGTCCGAACGCGCTTTTGCGGTAACGACACGTTAAAGTAGCGTAAACTACCTTAACGAGATAGGTTCCGATTTAGAATATAGGCTTTGTTAAACCATATCATATGAGTTCCAATACTCATTTGGTTTACGAGACCTCATTGTAGGATCGTTCGTGCGACCTATATGAGTCGATCAGAAGAGTTTGGATCCGAATCAAAGGCGGAATCAGTGAAACAGACTTGTAAACAGCTTGATATCTATTTAACTGTCTCTATTATTGATCTAACAGTGATTTACAACCTGGAGACAATCCGGCAGGACTTCGTTACCGAATCAGAAAAGTTATAAATGAAATGGAGATCAAGGTATGTTGGACCATCGTGTGACCCTAAATAGTCAGTATGAGTAGTTCATCATCAAGTACAAAGGCGGAATTAATGTAAAAGATGTCAACATAGCTTGTTCCTTTCTAATCTTTATCTATTACTGATTTCCTGAGCTTTTATAGATCTGATTACAATTCGGCAGCACCTCGGCTCTCAAACACACACTGCTAATTCCGCTCCAAATGACACCTAACATCAGGTATTTATAGAATACCTGATGTCACACCCCGACCACGTAAAACAACAAATCGTGGCGGATACGTCGGGGAGTGTTTTAACAGAATTATTGTTTCACAACCATGGTAATTAAAAGTTATGTTTTATTCATCAAGCAAAGGTTACATAGTCTTAAATTAACTGAAACAAAGTGTTCATCACATAATTAAACTAGTTCCATCTTTATTTTAGTCTCTAAGGCATAGGTCCGCCCTAGTGTGTCACGAACATCCTAAGCAACAGCTCCTGAAAACACATGTGAAAATAGGTACGTCAGCATAAAAATGCCTGTGAGATACATAGGTTTTATGAAAATTGGATTCATGACTTAAGTTTTAAGAAAATGTTTAATAAAATTTTGTCATGAACCTTGTAAATTGTTTTGTTTCGTAAATTATTTGAAAAGCGATAAGATCAGAAGATGTGTATAAATGAAAGAATAATATATGGTTAAATGAATAACCAAGTAATATGAGTTTGTATAAAACAGACTATTTTGTAAACCAAAGTCTTGAAAAATATGTTGTTGTGTAAAATGTACAAGTCCAAAAGTAGTCAACAAATGTTATGTATGGTAAGCAAAGTGTCGTCACCTAAACCAAATGTAAAAATGTACAAAACAAAGTATTTTGAATATATCAAAAAGTTATGTTTTGCAAAGTAAATGCATGTTTAATTGATACTAACACTTATGTGGTAGTTAAACGCATACATTCAAGCCTTGAGACAGACAGATAACCCTAAGTCAAGGTTATCAAAAGAAATGTTTTCGGATTCGGTCATTCCTTACACCCAAACAAACCTAGGATGTCAGGAACGGGATTTGTCAAGTCCTATGGTACCATTACTTACTACCGAGCGGCGTAGCTAATGTTAATGAACGTATATAAGTCCCGTTTGCACAAACCAAATGTTATACCAAATGTAAGCATGTTATATGAAAACAATGTACTAAGTATGCTAAGTAAACATACATAGCAAAACAATATAATGTAAATCATGTACTATAAGTGTACTAATGAACATAGCAAGTATATGACATGAAAATGGGAAAGCATGAAAGTAACAAGTAGGCACATGTGTTTCACCCCAAAACATTGGAAAACAGTAAGAGAGGGGTCTATGTACTCACAGTAGTGCGTCTTGAATCGAATCTCAAACCCTGTCCGCTACACGACAACCTACAACGTACTAATGTCTATTAGACGAGCGGGTCGTGCCTTGGCTTAGAGTTTAGTATTTTGGGTCACGTTTCTTATATTGTTCCGTGTGGTAATTATTTGTTAAAATAGTTAATGTTTTAACTTAATCATATGACATGTTGGGATATTTGTTCATTCAATGTTCTAGTAAACTTTTGTCTAGAATATATTTACTAAGTGTTGGATTTTCGGAAAATTTCGGCAGAGTATCCTCTGTAAATAGAGGTGTCCATGCTTTAATAGCATATCATTTTCTTTTATATAAAACCAATAGTACATTTTCAATCACCAAACCGACATATCGACAAACAAAACGTTGCATACTTCATTTCAGCTTTATAACTCGAAACCGGACTGTTTTCGAGGATTTTTATGAAATAGTTAACCCTTTCTAAAAATCACCAAATTTTTACAGAATATGACATATGTACCAAAATTTATTGTGTAAAAATATCAAAGTCCAATTCGTTACCCATATTTTATAAAAAATCATTTTCTCGACTGCAATCAGATTTGCTACCTTCTGATCGCAGTTTACGGAAATATTCGCTAAAAATCAACCGTAAGTCCGTTTGACGAAATTCCAGTTGGAGGGTCGTCCTGACAATGGTGTCCATCTACTGTAAAAATTTCATGGGTAGATTTTGTTCAGGTTTTAAATTGTGACTCCGAAAATGTCATACTTTTTCTGCAATAAAAATGCAGCTTGAGCTGCTGTCCAAAAATAACCTTTTAAAAATAGTAAACGGTCTCGAAAAATTATGATTCCAGTGTCATTTGCTTAGTTATTCCAAAACACTCATTTTAGGCTTTAGAAATTCCGTTTTTCGACTTAAAATGACCCCGTTACAGCCTGTTGAAGTTGGCTGGAAATACAATTCAGCAAGCTGTTTACATTGTAGAAGTTACTAAAACGCATCAACGAAGACCCTAACCATGGTTTATTGATGATTTAATGTTCAAACCTCAATCATGCTTTAACCAACCCTAAACCAACCAGATTTCAACTTCTTACAAACTTTTTATATAGGGTTTTTATGCAGGATTTCATGTTCATCTTTTTAGTGTTCATTTTCTTGTGTTACTTGATTATTGTCGTCATAACAAGGAACAAGATGAAACAATGGTGTGAAGGGACTTACTACTAGCACAAGGCTAGGGTAGAAATTCTAGTGTGAAGATGATGGGAAGCTTGAATCACTAGAGAACACCTTGAGATCACCCTTGAATCTTCACACCACTTGAAGGTTGCTAGAAATAGTGATGAACATGAAGAACAAGAGTTTGAAGGTTTGAAGATGGAGAGAGAGAGATGGGGGACGGTTGGGAGGGAGGAGAGAGAGAGGTGATTGTTGAGTGAAGTGTTGTGGGGAGTATGGTGGTATTTATAGGCAAAAAAAAGGAATCTAACAAGATCTTCCATGATTACAAAAATCTCAAGGAATCCAAGAAAGATCAAATGTAATCATTTCAACATCTATCAAGAAATTTGGTGGGTCCTTCTTGATATGGCTGAAATTTTGATGGGGGAGGGGGTCCATGTGTAAATTTTTATATAAATATGCCATATGTAGGCTAAAACGGGTGTTTAACTAGATACCGGGTATTTTATCTAGCGTTTAAATCCCGATTTATGGCGTTCTAAATTATTTTTATTACTCTACAAAAATAAACCTACCAAAATATTGTTGGAATAAAATTTCAGTTGCCAAGACTGGCTGCGTTGTCTGCGTTTTGCAGTAGAAGCACTGTGTCGCGCAGAAACACGCGGTACGCGCTTAAACTTGAAAAATTAGCGTTTTTAGGCGTTTTAATTCATTTTTCAACACGGACCTGATAAAAATAAAGTTTTTAATCATAACATAATATTTTTGGGATTTAAATATTATCCGGGCGGTCACCAGCGTTAGTTTCGCAGTTTTGTCGTAAATAGTCCTTTAGTTCAAATGAACATGTTTTTGCCATACAGAATCCTTTGGAACTTATTTCTAAGTTATGTAAAGGATATTTAAGGTATGTTAAGCTTACGTCATAGTTCCGGAGTGTACGTTGCGTTAAACTGATTGCGTTTATGCACCAGTTTTGCATATAACTCTCTAGAAAGCGATTTAAAGCTTGAAATCGGAGTCGAATCAAATTGTAAAATCATCAAACATAAATACACACATAATAACACCAAAGCACATTGTTTTATTGATAATTCACATTGTTTTCCATTATATGACGCTTACAGAACACAGTTGTCACACCTGATTCCGCTTGAAACATATCAAGCGAAACCTGATTTCGCTCCAAACGAGTTCAAGCGAAATCAACATGTAAGCTTTAAGCGGAATTAAAACATTTGATTTCGCTTGAAATAACCTAGTGTCATTTCAAGCGAAATTACCTCTAATTCACACTTTCTTGATTTTCGAGCCCTGATCTATCTAGTTCTAGACATAAGACTTGATAAAGACAAAGTTAACAGACATCAAATGCACCAACAAACTCCCCCTTGGATGTTGACGAAGTCTTCTGCGTCAAGTCTTTAGTCTTTGTCTCTGATGTATCGAACTTCTAGTCATGAACAATGTAAGATTTGATACCTGACGAAGTTGACAGACAAACTGCACTAACACTGAAAACTTGATGAAGATGCGACGAAGTCTGCAGTGTCAAGTCTTCAAAGTCTTCAGTCTTCATCAGTCTTTGCGTTCAAATAAAGTGTCTATCATTGTAAAGCTCCCTTAAACTTCTATCAGCTTCATTTTTCAAACTTCAATTTGATTGCTGATCCAGAATGTAAACTTCCCCCGTTCAATATGCTGGAATTTATTTTCTGGTTCAAACTTTATACAATCTTTGCCATGAAGTTTTTTCTTTGCTTATTAACTCCCCCTTAAGCTGATCTATCTAAACTAACCTACACATCTTCTAGCTCAACGTAAGTTTCACAAATTTATGATAGTTAAAATAAAACTTACTGGTAGAAATCATTCATTCATCAAACTGTTATAGTTACATCAAGTTCAAATGAATGACCTTGATTAACTAATCATACAATCTTTCAAAACATGTGTATATTACATTCAAAATTTCTTAACAAACTCTCCCATCCCAATATAGTTCATCATGTTTAGCACTTGAAATTTTGAAAATCCACTTTCCAACATCAGTTGACTAAAATCTTTTTGAATTTTCAAAAGTTTATGCTAAAAACACAATCTTTTTTGGGTTTTTGTTTTTAGAGAAATGCAGTAAAGAAATATATACATACAATATTTTTGTGAGTTTGTGTAATAGGATCATGAGACAAATCACTAGCACCGTTAAGCTTTAATCATTTTAAGTTCTAAACGATTCACATAGATTGACGATATAGTTGTCCTCTTAAACTCAATCTAAAAACTTTCGAAATGCTTACCGATACGTTTAAGTATATTAATTTAGCACTAATTTCTAATGGACCCCACGATCTCAGCATATCCCCTCATCATGCAATATACTAATACAAGTAATGCCTTTAAACTTTCATCAACTGTGATATGTGCAAAAATAAAGCTGAATGTTTAAACATTAACAATCAGGTCGATCTTTCGATACACAGAGAAAGTCCAATTTTTAAACAAAATAAGAAAATAAAACAAGTTGAAGTTGTTTAGGCTTTAACCACCAGATCGATACTCCCGTATACGCAGAGGTCCAAAGCTTAAACGAAACACCAGAGAAAATAAAGCTGAATGTTTAGGCACTAACATCCAGTTCGATACTCACGTATACGCAGAGGATGTCCAATGCTTAAACAAAATAAAGAAATAAAACAAGTTTAAATCTTTGCAAAATAAAATGCACAATCATAGCGATTTTTTAGCAAGTTGTGAAAGTTCACAAATTGACCGGTTTTTATGCTCTTTTAGCATTCAGCGATTACTAAGTAGGTACACAATCACGAAGGACAAAACTAAGTACTATACTTTCAACCATGTTTCCCACTAGAACTAGGCTTTTTCATTTAGTTTGTATCGTTATCACAAATCTACTAGTCTAGCTGAGCCTATCGTCACATCCTTAGTGAAATCGTTTATCACATTTGACATTTCATTTCTTTAGCATGCTGTGATAGTCCATTGATTTTACTATCATTTCCTCTTTCCCCAACAAAACTCATTTTTACTTTTTCAATGTTTTTGGCATTTTCAAATTTTCTAATTTTTTTTTTAAATTTTTCTCCCCCTAAAATCAAAATATGTTTCAATTTTGATTTTCAAAGAAAAATTTGAAACCAAACTGTACAAGGAAAGTGACAAACTGATATCAAATCGCTTCAATTCGCCATTCACTTGGCATAAAGAATCAGAATTCCCCCTGACAACAAACTATTTTCCCATTATGATTTCAAAACACTTAAGTTTATTTTAATCAAAATGATTTTTCCGGAAAATTAGTTTTGTGTGTCATTTCACAAATTTGGGATTTCATCACCTTGTTTTTCTTTAACACTTGTTAGAAAGATAAGTGAAGTACAATTTAATGTCCTTGATTAACTTCTTGAAAAATCGAAATATCACAATCGTGAATTTCTGAAGAAAGATGTTGATACCTGCTTCACACTTACCAACCTGGAAGCTCCGGCAAGTCAGGTTTTGTAGGATCGTGTGCGTGACCCAAATGAGTCGTTCAGAGAAGTTCTGATCAATTTCAGAGGCGGAAACTAAGAAACTGACTTAGAAACAACTTGTTCTTCACTTTAAACTCCTTTTATATTGATATAACACTGATTACACGCAAGAATCAAACCAGCAGCACCTCGGTATGATTTTCAGAACTGTGACAACTCTCTTCCTGATTTCGCTCGAACAACTATATATAGGGCAAGAGATTCCGCTTGAACTTGCTTCAAGCGGAATTACATTCTCGAGCGGAATCACTATACTTTGAGACTTCGCTTGAAACACCACTATACATTTTCAAGCGAAATCAACACTAATAACACATTCAAACCCTAATTTCCTCGAACAACGTGCCCTGATCTAACATCTAGTGCAAGACTCGATACAAGATGAAGTCGACAGATGCTAACAGACTCCCCCTCAGATGTTGACGAGTCTTTCGTGTCGAGTCTTTACGTCTTCAGTCTTTATCAGTCTTCGGGCTTTACTCTTTCTATCAACATCAACAGACTCCCCCTCGCAATGTGCTAGCATTCCTTAAGTTCATCAGCATCATCTGCTTCAGGATCGTAATCTGGCTTTCACATGTTCAAGATTGTTGCCTGGCTCAAACTTTGTTCACAAAGTCCTCAGGTATCGGAAACCTGGCTCTTCACACACAAACTTCTCAGGATCGATTAACTTGACTTTACTATATGTAAACTCCCTTTGATATTGTTTCAAGATCGTGACCTAGTTCTCATTCAGCTCAGGATCGTCACCTGGCTCAGACTTACACCTGCACGATCTCTACCTCAAACTAAACCTCACAAATTTAACCATTTCAAATTTAGGTATTCAGACTCCCCCTCAAGTTTAACTATAATCTTTGATGAACCACTTGTAGATTTGATCAAAACATATTTGTTTTCAAACACAGACTTCCCTTCACAAAAATGTCATCATGTTTAGCACTTGGAACTTTGAAAATCAGCTTTTCAACACCAGTTGTCGAAAATCTTTTTGAATTTTTCAAAAGTTTATGCTAAAACATACTAAACATCTTTTTGAATTTTTGATTGTAAAGAAATGTTGTAAAGAAATATTTAAAGACAATATTTTTGTGAGTTTGTGTAAGAGGATCATATCAGTTTATGAGACAAATCACCAACACCGTTAAGCTTCATTTCATTTTAAGTTTTAAACAATTCACTTAGATTGTCAGTATATTGGTCCACTTAAATTTTCAAACAAAGTTCAACTGTTTCGAGATACGATATTAATGTTTTAAGCACTTAAACTTATTCGCGTGTCCCACCACTTGAATATACTCCCGTATCCAGATCCCAATATTCAGTCTTACAGGTGAGTACACCTAGATGATATCTGTAAAGGGGTTAGATGCGAAACCGTGAGAGCTCAGGTCAGAACTTCCGTTCAGCAGAGAGATGACGGTTCGACTTTTGGTGTGTCCCCTTTTAGAGGATCTTTTCTTCAACAGCAATGATTATCAATTTTATTGTTTCATCATTTTTGCTGAGGGCGGCGCTATATTTCAAGCAATGCGGAAAGTATTATACGGGGACTAGGTCAGAATTTCCATTCAGCAGAAGTCCCGGAATAATACCCCAGATATCATTGAGTATAAAGACCTAGTATCTCAGAAAGAGGGACCTTTCAACAAGATTTCGGGGGTTACCCATATGTCCAAGAAATGTTCCCCACGAAATAAGAAAGTTTGAATTTAGGTTTATATCTCGTCACAATTTACTAAATGTGTAAAAACCTACTGGCACATCCACAGTGAGATTGTTTATCACATTTTATCTTTCCATTTCTTTAGCATGTTGTGACAGTCCACTGATGTACTATCATTTCCTCTTTTTACAACAAAACTCATTTTTGTTTTTATCATGTTTTTGATTTTTTTTTAATTTTCAAATGTTTTTGGATTTTCTGAAATTTCTTACTCCCCTAGAATGCAAACACATTAAAAGAAATTTGAAAACAAACTGTACAAGTAAAGTGACAACCAATATCGAATCGCCTCAATTCGCCATCCACTTAGCATAAACAATCAGAACTCCCCTTTTCAACAAACTATTTTCTCATTAAGATTTCAAAACACTTAAGTTTGTTTTAATCAAAATGATTTTCCGGAAAATAAGTTTGTTTTTACTACTTGTAGGGATGGGTTCATCATCTTGTTCATTTAATCACTTGTAGGAAATCAAATACAACTTAATGTCGTTGATTTACCATTTGCAAGTATGCACAAGCAAACCTCTTTAGCACTTGTAAGAATAAACTCACTTGTACCCAGTGTAGGAATAAAAGATCTACACTCTCAACATATTACCAATCAAGATGCCGATTCCTGCTTCACACTTACCTACCTGGAAGCTCCGGCAAGTCCTCATCCTGTAAAATTTATCAACATTAAAATTCAATCACACATTCTATTTTAACAAGAATGATGCCGATTCCTGATCCACGATTACAAACTTGGGATCTCTGGCAAGTCAGATTTTTAAGGGAAAAGAATTTCCACCCAAGTCTGACCAACCTTGGGTGTATTTAACTCTTGTTCAGTAGGGTTATATGTTGCTTTCTTTGTTGCATAAAACTCTTTAACCCCTTTTGCCTTTCCCTCGACCATTTTCCCAAATTTTTTTTTAACATTCCCATTGAATGTTTTTTTCGACATCAAACTCTTTTTTCTCGGAGTAAAATTGATCCGAGATCTCAACCTTACCAACTTTCTGTATAACTTTTTCAATCTTCAGTGATGGAAAATCATCATCATTCACTAAAGACACGGATTTTTCTTCTTTTTCCTCAACCTGTGGCTCCTCAGATTTTGTGGAATCAGGTTCATCGCCGACTTTCTCATCAGACTTTCTAACAACCCACATTTGGTTGTCTTTGGCTTTCTTTTTGTAAAATTTTTTCTTTGAACTCTCACCGAATTCATAAGTTGAATTTTCAAAATCTTGAATTTTTCAGTTGGTGGTTCAACATCGACAACTTTTTCTTTAAGTTTTTCACATACTCCTTGTTTTGGTTTTGTCGTTTGAAAACAAGTTGATGCAATGTGACCAACTTCATTGCATTTGAAATAGGTTCTAGTCTCTTTTGGATGAAACACTCCAGTTCCTATCCTTTTCTTCTCAGCAAGAAACTCCTGGTTTGATTGTCTCCAGAAAGGTTTCTTCTGTTCTTCTTCAGCACTTCCCCCAGAAACAAATTCTATTTTTGTTTTAGAATTTTTCTCATTTTTATAATTTTCGGGTGGAATAAAACCAAGACCTTTCTTTTTGAAATTACCGTTATGGTTTGGTTTCTTTTGAAAACCAGAACCAGAATTGTAACCTTTTTTCTTGTTTAACCTTTGTTGAACTCTTGAATGTATTTTTTAGGTTTTCCAGTAAGATTTAAATCTTTTATTTCAGAAATATTAATTTCTGTCATTTTGAAAACCTTTTTGATCATTTCAAATCTAACACTTCTTATTGGAAACTCTTTGTCAGAATATAATTTGTCAGAATCATTCAAAGTATATGCTACTTCGAATGTTTCATCATTCAAATTTGATTTTGATAATAAAAACTCTTTACTGTAAGCCCTTTTAACCATCGGTTTTGAACCTCCAGACTCAGACTTTGACTCAGACTCCTCATCAGTTTGGATTAACACTTGGATATGAAGAGAATCCACTGCTGTTGTTAGAACCCTGATCAACATTTTCTGATGAATTTCTAGCACTAAAAGCAGTTTGAATCTTCGGGCTTCTTTCAACTTCTGGAACATTGCCTTTGTAATACATTTTCATGTCTTGTTGACCACTTGGATTGTTTATCCTCGCAATCTTTTGTTGTTCAAGATCTTGACCCTCAATCTTCTCAATAAACTGAGAAATCGTCAAACCATCGTAAACTCCAGTGTTCTTCAAGATCATCAAGTACGTATCCACTCTTTTTGCGGTAAAGCGTCAGCTAACTTGTCGACCCATTCTTCACGATCTTTGGTTATGCTTAGCATTGACATGGATCGCACTAAGTGGCAATATCTTTCAATTAACTTCTTTGTATCTTCCCCGGGAAAACTAGTGAATAGATCAAATTCTTTCTTAAGCAGTGCCTTTTTACTCTTAATCATATTCTCACTACCCTCAAACTTGACTTTAAGAGCATCCCAGATTGATTTTGAGGTCTTGTCATGTTGAAGTAACACAAAGATGTCTTCTTTGATGGCTTGCTGAAGCAAACTAATCATCATCTTTTCAGCTTTGTACATGTCTCGCTCTATGTCAGTAAATTCTGAGATTTCTTTTATAACTTGCAGATCTGTACGTGGTAGTACATACTTCTTCAAAATACATTCCCATGACCTCAAATGATTAGCTTGAACCCAGTTTTCAAATCTGTCTTTCCATCCGTAATACTCTTCTTTGCTCATTAGCTTCGGGGGCTTTTGTAAAGTTCCGGTCCCGTTTTCCAAATTCATGTTCTGAGCAATGGAAGCCGGAGTAGTCGGTGATGTGGCGAACGCGTTGTAGAATTCTTCACTCATGATTCGGTAATCAATTTTTGAAAAACAGCAACTTTTCAAGCGAAATAACCCAATTTAAGTTCAAGCAGAATACCGAACTATCCTTTCAAGCGAAATCTCCAAATAACAATTTCAAGCGGAATAAGCAGTTGGAGCGGAAACACAAGCAACTTTCAAGCGGAAACTAACTTGAAGCGAAATCACAGATTTCGCTTGAACTTTTTTAAGTGGAATATCACTTTTGAAACGAAAACACTGATTTCGCTTGAAACTTTCAAGCGGGATAACAAGTTTGAATCGGAATCAGAAGCTGTTCGTTCGAGTGGAATCAGGTATTTGGTACATTTTAGTCACTTTTAAGCCGAATTTTAAGCTGATTCTTTCAAGGCTTTGTTAAAACACACTTTTACACAATCTGTGAGAAATTGAGCTTATTTTAACTGTGAAAATTTGTTCTTTTGATGAAAGAAGGTGTAGAAGTAAGAAAACACAATGAAAAACAACTGAAATCTACAGAACTCCTCCTCCTGAGCTCTGATACCACTTGTACGATCGTGTGCGTGACCCAAATGAGTCGTTCAGAGAAGTTTTGATCAGTTTCAGAGGCGGAAACTAAGAAACTGACTTAGAAACAACTTGTTCTTCACTTTAAACTCCTTTTATATTGATATAACACTGATTACACGCAAGAATCAAACCAGCAGCACCTCGGTATGATTTTCAGAACTGTTACAACTCTCTTCCTGATTTCGCTCGAACAAAACTATATATAGGGCAAGAGATTCCGCTTGAACTTGCTTTAAGCGGAATTACATCCTCGAGCGGAATCACTATACTTTGAGATTTCTCTTGAAACACCACTATACATTTGCAAGCGAAATCAACACTAATAACACATTCAAACCCTAATTTCCTCGAACAACGTGCCCTGATCTAACATCTAGTGCAAGACTCGATACAAGACGAAGTCGACAGATGCATGCACTAACAGGTTTTTCATTTAAACAGATTCACCCAAGCCTGACCAGCCTTAGGTGATTTTGACAATTCAGATTCACCAGTTTTTACCTCAATTTGCGGCTCTTCTGACATTTTCGAGTCAGATTCATTTCCTGATCGTGGCTCCTCTAACTTTGACGAGTTAGAATCATTTCCAGAACGTGGCTCTTTTGACTTTGACAAGTCAAATTCATCGCCAGAAGATGGCTCTTTTGTTTTCTCAGAAACAAATTCATCGCCATTCTTTATTGGAACCCAATCTCTATAATGTTTAAGCTTTCCAAATTTGTCAACTCGTGACGTGCATGATTTTTCACAATCTTTGTTATACTTAAACACTTTGATAAAGGCTTTGTCTGAAAAATTAAGTTTCTTTGATTTTTCGTTGGTTTGATTAGTTAATTTTTCTTTCTTTATCACCCCTTTTGTCCTCAGATTTGAATCTGATGAATTCGTTTTGCTTGCCTTTCTAGTTGAGGAAAGCAATTCGTCAGAACTTTTTCTCGGATTACCAATTGTATCCGAGGACAAGATCTTTTCCAAATACTCTTTAACTTTCTTTCTCTTCTTCCTCAGTCGATCTTTCTACCTCTGTGATAATTTCACTTTCTCCTTTTTCTTTTTCTGGCTTTTGGGCTTTTCTTCAATTTCAACTGAGTTCTTCACCATTTTCTGAGATTCAGCCCTCGATCTTTCCTTTGATCTCATTGGGCAATCTCTTGCAATATGGCCTCTGATGTGGCATTCGTAGCACCTTCTTGTTTTGAATCTCTGGCTTTGGCAGTTAACAACAATGTGTCCTTGATAGCCACAAGTGTAACACACTCTGTTATCATACCTTTCACCACTTTCATACCATACACCCTTTTCATACCACACACTTAGATCATAGCATTGAGTTGCCTTGTGGTAATCATGCCCTTTCTTGTATCCTTGATTTGGCATTTGAGAACTGTGGTCAAACCTGCACCACTTATTACCAACTTTTTGTAAGATTTGTTTTTTAGATTTTTGTGGTTTTTCACAATGATTGGATGACTGATCTGATGAGCTTTTATTTTTATTTTTAAAATTTTTCAAATTTTTAACCTTTTGTTTCTGTTCTACACTCTTCTTGGTTTTTGCTTTGAGCATTCCCTATTTCAGTAGATTGCAAAATAGAATTTTTAAACTTTTCTTTTAATTCCAAAAATATTTTTCTTTTTTCTTCTTTTTCTTTCTCATCATCAGATTTATCATCACAACCTTCAATTTTGACTTTGTCAAAATTTGTAACATTGTCACTTATTGGAACAGAATTGATCGGTTTTGGACAAGGATGGTTCAGAAATTCTGACGAGGTCACAAAACCTTTTAATTTCTTTTCAAGCTCATCAATTTTATTTCTTGAATTCTCAGCTTCATTTTCAAGCTGAGATATTTTCTCAAGATGAGACTTGGTTGTCTTTTCATTTTCAATTTTATTTTTCTCAAAAATAAAATTTTCCTTTTCTAAAACTTTTTTTCGATTTTCAGAAACTATTTCTCTATCTTTTAAAACTTTATTTTCTAATTTTGCCCAAAACACTTTTTCATGTTCAAAAGTGTTTATCTTATTTTCAAAATCTTTTTCAATTTTTAATTTTTCATTTTCTAAAATTTTTATTTTATTTTCAAATTGTTTTTCATTTTCTTTAAAACTTTTGTTTTCCAATGTCAAACTCTCTACATCCTTCAAGAGTTTGACATTGTCTGCTTTGGATTTTTTACACTTTGAGCACACAACTTCACATTTTGAAGTTTCATCTTTCTCTTTCTCTTCACCACCTCCCCACCATTTTCTCTGTTGAGACTCTTCTAGTTCAGCAAATTCCTCAACGAAAGCTTCAAGACTAAGAGTCTTTGGATCAATAGCAATGTTTCCTTCAGGATCAAGGTAACACTCTCTATTCGCATCCCATCTTTTTGCCTTTTTAGCTTCACTGTATACACGAGAAATTCTCATCATTTTGTATTGAGCTCTCTGTTGTCTATCATTTGATTTTTTCTGTTGCTGTTCTGGTGTCTCTAAAAGGAATAATTTTTCCATGATTTTATATCCTTGAATTATCTCGGAATCACATGCAAACAAACAAACAAACACTTAGAATATTTTTGAAATTTTTGATAAAGTCAGATTCAAACGGAATTAGCTGAACCGAAATCAGCTTTTCAAGTGAAATAGCTTTTCAAGCGGAATACTGCTTCAAACAGAATTAGCTTTCAAGCGAAATTAGCCTTCAAGCGAAATAACAACTCAAACAAAATCAAGTCCTTTCAAGCGAAATCTGATTTCGTTTGAAATCAATGGTAGTTTCAAGCGGAATTAGTAACTCTGAAGCGAAATCACTTATTTCGCTTGAATTTTCAAGCGGAATCAAACAGAAAGACTGATTTCGTTTGAAATCTCACATACTATTTCAAGCAGAATTAGTATGACATCAGCATGTTCGAACAGTTTTTCAAGCGGAATTACAAGTTTTTATCAAAATTAGTTCGAATTCAGGTCCAATACTTTCAAGGATTAGTTAACACTATGTTTCGCTTGATATGTGTGAGTTTTAAGCCATTTCAACCGTTAAATCTTGTTCAAATCAGAAAAGAATGAGTAGAAGTGAGAAAATCCGATGATTTCAAGCTGAATTGGTATGAACTCCTCGTCCTGAGCTCTGATACCACTTGTTGGACCGTCGTGTGACTCTAAATAGTCAGTATGAGTAGTTCATCATCAAGTACAAAGGCGGAATCAATGTAAAAGATGTCAACATAGCTTGTTCCTTTCTAATCTTTATCTATTACTGATTTCCTGAGCTTTTACAGATCTGATTACAATTCGGCAGCACCTCGGCTCTCAAACACACACTGCTAATTCCGCTCCAAATGACACCTAACATCAGGTATTTATAGAATACCTGATTCCGCTTGAAACATATTAAGCGAAACCTGATTTTGCTCCAAACGAGTTCAAGCGAAATCAACATGTAAGCTTTAAGCGGAATTAAAACATCTGATTTCGCTTGAAATGACCTAGTGTCATTTCAAGCGGAATTACCTCTAATTCACACTTTCTTGATTTCCGAGCCCTGGTCTATCTAGTTCTAGACATAAGACTTGATAAAGACGAAGTTAACAGACATCAAATGCACCAACAAGGTATATATAGAGGATGTAATTTCGCACGGAATTAGCACAAGTTAATTTCGCACGAAATTAGCTATGCTGATTTCGTACGAAATTACCTTATGTTAATTTCGTGCGAAATCACCCAAATAAACAAAAAACCTGTTTTTCTCGAACTATGAGCCCTGATCTATCATTCCTAATACACTACTTGATACAAGACGAAGTCAATAGACATAGTGCACTAACAGACTCCCCCTTGGATGTTGACGAAGTCTTCAGTGTCTAATCTTCAGCATGACACATCTTCAGTCTTGATCAGTCTTTTAGCTATTTACCAAATTGTCTAACATTGTAAGAACCCATCAATCTTTCTTCAAGTCTTCAGGCTTCCCCTTTCGATAAGCTTCCGAGCTTTCAGGATCAACACCTGGCTTTCTGGTTACAAACTCCCCCTTTCTTCAAGCTCGTCTTCAGACTCCCACTTAAATTCAGCTGTTGGGATCGTAGTATGGTATCTGCAATTTCTCAAACATTTATAAGTAACAACATTATGAATATCCAGGATCACAAACCCTGGCTCTATTTCCTAAAGCACTTCCCTTATCAACAATCTTCATAGATTTGGTAGTGTTAGTGAGTCAAAATCGAAAACTGACTCTTTTACAGATTTTAACAAAATGAGCATCCAAATCCCTCATAGTTAATCATCCAAGTCCAAATTAATGACCTTGGAGATCTCACAAACTTTTTTTGATTTTTGATTTTAAAACTTCAAGCTTCAAATTAATGAACTTGTTTTATTTTCAGAAACACGATCAACATTCTTAGATTTTGAAACTCAGCATCCCAGACATCGGTTGTCGAAACTAAAGTGAAATCAAAATCCTTTTGTATTTTTTCTGAAAACATAAAGCAGTAAAGAAATATTTACAAACATATTTACAGAAAATATTTTTGTTTGATTTCGTGTCAGAGGATCATATCAGTTTTTTACAAATCACTTGTACCGTTGAGCTTTAAACACTTTCAGTTCTAAACAATTCACTTAGATTGTCAGTATACTGATCCACTTAAATTTTCACACAAAGTTCAACTGTTTCGATATACGGATTTAGTGTTTTAAGGACTTAACTTATTCGCGTGTCCCACCTCAGAATATACTCCCGTATCCAGACTCCAATATTCAGTCTTACAGGTGAATGTACACTAATGATATCTGTAAACGGGTTATGCGAGACCATGAGAGATCAGGCTATTGCTTCCGCAAAATCAGAGAGATGATGGCTCGTCTTTAGGTGTGTCCCGTTTGGGGATCTTTTCTTTAACAACACATGATTAGCATTTTTCAATGTTTTATCATTTTTTATGCTGAGGGTGGGCTTTATGATTAAAGCAATGCAAAGTATTATACGAGGACTAGGCTATTGCTCCCGCAAAATCAGAAGTCCAGGTTTTATGTTGAAAAATTCTTTCAAGCACATATGACGACACATGGTAACTTTTTAACTTGTTATCCTGTTCTAGATCAGCAATCTGACGTTTTAACTTAGCAACATCCTCAATATAAGAATTTACAACTTGTTGCTTTATTTCATATTGTCGCTTAAACGTATTAGTTGTTTCAGAACAGTAATCCAATCTTGATTGAACAAATTTCATTTCACTCTTCACCTTTTCATATGAGTCTTTTGTAATATGATATGCCAATTTGATTGAATCATATTCTTTCTTTATTTCTTGACAAACATTTTCTTTTTCAGAACATTCTTCAGTTATTTTCAAAACATTTTCTGTGACAACTCGAATTTCCAAGATTTCTATTTCGCATTTATTGCACGTTCATTGTTTGTTTAGTGGTATTTGCACACTTAATTCGTTATGGAACGCTAACGTTTTGATACAAAGAAGTGTATTGTGTGAATGTGTTCGGTTATGTGTTATTTGTGAAAGACTTGTCTAATGCATAAAATTGGTGGTGAAATTGTGAAATTGTTGTGAGATGGTGTGCTTGTGTAAAATGTAATAATTAAGGGTGTGTAGAGTGATTAGTGAAACTTATATGATACTTAACCCTAATTCTTCACTAAATCTCACACAAGAAACAAGGCACGTACTTTCATTCTTTGGTTTTCTTTGGCAATCATCACATCATCATTGGCAAGCTATTCATCACTTTTGATTTTACATCTTCTCTAGAATCGACACAAGGTAAATGCTTATTGTTTAATTGATTGTTGATTGTATCAATTCTTGATTATGTGTTCATGAAAACCCTAGTTTTCATATGACGCTCTGTGATTGTTAGTGTGATTCTGATTATTGAGGTTTTTGATGAATGATTAGTGATATGACGATAAGATTGTTCGTATAATGTTTGCTGGTAATCATCGATTGATTGTTCATGAGTTCTGCATATATGTAATTAGGGTTTCACATCGTCTGGGAACATAAAATGTAACTGACGCAATCCTTAGGAACTGGAACATTCGTAGTAGGTATGATTGTTTTGGTCAGCGTTTTGTAATGATGTTAAATGTCCGAGTTCTTTACTTGTTTATGTTGTCCGACTTTTGAAAATGATATCAAGGTCCGACCTTATTGTATTACAAGAGGTCCGAGCTTTTAGACATGTGTATGGACCGTGTTTTAACACCATATATGGTCCGAGTTTCTTGAGCCACCCTTAGTCCGACTTTGTTTAGGAATAAGGGAGGGGTCCGACTTTTATCTAAGGCAAGGGGTCCGAGTTCTTTGTGCATGAACATGTCCGAGTTTTTGTGGGTGAAAGGGACTTGGTTCGACTTTGAGTAAAGGACCCTAGAGTCCGAATTTCTTGTCATGCAAGCTGAGGAGTCCGAGGTTTGGGGCAGCCCTCTCTTGTCCGACCTTTACACAAGAAGGGTCCGAACTTCATGCCTCCTCACCTAGTCCGAGTTTAAGTATAAACCCCCCCCCCCCCTCACTTGGTCCGAGCTTTAGGCTCTAAAGCCTCTTGTCCGAGTTTTAAAGGGCAAGCCCTCCCCATATCCGGCTTTTGATTTATTACACATGGTCTGACTTGTATTGATTCTACCTGGTTCGACTTTTGTTGATTAAGTATAAGTGTTATCACTGATTGTATACTGATTGTATAATGAGTAGCCTGAATTCATTTGAACAATGTATGATCCAACCCATAAGATCTAATCATGTTGCAGTTAGTCTAATCAATGTATGGAAAGTTTGTGATTGTCGGCTATTCACAATCTATTGCAATGGTTTATGAGTTAGTATTAATACGCGTAGCATTTCTAGTGTATGAGCTCCGTTAAGTGCGTTGACTGTATGAAATATGTAAACTGCCTGTAAATCATATCAAGCATAAGTGGTGCGATTTTGATTAAACTACATACGTAATATATGATAATTGTTTAAACACACTTCCTGGCATAAACGGAAAGTGTATCATTACGAACATGAACTGCTTTATTACATGTGCACACAATAGGACTTGACTGATTACTTGTGAGTGCATAACCTAGCATACCGAGCAAACCAAGGTGAGTTCACACCCTTACTAAGGCATGGGATTCCCAAGGGCTTGGGAATGGGATTGAAGGGATAAGGTTGAATAGATTCGTACTGACACTAATACTAGACTACCATACCAGCGTCCTCGGTTGTGCAGGACACATACGTAAACCTACGTATGCTTATACTACTTACTGTCCTCGGTTGTGCAAGACACAGGCGTAAAGCCCACATATGCATATGCTTCTTACTGTCCTCGGTTGTGCAGGACACATACTTATGTTTCTTACTGTCCTCGGTTGTGCAGGACACATACTTATGTTTCTTACTGTCCTCGGTTGTGCAGGACACATACTTATGCTATTCACTGTCCTCGGTTGTGCAGGACACATACTTACAATCTACGTAGACTTATACTTATCACTATCCTCGGTTGTGAAGGATACTCACGTAAAACCTACGTGTATTTATACTTACTACTATCCTCGGTTGTGAAGGATACTTATGGTTAGGAATAGTCTAGTGGTTATACAACATGGGAAGCCCCCACTAATAGAACGTACTAACGGCCCAGTAGAGCCACCTGTTACATACGAACTCCCTATCACGCATTTACTTTCTGTGAACTCGCTCAACTAGTTGTTGATCCTCTGTTACATGCCTTGCAGGTCGTTAGGTACATGCAGCTTGCACATGGAGGAGCTGGTCGTTGTGGGCTTGGATCGTGATTGTCTTATTAAACACTTATGACGTTTCGTACTTAATTATGTTGGGTTTTGATTATACGCTTCCGCTAAACAATGATAACTTACTTATGATTTTGGATCACCTTTCATATGGATTTGGTTTGGTTTAATGGCAATTACTTTTACTATATATATTGTTCTATATGATTGGCGGCTTGATCCTGGTCAGTCACGCTCCCAAGCGGTGATACTCCGCACGTGGATTTTGGGGGTGTGACAGATTGGTATCAGAGCCATTGGTTATAGAGATCTTGGTTTTGATATGGGAAAACGTTTTTATTAAAACCAGACTATAACCAGAACAGTGCTCTCAACGATCCACAACGACGCTTCGCTCCACGTGCAAGACTCAACATACTAGGTAATAAGGTTTATGTTTATTGCCTACTTGCTAGAATTGCATAGAACTTTGCTCGTAGTATGCTTACATTACTTTGCTCACTACTTGTTATTGCTTGAGAACACCTACGTGCTTACACTCTTCTGTCATCGCACTATTTGCGAACCTCTCTCACTTACGTTACATTTGCTATGAAGATCATGGCCGGACATATCAACATGACACAAGCCCAGTTGACGGCTCTCATTAACGAACGAATTGCTGCGGCACTGGCAGCCATACAAGCAGGAGGTCAACACGCTCAGTCACCTGCTTGCACCTTCAAAAATCTCAAGGATTGCCAACCTAGTACCTTCAGTGGAACTGAGGGGGTTGAAGGCCTCCTCCATTGGTTCGAGAGACTCGAAACTGACTTTGAGGTGCATGATTGCCCTGAGTCACGTAGGGTAAAGTTTGCTACTGGAACACTCGAAGGTGCTGCATTAACCTGGTGGAAAGCACAGGTTCAGATGTGTGACACCTGTGTCACTCCAACCATCAATCAAATGCCAAACCAATGAAATATTTTATTTCATACTTGGGATTTGTATAAATATGTGTATGTTTTGCACATATCAATTCTTGTTCAATTTCAAACTCTACAACACTTTCTGGGGAATTATACGCAAACTAGTGCGTAAACGTACTCAGTTTAAGGCGAAAAATACTCCGGAAGACCATCATACACTTAACATACCTTAAATAACCTTTACATAACTTAGAAATAAGTTTCGAAGGCTTTGGTATGGCAAAAACAAGTTAATTCGCTTACAGGGACTAAACTTGACAAACTGCGAAAGTATGCCAATTTGAACTGTAACAAACATTCCGGAACATGCCCATAAGTTAAACATACCATAAATATCCTTTACATAGCTTAGAAATAGGCTTTGAGGTGTTTGGTATGGTAAAACAAACTTTTGGATCATTCAGGGACTAAAAGTGTCAAAAAGTGCACAAGTTTGCACTTTCGCGCATAACTTATGTTCTGAATACATCCGGACATCCAAAAATTTATGTAAGCATCCTTATATTATGCCTTAGTGTTTGGCATGAGAAAAATCCATTCGTCGCGTCATTTGGATCGTTTTTCGCGCTTATGCGCATTCCGTCGTAATTAAGCGAACATCGCGTTCGTACGACCAAACAAACCAACATCCGGAACATTTTTGAGCATGTTTCATGTCCACAATGCTTAGGCATCATTTTAGGGCCTTAAAGTTGGCTTTACGGGCCTTAGAAGTGTCGGAAATGGCTTAAATACGCAACAGGGACCAAAACTGCCATTTTTGAAAGTATGTGCAGATCAGAAGCTTCAGGCGGCCCGCGTGAGTTTTGCCTAAATGTTGAGGCGGGCCGCGTCAGACTGTCAGACCAGATTCAATGTTTCTAATCAATGCAGTTGGCCTTTCGTTTGATCAAGGGGCAATGCCCTTTCACCCAATCAAAGGCCAAAGGCCATTTTCAGTAACCCCCACATTTTTGACAAGTGTACGCACCTGATCGTGGCACGAGATTCGATAAACGATCCTAACGGTTATGCTTTTCCTATAAATACCCCCCCCCTTTGTTCCAAAAACCCACAAGAATCTGATCTAAGCTCTAAGTTGGAACCTTTGTTTCATACCTGAGCTATTTTGATCTAGATTAGCATTCGGGGACCCTCCGTAAGTCTTCTTTCACTCTTTTATTCGCTTTTTGAGTCTGAAAGTCAACGTTTTTTTGACTTTCTGCATTGACCAGCCTATGGTCAACCCGAAGTTCATGGAACTTCATAACGTGAGTGTGATCACGATGGTTATAGTCCGTAGTGACTATACCCACTGGTCACCACGTTATCTATGCTCAGTGACGAGTCGTAGTTTCGGCCAAAATGCGCATTCTTGCGTATTTTGTAACCAAACTACTCGTGAGCATCAAAGCCGTTTGTTTTGATGCCAAACCTGTTTTCTAAGCTTAGTTAAGCATGTTCTAACATGCTTAGCTCGTCACTTTTAGTTTAGTGCTTATATAGGGTCGTAAGGAAAGCGATCTAAACCATCGCTTATACTTTCGAACCCAACCCATTTGGTCGATCATTAGGACCCGACCAAACACATTAGGTGACCATAGCTATAACCTTCCGAGGTTATACCTTGTGGTCGCGATGTTAGGCGTTCCGAACGCGTTCTACGCGAACGACGCGTTAGAGTAGCATAAGCTACCTAAACGGGTCGTGATGGACCGTAAGCACTTAGGTTAAGTTTCATTTTAGTATGTAGGCTTTGTTAAACCATATTACACGAGTCTCCATACTCGTTTGGTTTACGAACCCGCGTACTATCCGATCCTTCCGATTTGGTCCGGTATATTAACATAGCTACCTATTAGGTGCCGTTTGATATCCCGTGATCTTTAGCACTATCTGGTTATTATACAAGAACTCCAAAGCAATCTCAGGTGAGTACATAGTTCCCCTCTTTTACTGTTTTCAACTGTTTTGGGGTGAAGCATGTGTACCTATCTGTTATTTTTATGGTTTCAAAGTATAATTGATTATACATGTTAGTATTTATCTTTTGACAAACTAAATGACTATCTATGGTTTAAACACTGATTTCTCAAAGATTACAAAAGTAATCGTTGGAATAGTACTTATTTTGTTCACCAGACCGATTGGTAGTATGATATAGCGCTATAGGACTAGACACCCCATTCCTGTTGTCATGGAATGTCTGAAACCAATTTGTTTCTCCATCCAAATAGGGATTTCCTTTGTGGTATCCTTATAGTCTCAAAGGTGTAGTTTGATGCACTAGGTCTGAATGAATTCTCAAATCGCACCTTTAAAGTATATTTTGATATACTCCCAAAAAGTATAGTTTGATATACTCTAATGTGTGGTATTGCACAGAACCAACATATATTTTGTAAGCATCCAAAGCATATTTTGATATGTTATTTACAAACCAAGACATAGTTTAACATGTTATTTATCACATCCAAAGCATATTCTGATATGTTACTTACAAAACTAAAGCATAGTTTAATGTGTTATTTATAAATCCAAGGTATATTTGTAATATACTACTGAAAACTATTATTTTGGAACAACTAATGTATATTTAATATACTATCTATCAAACGATTTGGTTTTGGTTAGTGTTTAGATAACGGAACGAGTGTAATGTGATGGAAACATGGTAGATACGCCGCTGGTACTTCTTATATATAAGTGTTTTCATTGCATTACATACTGTGGCGTTATTTAGTACACTTGGGTTAACAATGTTGGAACTGAAATATATTTTAATATATTACTTATTCAACTATCTTAACACCAAAGTATATTTTATATATACCATAAACGTTTTATCAGAACATTGTTTTTCAAACAACTTAACTTATACAAACTCATTTTACATGGTTATTCATTTAACCATACATTATTCTCTTATTTATACATATCATCTGATCTTATCGTTTTTCAAATGATTTACAAGACAAAGCAAATTTACAAGGTTCATAACTGACTGTTATTAAACGTTTTCTTTAAACACAAGTCATGAATCCCATTTTCACAAAACCTATGTATCTCACAGGCATTTTTATGCTGACGTACCTATTTTTACACATGTTTCAGGTGCTGTCCTGAGATGATTATTGATACATGCTACACTTAGGATGGACTCGTGCCTTAGCAACTTTAAAACTTGGAAGATCATAGTTGTACTTATGTGATTGTAATAGAACAATGAGTTCATTTAATCAATAAACAATATTTAAATTTCCATGTGTTATGAAACAATGATTCTGTTACAACACTCCCCGACGTTTCCACCACGTTTTGTATGTTCTACGTGGTCGGGGTGTGACAGAAAAGTTGGTATCAGAGCTCATGGTTATAGGGAATTAGGTTATTAGTAATGCTTTGACCTAGTCTATAACCTTCCTAGGACCCTAACGCGAGTTTACTTGCGTTTAGTCATAAAACAATATTGTCACCTATCCTTAGGCGACGACCCCAACAAGAACATAAATTTCAAAACCGCTTTGAAAACTAATCCTCTGTTCTAGGATGATTGATTTCTAGGTTTTGAACCCTCTGTTATAAGGTTTTGAACCCCTTTGAATTTTCAAAATCCCGTCAAAGTTGGTCTAAATAATGTGAACACATGCAAACTGGAAGGGTGGATGCCTGTACCCTGAGTTTTCTGTCTAAGGCTAGAGTGTTCGTACAAATCCACAAAATTGGACCAGTCACTCTTACCTGGGAACTCTTGGGGTGAGTGTCCACTTATAGGCGAGCATGTCTTCGCGATACATTATTTTTGGCCTATTTACTTTGATTTATCACCGAGGTCGTTTGTTGCTTTGTAGTAACAAACAAATGACCACTATCCTTGTTTTCATCAGATATGTTTCATCTCATTCTTTTCGTCTAATTCTCTCACTCGTTTCCTCTCATGTTTCCTCTTTTAGAATGCCTCCTCGACGCGACAATCAAATGGCGAATGCCGAACTGGCGGAAATTATCGCGCAGCAAATGGCTGCTGCCTTCCCAAATCTTTATGCTCAAATAACCCAAGCCATCAACAACAACAACAACAATGCTCCATGCAATTTCAAGATTTTTAACTCGGCTAAACCACTCAAGTTTAGTGGTTCTGAGGGAGCAACTGGGCTTCTTCAATGGTTCGAGAGCATTGAGAATACTTTCCGTCACGTTTAGTGTCCTGAAAATCGCAAGGTCGAGTTTTCTTCGAGTGTGTTTCAGAAGAGGGCTCTTACGTGGTGGAACGGGGTTATGAGAGACCGCGGTGCAGAGGTTGCATTAGCACAGACTTGGGCCGAGCTTAGGGCTCTTATGATGAAGGAATTCCGTCCTCGTCATGAGCTTAGGGCTCTAGAAAGGGAATTTGATGATTTAAAGCAAGACAGTGGGGAACATCGAGCCTATACTGATCACTATGAGGAATTGAGCTTGTTATGCCCTACTATGGTTACGCCTCTGGATAAGGCGATTGAGAAATACATTGATGGGCTTCCTGACGTAGTTCAGGATATCGTTACTGGTAGCAACCCTACTACTGTCAGACAAGCCATTGAATTGGCTGCCACTCTGACTGAATCCCAAATCAGGAAGCGCAAGCTGTTTCGGAAGGGCGACTTAAGACCATCTGACAAGACTGCTCATGTGGAATCAAAGGAAGAAAGTGTTGAGGTGTCCAAGAAGAAAAAGCGCAAAGCCTCTCAAAGCTACGCTGTAACTGCTCAAGACAAACAAGTTGCACCAAACCAACAAGCACAACCTCGTAAAAGACAAAACTATGTTGGTACCGCACCTTTGTGCAACAAGTGCAACCGTCATCATCTAGAGCAAGAGCAGTGTCACAAATGTACCCACTGTGGACGGTTGGGACATTTGATCAATGTTTGTCGTTATGCAAATCAAGCTGCTGCAAACCCTGCTGCTGTTCAAGCACGGTTCCCTCCAGGGTCATGTTATAACTGTGGTGACCTTACCCACTACAGGAACAATTGCCCAAGGCTTGTTAACATACCTCCAGCGCGTGGACGAGTGTTCAACATCAATGAGGCAAATATGAACAATGATGCAGCAGTGAACAATTAGTGTTTTGTGTTTCCTTGGTTGTTATCTTTTGACACTTCAAGACAATTCCGTTGTTACATAAATAAAGAATTGTTGTTTTTATTTCTGCAAAATTTATGCGTTTGTATGAATGCTTGATGAAACCTTATGATGTCAACCCAAAGACAAACTACTCGTATGCTTCTGTCATATTATGATCACTTGTGATCTCCCCAAGAACCTTAAACTCTCGTTTCTTTTAAGAAACAAAGTCAAACTCTTATTGAGAATCCCCCTATCTTTATAGATAGATCCTAAAAAAAATCATTAAAGTACCAAATGAAATACATGGATTGGATTCCTAGTGTGCTTTGAATATCCATACCTAAAGGTGACAAAATAAAGAATCAAGTTAACTAAATTTGTGCTTATGTGCTTTCTTACATGTTTTATGGTTGTATATGATCCATTCAAATCCTCATAGAATCTTTCATATCTCATACGAGAGATTCATAATAGGATATCCAAATATACTATCTTAAACCCTTAATGGATTTCAACATTGTAGTTAAGTCCCTCTGGTTATAAAGTATTATTCTATAATTGGACCTCTTGAATGGTCTGCTTAAACAGATTGGTTTTGAAAATCTGATTAGAAATATCATGTGATGATGTAACTAAAAATGATCTCTTAAGTGGTCTATTTAAAGATACCGTACGACGGTCTAGTTAAGAAGATCATGTGTTGATCTAGTTAAAAAGATCGTTCGTTGATCTAATTAAAAGGATCCTTTGGTGGTCTAGTCGAATCGCTTCATGTTTATTCAAGTAATTTTTCCTACGCATTATGAAATGGACTGTGCGGACTGTGCAAGGAATTACGTAATTATGGAGGCCTACATAATTATGGAATTCAGTGCACAGGAGCCACAGGAAGCTTCATCATGTGTTAAGACCTAGTGGCAAGAATAATGATACGGGAGAAGTCTCGGACCTCGACCAATGTCATTTATTCTCACACTCCCCTAATTCTGATCTCAATCACACACCAAGTTTCCTATGATAAGTCTTCATAAGAAACATTCTTCTATCCGTAGTTCAAAATCCCATGTTTTATTATCACAAGGAATTCACTTTGAGGGTTAACAAATTCGCTAAGAGTCCTAACATGGCCCCGAGTTTTACTTAAGGGTTCAAGGGATCTATTAGAAGGCGAAACCGTCACAGCTGTCTTCACAAGTTTCCTCTAGAATTAAATTTCGGGACGAAATTTCCTAAAGTAGGGGAGACTGTGACACCTGTGTCACTCCAACCATCAATCAAATGCCAAACCAATGAAATATTTTATTTCATACTTGGGATTTGTATAAATATGTGTATGTTTTGCACATATCAATTCTTGTTCAATTTCAAACTCTACAACACTTTCTGGGGAATTATACGCAAACTAGTGCGTAAACGTACTCAGTTTAAGGCGACAAATACTCCGGAAGACCATCATACACTTAACATACCTTAAATAACCTTTACATAACTTAGAAATAAGTTTCGAAGGCTTTGGTATGGCAAAAACAAGTTAATTCGCTTACAGGGACTAAACTTGACAAACTGCGAAAGTATGCCAATTTGAACTGTAACAAACATTCCGGAACATGCCCATAAGTTAAACATACCATAAATATCCTTTACATAGCTTAGAAATAGGCTTTGAGGTGTTTGGTATGGTAAAACAAACTTTTGGATCATTCAGGGACTAAAAGTGTCAAAAAGTGCACAAGTTTGCACTTTCGCGCATAACTTACGTTCTGAATACATCCGGACATCCAAAAATTTATGTAAGCATCCTTATATTATGCCTTAGTGTTTGGCATGAGAAAAATCCATTCGTCGCGTCATTTGGATCGTTTTTCGCGCTTATGCGCATTCCGTCGTAATTAAGCGAACATCGCGTTCGTACGACCAAACGAACCAACATCCGGAACATTTTTGAGCATGTTTCATGTCCACAATGCTTAGGCATCATTTTAGGGCCTTAAAGTTGGCTTTACGGGCCTTAGAAGTGTCGGAAATGGCTTAAATACGCAACAGGGACCAAAACTGCCATTTTTGAAAGTATGTGCAGATCAGAAGCTTCAGGCGGCCCGCGTGAGTTTTGCCTAAATGTTGAGGCGGGCCGCGTCAGACTGTCAGACCAGATTCAATGTTTCTAATCAATGCAGTTGGCCTTTCGTTCGATCAAGGGGCAATGCCCTTTCACCCAATCAAAGGCCAAAGGCCATTTTCAGTAACCACTACATTTTTGACAAGTGTACGCACCTGATCGTGGCACGAGATTCGATAAATGATCCTAACGGTTATGCTTTTCCTATAAATACCCCCCCTTTGTTCCAAAAACCCACAAGAATCTGATCTAAGCTCTAAGTTGGAACCTTTGTTTCATACCTGAGCTATTTTGATCTAGATTAGCATTCGGGGACCCTCCATAAGTCTTCTTTCGCTCTTTTATTCGCTTTTTGAGTCTGAAAGTCAACGTTTTGTTGACTTTCTGCGTTGACCAGCCTATGGTCAACCCGAAGTTCATGGAACTTCATAACGTGAGTGTGATCACGATGGTTATAGTCCGTAGTGACTATACCCACTGGTCACCACGTTATCTATGCTCAGTGACGAGTCGTAGTTTCGGCCAAAATGCGCATTCTTGCGTATTTTGTAACCAAACTACTCGTGAGCATCAAAGCCGTTTGTTTTGATGCCAAACCTGTTTTCTAAGCTTAGTTAAGCATGTTCTAACATGCTTAGCTCGTCACTTTTAGTTTAGTGCTTATATAGGGTCGTAAGGAAAGCGATCTAAACCATCGCTTATACTTTCGAACCCAACCCATTTGGTCGATCATTAGGACCCGACCAAACACATTAGGTGACCATAGCTATAACCTTCCGAGGTTATACCTTGTGGTCGCGATGTTAGGCGTTCCGAACGCGTTCTACGCGAACGACGCGTTAGAGTAGCATAAGCTACCTAAACGGGTCGTGATGGACCGTAAGCACTTAGGTTAAGTTTCATTTTAGTATGTAGGCTTTGTTAAACCATATTACACGAGTCTCCATACTCGTTTGGTTTACGAACCCGCGTACTATCCGATCCTTCCGATTTGGTCCGGTATATTAACATAGCTACCTATTAGGTGCCGTTTGATATCCTGTGATCTTTAGCACTATCTGGTTATTATACAAGAACTCCAAAGCAATCTCAGGTGAGTACATAGTTCCCCTCTTTTACTGTTTTCAACTGTTTTGGGGTGAAGCATGTGTACCTATCTGTTATTTTTATGGTTTCAAAGTATAATTGATTATACATGTTAGTATTTATCTTTTGACAAACTAAAGGACTATCTATGGTTTAAACACTGATTTCTCAAAGATTACAAAAGTAATCGTTGGAATAGTACTTATTTTGTTCACCAGACCGATTGGTAGTATGATATAGCGCTATAGGACTAGACACCCCATTCCTGTTGTCATGGAATGTCTGAAACCAATTTGTTTCTCCATCCAAATAGGGATTTCCTTTGTGGTATCCTTATAGTCTCAAAGGTGTAGTTTGATGCATTAGGTCTGAATGAATTCTCAAATCGCACCTTTAAAGTATATTTTGATATACTCCCAAAAAGTATAGTTTGATATACTCTCATGTGTGGTATTGTACAGAACCAACATATATTTTGTAATCATCCAAAGCATATTTTGATATGTTATTTACAAACCAAGACATAGTTTAACATGTTATTTATCACATCCAAAGCATATTCTGATATGTTACTTACAAAACTAAAGTATAGTTTAATGTGTTATTTATAAATCCAAGGTATATTTGTAATATACTACTGAAAACTATTATTTTGGAACAACTAAAGTATATTTAATATACTATCTATCAAACGATTTGGTTTTGGTTAGTGTTTAGATAACGGAACGAGGGTAATGTGATGGAAACATGGTAGATACGCCGCTGGTACTTCTTATATATAAGTGTTTTCATTGCATTACATATCGTGGCGTTATTTAGTACACTTGGGTTAACAATGTTGGAACTGAAATATATTTTAATATATTACTTATTCAACTATCTTAACACCAAAGTATATTTTATATATACCATAAACGTTTTATCAAAACATTGTTTTCAAACAACTTAACTTATACAAACTCATTTTACATGGTTATTCATTTAACCATACATTATTCTCTTATTTATACATATCATCTGATCTTATCGTTTTTCAAATGATTTACAAGACAAAGCAAATTTACAAGGTTCATGACTGATTGTTATTAAACGTTTTCTTTAAACACAAGTCATGAATCCCATTTTCACAAAACCTATGTATCTCACAGGCATTTTTATGCTGACGTACCTATTTTTACACATGTTTCAGGTGCTGTCCTGAGATGATTATTGATACATGCTACACTTAGGATGGACTCGTGCCTTAGCAACTTTAAAACTTGGAAGATCATAGTTGTACTTATGTGATTGTAATAGAACAATGAGTTCATTTAATCAATAACAATATTTAAATTTCCATGTGTTATGAAACAATGATTCTGTTACAACACTCCCCGACGTTTCCGCCACGTTTTGTATGTTCTACGTGGTCGGGGTGTGACAAGATGTTAGGGCTGGCAGCTGCTAATGCCACCCCCTGGAACGAGTTCAAGGAATTAATTAAGGAAGAGTTTTGCAGTCGAGAGGACATCCACAAACTTGAGGTAGAGTTCCTCAACCTACAGATGGTGGGGTCTGAAATTGAAGTTTATACGAGGAGATCAAACGAGTTAGCCACACTTTGTCCTACTATGGTAGACCCTCCCACCAAACGCATCGAACTGTATCTCAAGGGTCTGGTGCCTGAAATTCAGAGTCATATGACCACAGCTAACCTTGGCACTATCCAGCAAGCCACTCGACTAGCTCATCGTCTCACAGACCAGGCTGTAGAACAGAACAAACTACCGAAACGAGCTAAGACTGATACTGCATGTGCTTCTAGAGATAACAAACGCAAGTGGGATGAAAACCTGAGCACGGGATTAATTTTGGTCCAGCCTCTGACGCAGCAGCAAGAGATAGATGACTACCAGAGCCCCAGACAGCAGTTTTCTAGTAGTCATGGGTAGAAAAGATATCGAGGAATTCACCCATGGTGCAACAAATGTAACAGACACCACGGTGGCCAGTGCAACAGGGGTCGTTGCCAGCGGTGTCTCAAGATTGGTCATGAAGCTAAGGATTGTCGAAACTCACGTCCTGTAACTCAAGAACAACAACGACCGCCTCAATCTTCACAGAATCAACAGCAACAACAAAGTTTTAAAGGATGTTTTCAGTGTGATGCTAAAGATCACTACAAGAGGCATTGTCCGCATATGAACCAGGACCAGACTCAGAACCACGACCATGGAAACAGGGACGACAATGGTGATAGCGTTGCGGGGTACAGAGGAAACAATGACGTCGGGGCCGCGCGTACGTGATTGGTCAGGGTGACGCAAGGAACGATCTTATCGTAATAATGGGTAAGTTTCTTCTTGTCGACTTCTATGTTACTATATTGTCTGATTCGGGTGTGAATACCAATTATATGTCTTTGAAAGTTAGTCGAATGATAAAACGTACACCAACTCCCTTGAACACCAAACCTGTCGTAGTGTTAGCTTATGGTACAAGTCTAGAGGCCACACATAGTTCAGGGTTGTAAAATTATCCTCGCTGGGTAGACGTTCCCTATCGACTTCATTCCTATAGTTCTGGATAGCACCTACACCTCGCGCACCTATCTTTTCGCCTTGGGGAGCTCCAGTACTATTCGTGAAAAAGAAGGATGGCACTTTCAGAATGTGCATTGATTATCGCGAACTGAACAAGGTCACAGTGAAGAACCGCTATCCTCTTCCTCGTATTGACGACTTATTCGACCAGTGCAAGGGTCGAGCTACTACTCCAAGATTGATCTATGGTCTGGTTATCATTAGCTGAGAGTCCGGGATGAGGACGTCTCCAAGACAGCATTCAGAACTCGCTACGGCCCTCACGAGTTTCTTGTCATGTCATTCGGGCTTACGAACGCGCCTGCAGTTTCCATGGATCTTATGAACAGGGTGTGCAAACCCTATCTAGACAAGTTCGTTATTGTCTTCATCGACGACATTCTGATCTACTCCAAGACTCAGGAGGAACACGAGCAGCACTTACGTCTTATCTTGGAACTTCTTCGAAGGGAACAACTGTACGCCAAGTTTTCAAAATGCGACTTCTGGCTTCGTGAAGTCCACTTCTTAGGCCATGTGGTGAACGGGGATGGGATTCATGTCGATCCATCCAAGGTAGATTCGATCAGGAACTGGCCTGCACCGCGTACACCGACGGAAAAACGCCAATTCTTGGGTTTTGGCAGGGTACTACCGACGATTCATCAAAGACTTCTCCAAGATCGCACAGCCGCTCACAATGTTGAAACAGAAAGGTGTTACCTATCGTTGGGGTAATACACAAGAAACGGCTTTTCAGTATCTGAAGGATAGACTATGCAGCGCACCTATTCTCTCACTGCCAGAGGGCACAGATGATTTTGTGGTCTATTGTGACGCATCGATACAGGGGCTTGGTTGTGTATTGATGCAGTGGGATAAAGTTATTGCCTACGCCTCTCGTCAACTCAAAGTTCATGAACGGAATTATACAACGCACGATTTAGAGCTGGGAGCTGTTGTTTTCGCGCTTAAGATATGGCGACACTACCTGTACGGTACCAAGTGCACAATTTACACCGATCACAGGAGTCTCGAGCATATCTTCAAGCAGAAGGAATTGAACATGCGTCAACGACGATGGGTCGAGTTACTTAATGATTACGAATGCGCCATCAAGTACCATCCAGGCAAAGCCAATGTTGTGGCTGACGCTCTCAGTCGAAAAGACAACTTACCTAGGCGCGTACGAGCCTTGCAGCTCACTATCCAGTCCAGCCTTCCTGCACAGATACGAGGTGCTCAGGTGGAAGCATTGAAACCAGAAAACGTGAAGGCTGAAGCTTTACGTGGCCCAAGGCAATGATTAGAACAAAGGGAGGACGGCGCCTATTATGTAACAGGACGCGTTTGAGTCCCACTATATGGCGGCTTACGAGAGCTTGTGATGGATGAAGCTCATAAGTCTCGCTACTCGATACATCCAGGTACGAATAAGATGTATCACGATCTCAAAACAACATATTGGTGGCCTAGCATGAAAGCCCACATCGCTACTTACGTCGGCAAGTGTTTGACATGTGCCAAGGTCAAAGTGGAGTATCAGAAACCAGCGGGCCTACTTCAACAACCCAGGATACCACAGTGGAAATGGGAAGAAATTTCCATGGATTTTGTTACAGGCCTACCTAGATCTCAGCGTGGGAATGATACCATATGGGTGATCGTGGATCGACTCACCAAGTCTGCACACTTCCTGGCTATAAAGGAAACGGATAAGTTCCCCACTCTCGCAGACATCTATCTTAAGGAAGTTGTTTCGAGGCACGGGGTGCCCACCTCCATCATTTCGGATCGGGATGCACGATTCACGTCAGAGCTATGGCAAGCGATGCACAAGTCTTTCGGCTCACGGTTAGACATGAGCACAGCGTATCATCCTCAGACGGATGGGCAGTCTGAGCGAACGATCCAAACTCTTGAAGACATGCTTCGGGCATGTGTTATTGATTTCGGCAACGGCTGGGAAAAGCATCTCCCTTTGGTGGAGTTTTCGTATAATAGCAGTTATCACACCAGCATACAAGTCGCTCCATTCGAGGCATTGTACGGACGTAAATGCCGGTCACCTCTCTGTTGGGCAGAGGTGGGGGATAGTCAGATCACGGGTCCAGAGATTGTTGTGGACGCCACAGAAAAGATTGCACAAATACGACAACGCATGGCGGCAGCACGCGACCGTTAGAAAGCCTACGCGGATAAGCGTAAGAAGCCATTGGAATTTCAGGTCGGGGACCGGGTTTTACTTAAAGTCTCACCCTGGAAGGGTGTAGTTCGATTTGGTAAACGAGGCAAACTCAATCCACGGTATGTTGGACCGTTCGAAATCACTGAAAGAATAGGCCCAGTAGCCTACAGACTGAACCTACCAGCTGAACTCGGTGCAGTTCACAATGTATTTCACGTGTCGAATCTGAAGAAATGCCTATCAGATGAGACCCTCATAGTTCCTTTTAAGGAACTCACTATCGACGAGCGGTTGCAGTTCGTCGAGGAACCAGTTGAAATCACGGACCGGGATGTTAAGGTCCTCAAACACAAGAGAATCCCTCTTGTTCGAGTTCGTTGGAACTCCCGATGTGGCCCAGAGTACACCTGGGAACGCGAAGACCAAATGAAAGAAAAGTACCCCCAGTTATTCGGAACCAATGCAACCACTACTGAGGCTGAAGCTACTACTACTGAATTTCGGGACGAAATTCCAAATCAACGGGGGGATGATGTGACACCCCAGGAAAACCAGTAAACACTACAGCTTACCTAGCTTCCTCAGTGAGTGCGTACCAAATTTCGGGGCGAAATTTCTTTCAAGTTGGGGATAATGTGACAACTCGAATTTCCAAGATTTCTATTTCGCATTTATTGCACGTTCATTGTTTGTTTAGTGGTATTTGCACACTTAATTCGTTATGGAACGCTAACGTTTTGATACAAAGAAGTGTATTGTGTGAATGTGTTCGGTTATGTGTTATTTGTGAAAGACTTGTCTAATGCATAAAATTGGTGGTGAAATTGTGAAATTGTTGTGAGATGGTGTGCTTGTGTAAAATGTAATAATTAAGGGTGTGTAGAGTGATTAGTGAAACTTATATGATACTTAACCCTAATTCTTCACTAAATCTCACACAAGAAACAAGGCACGTACTTTCATTCTTTGGTTTTATTTGGCAATCATCACATCATCATTGGCAAGCTATTCATCACTTTTGATTTTACATCTTCTCTAGAATCGACACAAGGTAAATGCTTATTGTTTAATTGATTGTTGATTATATCAATTCTTGATTATGTGTTCATGAAAACCCTAGTTTTCATATGACGCTCTGTGATTGTTAATGTGATTCTGATTATTGAGGTTTTTGATGAATGATTAGTGATATGACGATAAGATTGTTCGTATAATGTTTGCTGGTAATCATCGATTGATTGTTCATGAGTTCTGCATATATGTAATTAGGGTTTCACATCGTCTGGGAACATAAAATGTAACTGATGCAATCCTTAGGAACTGGAACATTCGTAGTAGGTATGATTGTTTTGGTCAGCGTTTTGTAATGATGTTAAATGTCCGAGTTCTTTACTTGTTTATGTTGTCCGACTTTTGAAAATGATATCAAGGTCCGACCTTATTGTATTACAAGAGGTCCGAGCTTTTAGACATGTGTATGGACCGTGTTTTAACACCATATATGGTCCGAGTTTCTTGAGCCACCCTTAGTCCGACTTTGTTTAGGAATAAGGGAGGGGTCCGACTTTTATCTAAGGCAAGGGGTCCGAGTTCTTTGTGCATGAACATGTCCGAGTTTTTGTGGGTGAAAGGGACTTGGTTCGACTTTGAGTAAAGAACCCTAGAGTCCGAATTTCTTGTCATGCAAGCTGAGGAGTCCGAGGTTTGGGGCAGCCCTCTCTTGTCCGACCTTTACACAAGAAGGGTCCGAACTTCATGCCTCCTCACCTAGTCCGAGTTTAAGTATAAACCCCCCCCCCCCCTCACTTGGTCCGAGCTTTAGGCTCTAAAGCCTCTTGTCCGAGTTTTAAAGGGCAAGCCCTCCCCATATCCGGCTTTTGATTTATTACACATGGTCTGACTTGTATTGATTCTACCTGGTTCGACTTTTGTTGATTAAGTATAAGTGTTATCACTGATTGTATACTGATTGTATAATGAGTAGCCTGAATTCATTTGAACAATGTATGATCCAACCCATAAGATCTAATCATGTTGCAGTTAGTCTAATCAATGTATGGAAAGTTTGTGATTGTCGGCTATTCACAATCTATTGCAATGGTTTATGAGTTAGTATTAATACGCGTAGCATTTCTAGTGTATGAGCTCCGTTAAGTGCGTTGACTGTATGAAATATGTAAACTGCCTGTAAATCATATCAAGCATAAGTGGTGCGATTTTGATTAAACTGCATACGTAATATATGATAATTGTTTAAACACACTTCCTGGCATAAACGGAAAGTGTATCATTACGAACATGAACTGATTTATTACATGTGCACACAATAGGACTTGACTGATTACTTGTGAGTGCATAACCTAGCACACCGAGCAAACCAAGGTGAGTTCACACCCTTACTAAGGCATGGGATTCCCAAGGGCTTGGGAATGGGATTGAAGGGATAAGGTTGAATAGATTCGTACTGACACTAATACTAGACTACCATACCAGCGTCCTCGGTTGTGCAGGACACATACGTAAACCTACGTATGCTTATACTACTTACTGTCCTCGGTTGTGCAGGACACAGGCGTAAAGCCCACATATGCATATGCTTCTTACTGTCCTCGGTTGTGCAGGACACATACTTATGTTTCTTACTGTCCTCGGTTGTGCAGGACACATACTTATGTTTCTTACTGTCCTCGGTTGTGCAGGACACCTACTTATGCTATTCACTGTCCTCGGTTGTGCAGGACACATACTTACAATCTACGTAGACTTATACTTATCACTATCCTCGGCTGTGAAGGATACTCACGTAAAACCTACGTGTATTTATACTTACTACTATCCTCGGTTGTGAAGGATACTTATGGTTACGAATAGTCTAGTGGTTATACAACATGGGAAGCCCCCACTAATAGAACGTACTAACGGCCCAGTAGAGCCACCTGTTACATACGAACTCACTATTACGCATTTACTTTCTGTGAACTCGCTCAACTAGTTGTTGATCCTCTGTTACATGCCTTGCAGGTCGTTAGGTACATGCAGCTTGCACATGGAGGAGCTGGTCGTTGTGGGCTTGGATCGTGATTGTCTTATTAAACACTTATGACGTTTCGTACTTAATTATGTTGGGTTTTGATTATACGCTTCCGCTAAACAATGATAACTTACTTATGATTTTGGATCACCTTTCATATGGATTTGGTTTGGTTTATTGGCAATTACTTTTACTATATATATTGTTCTATATGATTGGTGGCTTGATCCTGGTCAGTCACGCTCCCAAGCGGTGATACTCCGCACGTGGATTTTGGGGGTGTGACATTTTCTTTCAAAACTTCATTTTCTTTTTCTAACTTTTTACATTTTTCTAAAAGTTTCTCATTATTGTCTTTTAAAAACTTTTCATTTTCTATCATTTCTTTGCATTTATTTTTGAAAACCTCTTCAATTTTTGTGAACTCAATATCTCTTGTTTTGAATTTTTCATCTTTTTCAGTAGAATAACTGCATGGTTCCATGCATTTCCTGCACTGTTTAACAGTTTCATTTATGATTTCAGAATCAGAATTTACCTCAGTGATTGGCACCTTGGTGTTTACTTCCGTCTGGGAACAACAGGTTCACCTTCTCTTTTGACATAGCACTCTCTCTCTTTCATATTCTTCTTGCATTTCATCAATTCTGTTGTAAGCAATGTTTCTTTCTCTGTACGTTTTCTCGCTCAGAATTTGTTCTCTGGTTTTCTCTTTGATTTCAGCCGTGACATTTTCTTTTCTGGTTTCTTCTTTTATTTCAGCAACGAAAACAAGATGTTTGCTCTTTGAAGGGTTTCTGCCATGAGCTGTAACCTGATAATCCAAACGATCTTCTTCTGGAAGAAACTGACTCCAATCAAAACCTTCATCATCATGAATTACAACACATGCTCTTGACTTCTCTTTTGGATGATTTTCAATTATTTTTGGCTCTTCTTTGCTTCGGTGGTAGATTGCCTTTCGGTAATAATCATCATTGAACGGATGTTCATTTCCACCAACTGCAGAATTGTTGCATTCTCTCTTGAAATGACCTTTTTTCTTACATTTGAAGCAGGTCACTTTGGACTTGTCAAATCCAAGTTTTGTTGATGGACCACCAATTGATTCTTTTCCAGTAATCTCCATGTATCTCTGAGCTCTGCGAATGCAACTTGCTAAGCACAAGCGAATATCGATGAGTTCCATTTCTTCTGGATCAATCTGGTCATAGTCTTCTTGGGTCAATTCAGAATTTCCAATTTTGCCAGCTACTAGACCTTCATATGAACAGATGCAAGAAAACTCATTTGCTGCTTAGCAGAGTTGATGCTCATACCCGGAGAATTTTTTAGTTTAAGAGCAATGTTGCACAATATCTCCTCTATTTCTTTAGAACTAGCTTTTGAAGAAAATGAATAATAACCCGGATTGTAGCTTGATGAGCTTGTCTGAGGTTCTTTTGTTCTTTCACTACTGAATGTTGTCTTTGGTGATTCACCAACTTTCACCGAAGGTAAGTTACCTTTGTAATAGAGACCAATGTCACACCCCGACCGCGTGTAACATGCAACCGCGGCGGAAAACGTCGGGGAGTGTTGTGGACAGAATTAATTGTTATACAACCATGGAAATTAAAGTTACATTTTATTTATCCAACACGGGTGTTACATTGTCTTAAAAGGAAGTACAGAATTCAATACATAGTTATACTAGTTCTATCTTCATTTTTAGGCTCTAAGGCACAGGTCCGCCCTAGAATCATGATCATCGTCCTATGGAATAGCCCCTGAAAACACATGTGAAAGTAGGTACGTCAGCATAAAAATGCCTGTGAGATGCATAGGTTTTGTGAAAGTGGGATTCAAGACTTGAGTTTAAAGAAATGTTTTAATAACAGTCAGTCATGAACCTTGTAATTTGTCTTGCTTTGTAAATCATTTGAAAAACGATAACATCAGGTGATATGTATAGATATGTGCAAGGTTAAACGAGTAACCAAGTAAAATGAGTTGAATAAGATAAGTTGTTTGTAAATCAATGTCTTGTGAAAAGCGTGTTATCTGTATAAAATGTTCTATGTCTCAAATGAAATGATTCAAATAACGCTACGATGTGTAATACCATACAAACGCTTATATATAGGAAGTACCAGCGGCGTATCCACCATGCTTGTATCATATTACACACGCTTCGTTACTTAATCACTTACTCAAACCAAACCATCAATGTAAACATTTAATGTATAAGCCAAATGTCAAGTGTTATTGTGTAAACCATGTCAAATGTTTATGTTTAATGTAAACCATGTAATGTGTATCCCAAAATGTATCATGTATGGTAAGAGAAATGTATCAACTTAAACCATATGTAAAATGCACAAAACAAGTCGTCGAAGTAACACGTGGTTTAAATCAACGTTATGTTCTATGGAAAAATGCATGCTCTATTGATATTAACATTTATGCGGTATTGTAAACTATGCATACATCCAAGCCTTGAGACTGCGGAGATAAACCCTTAAACAAATTAAAGGTTCATCTAAGTTATGTATATCGAATTCGGTCACTCCTTCCAGTCCTATCAAACCCAGGACTTCAGGAATGGGAGTTGTCAATTCCTATGGTACCACTACCTACTAACGAACGGCGTAGCTAATGTTAATGAATGTATTGTCCCATGTTAAACAAACCAAATGTCATAACATAATGAAGGCATGTGATGTAAACAATTGTACTAAGTATGCTAAGTAAACATACGAAGCAGAAGTGCTCATGTAAATCAATGTGCCCATATGCTGAGTAAACATATGCAGCAGAAATGTTCATGTAAATCAATGTGTCCATATGCTGAGTAAACATATGCAACAGAAATGTTCATGTAAATCAATGTGTCCATATGCTGAGTAAACATATGCAACAGAAATGTTCATGTAAATCAATGTGTCCATATGCTGAGTAAACATATGCAACAGAAATGTTCATGTAAATCAATGTGTCCATATGCTGAGTAAACATATGCAACAGAAATGTTCATGTAAATCAATGTACTAAGTACGCACACAATGGGCATACATAGCATGAAATGTAATGAAATCGTGTACTATAATGTACTAACAACATAGCAGGCATATGATGTGAAAACATGGAAAGCATGAATGTAACAGATAGGCACATGTGTTTCACCCCAAAACAGTTTAGAAAACAGTAAAAGAGGGGTTCAATGTACTCACCTGAGCTTGCTTTGTAGTTCTTGTATAATAATCAAACAATGCTAGATCACGGAATATCAAACGGCACCTAATAGGTAGCTATGTTAATATACCGGACCAAAATCGGAAGGATCGGATAGTATGCGGGTTCGTAAACCAAACGAGTATGGAGACTCGTGTAATATGGTTTAACAAAGCCTACATACTAAAATGAAACTTAACCTAGGTGCTTGCGACCCATCACGACCCGTTTAGGTAGCTTATGCTACCTCACGCGTCGTTCGCGTAGAACGCGTCTGGAACGCCTAACATCGTGACCACAAGGTATAACCTCGGAAGGTTATAGCTATGGTCACCTAATGTGTTTGGTCGGATCCTAATGATCGACCAAATGGGTCGGGTTCGAAAGTATAAGCGATGGTTTAGATCGCTTACCTTACGACCCTATATAAGCACTAAACTAAAAGTGACGAGCTAAGCATGTTAGAACATGCTTAACTAAGTTTAGAAAACAGGTTTGGCATCAAAACAAACGGCTTTGATGCTCACGAGTATTTTGGTTACAAAATACGCAAGAATGCGCATTTTGGCCTAAACTACGACTCGTCACTGAGCCTAGATAACGTGGTGATCAGTAGGTATAGTAACTACGGACTATAACCATCGTGATCACGCTCACGTTATGAAGTTCTAATGAACTTTGCATCGACCATAAACTGGTCAATGCAGAAAGTCAACAAAACGTTGACTTTCGGACTCGAAAAGCGAATAAAAGAATGAAAGAATACTTACGGAGGGTCCCCGAATGCTAATCTAGACCAAAATGGCTCAGGTATGAAACAATGGTTCCAACTTAGAGCCTTAAGATCAGATTGTGTGGGTTTTGAGCAAAATGGGGGGGGTATTTATAGGAAAAGTGGAACCGTTAGGATCGTTTTATCGAATATCGTGCCACGATCTTGTGCGTACATGTGTTACATTGTTAGATTCACTAAATTGGCCCTTGGCCTTTGATTGGGTGAAAGGGCATTTGGACCTTTCGCCATTTGAAGAGCCAATCAGCATTAAATGTGGGTTCTGCTGTACTGGGGACCCCTTACGGACCGTATGGGCTTTGGCTTACGGTCCGTAAGCCCCTAGTTTGGCAGATTTACCATTTTGGTCCCTGCAGCACCAAAACTTGGTATTTGATGCGTTTTTGGCACGTTTAAGCCCCGTTAACCCTATTTCGAAGCTCTAAAATGAAGTTAAAGTATAGGGAACTTAAAATGTGCTAAAAAATATGTCGGATGTCGGTTCTTTTGGCCGTACGGTCGCGATGTTCGGTTAATTACGACGGAATGCGCATAAGCGCGAAAGACGATCCAAATTGCGTGACGAATGGATTTTTCTCATTTCATACACTTGGGCATAATATAAGGATGCTTACATAAATTTTTGGATGTCCGGATGTATTCAGAACGTAAGTTATGCGCAAAAGTGCAAACTTGTGCACTTTTTGACACTTTTAGCCCCTAAATGATCCAAAAGTTTGTTTTAGCATACCAAACCCCTCAAAGCCCATTTCTAAGCTATGTAAAGGATATTTATGGTATGTTTAACTTATGGACATGTTCCGGAATGTTCGTTACAGTTCAAATTGGCATACTTTCGCAGTTTGTCAAGTTTTGTCCCTGTAAGCGAATTAACTTGTTTTTGCCATACCAAAGCCTTCAAAACTTATTTCTAAGTTATGTAAAGGTTATTTAAGGTATGTTGAGTATATGTTGATGTTCCGGAGTATTTGTCGCATTAAACTGAGTACGTTTACATACTAGTTTGCGTATAATTCTCTAGAAAGCGATGTAGAGTTTGAAATTGAGCAAAAGTCAAAACATGAAAAATGTAAAACACAACCAAACAAACATTGGGATCAAAATTGTTTTATTGATAATTGAACTGTTCATAATGATTACAAGCACAAATGTTACAGTCTCCCCTACTTGTGGAAATTTCGTCCCGAAATTTATTTAGAGGAAACTCGTGGAAAAAGATGTGGATATTTTGCCTTCATTTGATCTTCACGTTCCCAAGTAAACTCGGGTCCACGTTTTGATTCCCAGTGAACCTTGACCAAAGGAATGCGCTTGCGTTTGAGCCACTTGACTTCACGTTCCATGATTTCTACCGGTTTCTCGACAAATTTCAATGTTTTATCAACACGAATTTCGTCAAGCGGTATGTGGAGGTTCTCATCAGCTAAACACCTCTTGAGATTGGACACGTGAAAAGTTGGATGAACATTTCCAAGTTCAGGAGGTAACTCAAGTCTGTAGGCTACTTTCCCGATTCTTTCGACGATCTTGAATGGTCCAACGTATCTAGGTGCAAGTTTTCCTTTCTTTCCAAATCTGATCACACCTTTCCCAGGTGAGACCTTAAGTAATACACGATCACCGACTTGAAAATCCAAGGGTTTGCGTTTTAGGTCCGCGTAACTCTTCTGACGGCTTCTAGCTGTCTGAAGGTTGTCACGAAATTTCTTTACCTTATCTGTTGTCTCTAAAATGAGGGCAGGTCCAGTAAGTTGAGCCTCGCCAATCTCATTCCAGCAGACTGGTGAACGACATTTTCGACCATAGAGAGCCTCGAAAGGAGCCATGTTGATGCTGGAGTGATAACTGTTGTTGTAGGAGAATTCAATCAATGGAAGATGTGAATCCCAACTACCACCAAAATCGATCACACAAGCTCTAAGCATATCCTCCAGTGTCTGGATGGTTCTTTCAGATTGACCATCCGTTTGCAGATGATAGGCCGTGCTCAGATTAAGTTGGGACCCCATAGCAGATTGCATGGTTCTCCAAAAATGAGAAGTGAAATGAGCATCTCTGTCAGAAATGATGTTCAAAGGAACACCATGTCGAGCTACAATTTCATCTACATAGATTTGAGCAAGTTTGTCAGCCGAAAAATCCTCACGGATTGGCAAGAAATGCGCTGACTTGGTAATGAGATCCATGGTAAGTTTAGTAATGAGATCCATGGTAATGTTTTCCCACACCATGCGATCAACGACTACCCAGATGGCATCGTGACCTTTCTTTGTACGCGGAAGTTTAGTAATGAGATCCATGGTAATGTTTTCCCACTTCCAAACTAGGATCTCTGGTTGCTCCAATAAACAAGAAGGACGCTGATGTTCAGCCTTAACCTTAAGACAAGTAAGGCATTTTGATACGTATGTCTTTCTTCATACCAGGCCACCAATACTGAATACGAAGATCCTTATACATCTTATCTGAGCTAGGATGAATAGAATAATGAGACTTATGGGCTTCATCCATAAGCAGGGTACGAAGATTATGTTGGCTTGGGACCCACAAACGGTCCATGAAGTAATACGATCCATTGTCCTTCAGCTCTAGAGCAGGAGTTATGTGATAAGGAAATTCCTTATCCATTAAACCTTGCGAAACACAAGATTGTTGAGCCTGAGAAATACGAGCTTGGATATCGGTTTGAATAACAGATTGGACACGTACACAATGAAGCTTAGTACGTTCCTTGCGACTCAATGCATCGGCTACGATATTCGCCTTACCAGGATGGTAGCGAATTTCGCAGCCATAGTCGTTTAGAAGTTCAACCCAACGTCGTTGCCTCATGTTGAGTTCCTTTTGATTGAAGATATGTTGAAGACTTTTGTGGTCAGTGAAAACCACACATTTTGTACCGTACAAATAGTGTCTCCAGATCTTAAGAGCGAAGACAACTGCACCCAACTCAAGATCATGAGTGGTGTAGTTTTTCTCATGTATCTTCAACTGCCTTGATGCGTATGCTATGACTTTGTTTCTTTGCATCAGGACGCAGCCAAGACCTAATTTAGATGCGTCGCAATAAACGACGAAATCATCATTGCCCTCAGGCAATGTTAGGACAGGCGCGTCGCAAAGCTTTTGTTTCAAAGTCAGAAATGCTTCCTCTTGTTTGACTCCCAAATCAAATGGATTGTTCTTCTGAGTTAGAGCAGTTAGAGGAACTGCAATCTTTGAGAAATTCTCAATGAAGCGGCGGTAATAACCCGCCAGACCAAGGAAAGAACGAACTTCAGTAGGAGTAGTAGGCGTATCCCAATCCTTAATCGCACTGATCTTGGAGGGATCTACATGAATACCTTGTTCGTTGACAATGTGTCCTAAGAATTGAACTTCTTTAAGCCAGAATTCACACTTGGAGAATTTGGCGAAAAGTTGCTCTTTCTTTAGGAGTTCCAATGTAAGACGAAGATGTTGTTCATGATCAGCTCGCGTCTTAGAATATATCAAAATGTCATCGATGAAAACGATGATGAACTTATCCAAATAAGGTTTGCAGACCCTATTCATTAAGTCCATGAAAACAGCAGGAGCATTAGTCAAACCGAACGGCATGACTGTGAACTCATAATGTCCATAGCGAGTACGGAACGCCGTCTTGGGAATATCTTCTTCATGCACACGAAGCTGATGATATCCAGATCGTAGATCAATCTTTGAAAAATAAGAAGCGCCTTGCAATTGATCAAAGAGATCATCAATGCGAGGTAGGGGATATCGATTCTTGATGGTAAGCTTGTTAAGCTCACGATAATCGATACACATCCTAAAAGATCCATCCTTCTTCTTAACAAAAAGAACGGGAGCACCCCAAGGTGAAAAGCTAGGACGGATAAAACCTTTGTCAGAGAGCTCCTGAAGCTGCTTAGATAATTCTTGCATCTCTGATGGTGCAAGACGGTATGGAGCTCTGGTAATGGGATTTGCACCAGGTACGAGATCAATACGGAACTCGACTTGGCGTACTGGGGGTAGACCAGGTAACTCTTCAGGAAAAACTTCAGAATAATCCCGAACGACAGGAATATCTGAAATAGTCTTACCCTTGCCTTTATCTGCTGTGACATGTGCTAAGAAAGCCACATAGTGCTTTCGCAGATATTTCTGAGCTTTAAAACAAGACATGAGTTTGAGACCACCGGTAGGCTTCTCACCACGAACCTGTAGGATCTCGCCTGTCGACAGCGGTACACGAACAATCTTCTCAGAACAAACTATTTCTGCGCGATGCTTAGATAACCAATCCATGCCCACTATAACGTCGAAGATTCCAAGTTGCATTGGTGTGAGGTCAATAGGAAAAATATGGTCGTTAAGGTTCAACTGGCAGTCGCGTAGAACAGAATTAAGAACAATGGGTTCTCCACTGGCAACCTCTACTGTCAAAGGTTTACCTAGTTTCGTTCTAGACACGCGAAGCATTGTCTCAAAAGACAATGACACAAAGCTCTTGTCAGCACCCGAATAAAAAAGAACAGATGCTGGCTGATTATTAATAAAGAACGTACCGTTCACCACTTCGTTGTCTGCTTGTGCTTCTTGTGCATTCATGTTAAAGACTCGACCTTGAGCCTGTGCCTGATTCTGGTTTGCATTCTGGTTCTGGTTGGCTAGCCTTGGACACCGATTTCTGTAGTGGGTCAGATCCCCACAGTTATAACAAGCACCTGGTGGGTAGTTTGGTCGTGCAGCCTGACCCTGTTGCTGAGCAACTTGTTAAGCAGGGTTCTGAACTGCGCGATTCTGAGCAAACCGACAAACATCGGCAAGATGACCTGACTTCCCACAATTGGTACAGAAACGGCACTGATATTGCGGCTGATGGTGACTGTTGCATTGATTGCACAAAGGTGCACTTCCTGAATAGGGCTTCTTTGCTGGAGGCTGGTTGGGAGCTGCCTGGTTAGCTTGGGCAGTGACAGCATAGTTTTGGGAAGCCTTACGCTTCCTTGACGCCCTTGAGGAACCAGAATCCTTTCCCTTCTTGTTTTGACCTTTCTTGCTATCTTCCTTGTCAGCCGACTACTTCTTGCCCTTGTCACCCTTCCTGTGCAGCTTATTCTTTCGAATCTGCGACTCAGTCAGTGTCGCTGATAACTCGATTGCCTGACGGAGTGTGGTAGGGTTGCTACCAGTAAGGATGTCTTGTACTGAGTCAAGTAGGCCGTCGATGTACCTTTCGATGGCCTTATCGAGTGGGGTAACCATAGTCGGGCAAAGCAGACTCAACTCCTCAAACCTATCCGTATAAGCCCTGTGCTCACCACTATCTTGCTTCAAAACATCAAATTTCTCCAACGCTCGTTGTTCATGACGAGGACAAAACTCCCTCATCATAAGAGCTCTCAGTTTAGCCCATGTCTGAGCTAGAGCAACTTCTGCACCTTGATCTCTCATAACCCCATTCCACCATGTAAGAGCCCTCTTCTGAAACACGCTTGAAGAAAACTCGACCTTGCGATTATCCGGACACTGCACGTGGCGAAAAGTGTTCTCGATGCTCTCTGTCACACCCCCAAAATCCACCTGCGGAGTATCACCGCTTGGGAGCGTGACTGACCAGGATCAAGCCACCAATCATATTGAACATGTAATTAATATTAAGTAAAATAAATGTAAACCATCCATCCCATACGATAGGTGTTCAAAACATAACCATAGTTTCAAAGTATAGCGGAAGCATAGTAAATAATCCAACAATAGTTAATAGTTTTAAATGTCATAATAGTTCAACGTAGAAACCACGATCCTTGTCCACAACGACCCGCTTCTCCAGTGCAAGCTCCAAGTACCTAACGATCTGCAAGGCATGTAACAGAATGATCAACAAACTAGTTGAGCGAGTTCACAATAAGTAAGTGCGTAACAGTAAGTAACGGGTGGCTCTACTGGGCCAATAGTAAGTTATACAGGTGGGGGCTTCCCATGTTATGTGACCACTAGACTATTCGTATCAACTACTCGTATCATCCCTGTTCTTCATCCGAGAACAGTAGCGCGTATGGGGTGTGCGTAGGTTTTACGCACGTATCCTTCACAACCGAGGATAGAAGTAAGTAATGCGTACACGTAGGTTTTACGTGCGTGCCTGACATCCGAGGCAGTAATTGGCATATGACCACGTAGGTGTTATCCTAACCTACGGAACCGTCCTGACATCCGAGGACCATGGTAGGTGATAGTCTAGGAAAAGCATATATACGTTCTTAGTCAATGGTAACTTTTATCCCATTCCCACGACCCGGGAATCCCATGCCTTAGTAGGAGTGTGAACTCACCTTGGTTTGCTCGGTATGCTAGGTTATGCACTCACAAGTAATAAATCAAGTCCTATTGTATGCACGTATAACAAATCAGTTCATGTTCGCAATGATACGCATGTAATCAAATGTCACATAGTGCTTGATAGCCAATATCATGTATCAATCATGTATCACGTAACAGTTAACTCATTCATACAATTCACGTAATTCATATGAACATTTACAGGATCATGCACCTCTCAAAAACTCAGACAAGTATGGGGGGGGGTCTCCCCTGTTTAAAACTCGGATAGCACATGTAATCATACAACCTCGGACATATAGTCAGCATACAAACTCAGACATGGTCGATCATATTAAACTCGGTCCAATAGATAGTCCATCAGTATATAATCCATTAAAGTCAGACTAATATCAAACATTATATTCGGATCAGAGAGGATCCATTAAACTCGGCCCAACCATTTAATCATTAAACTCGGGCATGGCAATATAACATTAAACTCGGACCCAATGTCACATTTACTAAACTCGGTCCAAAGTACACATATTAAACTCGGTCCAAACTCTTTACATAAACTCGGACCATTTGGCTTTATTAAACTCGGCCCATCATTTGTTTAACAAACTCGGACCATGTGATATACTATTAAACTCGGTCCATTCACAACACTGTAAACTCGGTCCAAACACCAACAAATAAACTCGGTCCAAGCTATTGCCATTAAACTCGGACCAACGGGTTACCCTAAACTCGGACCACATGAACTTATTATATTCGGACCATGTGAATGTGCATTAAACTCGGATCAATCAATTTATTAAACTCAGACAATAAGCATTATCATACTCGGACCATATATGTTTTTAATAAACTCAGACGAATAATCAAACTCAGGCAAATAATAAACTCAGACTAATCAACATACGAATGTTCAAGTTTGACAGAATTGAATCAGTTACACTTTTCACATCCATCAGTTACGTACTTCAGTTCATACGATCTAACCCTAATTCATATGTCTGCATTAATCCAATCAAAACAACAATCTTTATGTCTACACATTACGCATCAAAATCATCAGGCAACTGATTATATGATTAATCATCTTCACAATATAATAATCAACCTCAATCAAAAACACAGGAATATGATATAGAGACTAGGGTTTACAAGAATTCACAAGAATCAAGAATTAAAAACAATCAAGCAAACAACAATTAATCACAACAATGATTAAACAATTACCTTGTGATGATCCTAGAGAAAGAGTAATCAAGAGTGATGATTTTCTTGTGCCAAATGATTTGGTGATGATGCTTGCTAGAGGATTACAAGTACGTGCTTTGGATTTGTGTGCCAATGATTAGTGAAATGAGGTTAGGGTTAAGTATCTAGGATTTCACTAATTACACTCTACCTCCCTAAGTATTATATTTTCCACATGCACACCATCTCATAACTATTTCATAGTTCCACCACCAAGTTTACACATTTGACAAGTTTCACAAATAACAAACAACAATGCACAATCAAACAATCAAAACGTATATAATTTCATGGCAACCAAATGTGCAAATAAACGACTAGTCAATACATGATCGTGCAATAAATACGAAATCGAATCTTGAAAATTCGAGTTGTCACATTATCCCCAACTTAAAAGAAATTTCGTCCCGAAATTTGGTACGCACTCACTGAGGAAGCTAGGTAAGCTGTACTGTTCACTGGTTTTCCTGGGGTGTCACATCATCTCCCCGTTGATTTGGAATTTCGTCCCGAAATTCAGTAGTAGTAGCTTCAGCCTCAGTAGTGGATGTATTGGTTTCGAATAACTGGGGGTGCTTTTCTTTCATTTGGTCTTCGCGTTCCCAAGTATACTCTGGGCCACGTTGGGAGTTCCAACGAACTCGAACAAGAGGGATTCTCTTGTGTTTGAGGACCTTAACATCCCGGTCCGTGATTTCAATTGGTTCCTCGACGAACTGCAACCGCTCGTCGATAGTGAGTTCCTTAAAAGGAATGATGAGGGTTTCATCTGATAAGCACTTCTTTAAGTTCGACACATGAAAGACATTGTGAACTGCTCCGAGTTCAGCTGGTAAGTTCAACTTGTAGGCTACTTTGCCAATCTTTTCTAAGATTTCGAATGGTCCGACGTACCGCGGATTCAGTTTGCCCCTTTTGCCAAAACGTACCACACCCTTCCAGGGTGAGACTTTCAATAATACCCGGTCCCCGACCTGAAATTCCAAAGGCTTTCTACGCTTGTCCGCGTAGGCTTTCTGACGGTCGCGTGCTGCCGCCATGCGTTGTCGTATCTGTGCTATCTTTTCTGTGGCGTCCACTACAATCTCTGGACCCGTAATTTGACTATCCCCCACCTCTGCCCAACAGAGAGGTGACCGGCATTTACGTCCGTACAATGCCTCGAATGGAGCGGCTTGAATGCTGGTATGGTAACTGTTATTGTACGAAAACTCCACCAATGGGAGGTGTTTTTCCCAGCCGTTGCCGAAATCGATAACGCATGCCCTAAGCATGTCTTCAAGTGTTTGAATCGTTCGCTCAGACTGCCCATCCGTCTGAGGATGATATGCTGTGCTCATGTCTAAACGTGAGCCGAAAGATTTATGCATTGCTTGCCATAGCTCTGACGTGAATCGTGCATCGCGATCCGAAATAATAGAGGTGGGCACTCCGTGCCTCGAAACAACTTCTTTAAGATAGACGTCTGCGAGAGTGGAGAACTTGTCCGTTTCCTTAATCGGCAGGAAGTGTGCAGACTTGGTGAGTCGATCAACTATGACCCATATTGTATCATTCCCACGCTGAGATCTCGGTAGGCCTGTAACGAAATCCATGGAAATTTCTTCCCATTTCCACTGAGGTATCTTAGGCTGTTGAAGTAGGCCAGCGGGTTTCTGATATTCAACCTTGACTCTCGCACAGGTCAAGCACTTGCCAACATAGGTGGCGATGTGGGCTTTCATACTTGGCCACCAGTATGTTGTTTTGATGTCGTGGTACATTTTATCCGACCCTGGGTGTACCGAGTAGCGAGACTTGTGCGCTTCATCCATCACAAGTTCGCGTAAACCGCCATAGAGTGGGACCCAAATACGCCCCGTTACATAGTAGGCGCCGTCTTCCTTTTGTTCCATTCGTTGCCTTGAACCGCGTAAGGCTTCAGCCTTGACGTTTTCGGGCTTTAATGCTTCCATCTGAGCAGTTCGTATCTGTGCGGGAAGACTGGACTGAATAGTGAGCTGCAAGGCTCGTACGCGTCTAGGTAAAGTGTCTTTCCTGCTGAGAGCGTCAGCCACAACATTGGCTTTTCCCGGATGATACTTGATGGCGCATTTGTAATCATTCAGTAGTTCAACCCATCTTCGTTGACGCATGTTCAAATCCTTTTGCTTAAGAATATGCTCGAGACTCCTGTGATCGGTGTAAATCGTGCACCTGGTACCGTACAGGTAGTGTCGCCATATCTTAAGCGCGAAAACAACAGCTCCCAGCTCTAGATCGTGCGTCGTGTAGTTTCGTTCGTGAACCTTGAGTTGCCGCGAAGCGTAAGCAATAACTTTATCCCGCTGCATCAATACACAACCAAGCCCCTGTATCGATGCGTCACAATAAACCACGAAGTCATCCGTGCCCTCGGGCAGTGAGAGAATAGGTGCGCTGCAAAGCCTATCCTTTAAGTACTGAAAAGCGGTCTCCTGCGTATTACCCCATCTGTAAACGACACCTTTCTGTGTTAGCATAGTAAGCGGCTGCGCGATCTTGGAGAAGTCTTTGATAAATCGCCTGTAGTAACCCGCCAAACCCAAGAATTGGCGTATTTCTGTTGGTGTTCGCGGTGCTGGCCAATTCCTGATCGAATCTACCTTAGATGGATCGACATGAATCCCATCCTTATTCACCACATGGCCTAAGAAGTGGACTTCATGAAGCCAGAAGTCGCATTTTGAAAACTTTGCGTACAGTTGCTCCTTTCGAAGAAGTTCCAAGATAAGACGTAAGTGCTGCTCGTGTTCCTCCTGACTCTTTGAGTAGATTAGAATGTCGTCTATGAAGACAATAACGAACTTGTCAAGATAAGGTTTGCACACCCTGTTCATAAGATCCATGAAGACTGCAGGCGCGTTCGTAAGCCCGAATGGCATGACCAGAAACTCGTAATGACCGTAGCGAGTTCTGAAAGCGGTTTTGGAGACGTCCTCATCCCGGACTCTCAGCTGATGATAACCTGACCTCAAGTCTATCTTGGAGTAATAACACGACCCTTGCAACTGGTCGAATAAGTCATCTATGTGCGGAAGGGGATAACGGTTCTTCACCGTCACCTTATTAAGTTCGCGGTAGTCGATGCACATTCTGAACGTACCGTCTTTCTTCTTCACAAATAACACTGGAGCTCCCCAAGGCGAAGAGCTTGGACGAATAAAGCCCTTTTCCAAGAGCTCTTGTAGCTGCTTCGACAGTTCTTCCAGTTCGGTTGGAGCTAAACGATACGGTGCGCGGGCTATTGGTGCTGCTCCAGGAGCTAACTCAATCTGAAACTCGACTTGACGATGAGGAGGTAAACCAGGTAAATCTTCAGGAAACACTTGAGGAAAATCACGCACAACTGGTATATCCTCCAGCTTCTTTACCTTTGCTGATGCGTCAGTGACAAGTGCCAGAATGGCAGTATGTCCCTTTCGTAAACATTTCTGCGCCTTTAAGAAAGAGATGATGCCAACCACAGCACCACTCTTGTCACCTTGAACTTCGAGGGGTTCTTGACTGGAGCGAGGAATACGAATAACTTTTTCTTTGCATAAGATCTCCGCGTGATGTTGGGATAACCAATCCATACCGATGACGACGTCGAAACTACCCAAAACTATGGGTATGAGATCAATCGAGAAAGTCTGACCCGCTAGAACAATACTACAACCCTTGACTACCTGTGCGGCTTCTACACTTTTACCATTGGCTAGTTCTACGACGTGTTTGGTGTCTAGGGGTGTTGGTGTACGTTTTAATAATTTACTCATTTTCAATGACATATAGCTTGTATCAGCACCCGAATCAAATAAGACAGTAACATAAATATCGTCGAGAAGAAACTTACCCATAACCACATTGGGATCATTCACTGCGTCACCCCGACCTAGCACAAAAGCACGACCCCGAGCTTCGTTGCCATTGTTGTTGTTGTTTCCCCTGTTATTGTTGTTATTGTTCCCGTTGCCCTGATTGTTGTTGTTGTTGTTCTGGTTCCTGTTTAGCTGAGGGCAGTGTCTCTTGATGTGACCTTCAGCACCACAATTATAGCACCCCTTGTTGCCCTGTTGCTGATTCTGCTGTGCCGGTGGCTGCTGCTGATTCTGATTCGCAGGACGAGGGCTTCTACAGTCTTTGGCCTCGTGACCCATCTTGAGGCATCTTTGACAACGGCCCCTGTTACACTGGCCGCTGTGGTGCCTGTTGCAGTTGTTACACTTTGGAAGGTTTCCGCGATATCCACCCTGCCTGTGGCTACCTGACGACTGCTGGTTAGGGCTTTGATAGTTGCCAGTCTTTCGCTGCTGATTCTGGGACTGAACCGAAACTGATGCTTTGCTTGAATCCCCCTCCCATTTCCTCTTGTTGTCACTGAGGGTAACGGGAGTAGCTGAAGGAGTGACTGTAGCAGTAGCGCTGACGCGCTTAGGCAGTTTATTCTGATCCACTGCCTGATCGGTGATGCGATGAGCGAGACGCTGGATTTCCTGGATGTTGTCGAGGTTAGCCGAGGTAACGTGGCTCTGTATTTCTGGTGCCAAACCTTTGAGATACAACTCAATACGCTTGTATGGAGGGTCCACCATAGTTGGACACAGCACGGCCAGCTCATTTGACCGTTTAGTATACGCTTCAATCTCTGATCCAACCATTTTCAGATTATACAGCTCGTCTTCCAGTTTGTGAATATCTTCACGCGTACAATACTCTCTCTTGATAAGTTCCTTAAAATCGTTCCAGGGTGTGGCGTTAGCAGCTGCCAACCCCAGAATTTGCACCTGCGCGTTCCACCAGGTTAGCGCTATTCCCTCCAAGGTGCCAGTTGCATACTTAACCTTGCGAGCCTCAGGGCACTCGCACATCTCGAATACCGACTCTAGCTTTTCGAACCAATGGAGGAGTCCCACTGCCCCCTCGGTGCCACTGAAGGAATTTGGACGACAGTCCATGAAGTTCTTGAAGGTACACACAGGCTGCTGCGCGTGTTGACCTATTGTGTACGAATAGGACAAAGTTAAATACGAGTGTTAATGTAGGATCTAAAGACCCTAGTATGAGTCTATACTGCAGGATATACTACCTGCTTGAGCGGCTGCAACTGCCGTAGCAATGAGAGCCTCTAGCTGGGCTTGAGTCATGTTAATTCGTGCGGCCATTGATCTTCACATCAAAGGCAACATAAGTGAGAAAAGTTCGCGAATAGTGCGATGACAGAAGAGTGTAAGCACGTAAGTGTTCTCAAGCAATAACAAGTAGTGAGCAAAGTAATGTAAGCATACTACGAGCAAAGTTCTATGCAGTTCTAGCAAGCAGGTAACAAACATAAACCTTATTACCTAGGATGTCGAGTCTTGCACGTGGAGCGAAGCGTCGTTGTGGATCGTTGAGAGCACTGTTCTGGTTATAGTCTGGTTTTAATAAAAACGTTTTTCCATGTTAAAACCAAGTTCTCTATAACCAATGGCTCTGATACCAATCTGTCACACCCCCAAAATCCACCTGCGGAGTATCACCGCTTGGGAGCGTGACTGACCAGGATCAAGCCACCGATCATATTGAACATGTAATTAATATTAAGTAAAATAAATGTAAACCATCCATCCCATACGATAGGTGTTCAAAACATAACCATAGTTTCAAAGTATAGCGGAAGCATAGTAAATAATCCAACAATAGTTAATAGTTTTAAATGTCATAATAGTTCAACGTAGAAACCACGATCCTTGTCCACAACGACCCGCTTCTCCAGTGCAAGCTCCAAGTACCTAACGATCTGCAAGGCATGTAACAGAATGATCAACAAACTAGTTGAGCGAGTTCACAATAAGTAAGTGCGTAACAGTAAGTAACGGGTGGCTCTACTGGGCCAATAGTAAGTTATACAGGTGGGGGCTTCCCATGTTATGTGACCACTAGACTATTCGTATCAACTACTCGTATCATCCCTGTTCTTCATCTGAGAACAGTAGCGCGTATGGGGTGTGCGTAGGTTTTACGCACGTATCCTTCACAACCGAGGATAGAAGTAAGTAATGCGTACACGTAGGTTTTACGTGCGTGCCTGACATCCGAGGCAGTAATTGGCATATGACCACGTAGGTGTTATCCTAACCTACGGAACCGTCCTGACATCCGAGGACCATGGTAGGTGATAGTCTAGGAAAAGCATATATACGTTCTTAGTCAATGGTAACCTTTATCCCATTCCCACGACCTGGGAATCCCATGCCTTAGTAGGAGTGTGAACTCACCTTGGTTTGCTCGGTATGCTAGGTTATGCACTCACAAGTAATAAATCAAGTCCTATTGTATGCACGTATAACAAATCAGTTCATGTTCGCAATGATACGCATGTAATCAAATGTCACATAGTGCTTGATAGCCAATATCATGTATCAATCATGTATCACGTAACAGTTAACTCATTCATACAATTCACGTAATTCATATGAACATTTACAGGATCATGCACCTCTCAAAAACTCAGACAAGTATGGGGGGGGGTCTCCCCTGTTCAAAACTCGGATAGCACATGTAATCATACAACCTCGGACATATAGTCAGCATACAAACTCAGACATGGTCGATCATATTAAACTCGGTCCAATAGATAGTCCATCAGTATATAATCCATTAAAGTCAGACTAATATCAAACATTATATTCGGATCAGAGAGGATCCATTAAACTCGGCCCAACCATTTAATCATTAAACTCGGGCATGGCAATATAACATTAAACTCGGACCCAATGTCACATTTACTAAACTCGGTCCAAAGTACACATATTAAACTCGGTCCAAACTCTTTACATAAACTCGGACCATTTGGCTTTATTAAACTCGGCCCATCATTTGTTTAACAAACTCGGACCATGTGATATACTATTAAACTCGGTCCATTCACAACACTGTAAACTCGGTCCAAACACCAACAAATAAACTCGGTCCAAGCTATTGCCATTAAACTCGGACCAACGGGTTACCCTAAACTCGGACCACATGAACTTATTATATTCGGACCATGTGAATGTGCATTAAACTCGGATCAATCAATTTATTAAACTCAGACAATAAGCATTATCATACTCGGACCATATATGTTTTTAATAAACTCAGACGAATAATCAAACTCAGGCAAATAATAAACTCAGACTAATCAACATACGAATGTTCAAGTTTGACAGAATTGAATCAGTTACACTTTTCACATCCATCAGTTACGTACTTCAGTTCATACGATCTAACCCTAATTCATATGTCTGCATTAATCCAATCAAACAACAATCTTTATGTCTACACATTACGCATCAAAATCATCAGGCAACTGATTATATGATTAATCATCTTCACAATATAATAATCAACCTCAATCAAAAACACAGGAATATGATATAGAGACTAGGGTTTACAAGAATTCACAAGAATCAAGAATTAAAAACAATCAAGCAATCAACAATTAATCACAACAATGATTAAACAATTACCTTGTGATGATCCTAGAGAAAGAGTAATCAAGAGTGATGATTTTCTTGTGCCAAATGATTTGGTGATGATGCTTGCTAGAGGATTACAAGTACATGCTTTGGATTTGTGTGCCAATGATTAGTGAAATGAGGTTAGGGTTAAGTATCTAGGATTTCACTAATTACACTCTACCTCCCTAAGTATTATATTTTCCACATGCACACCATCTCATAACTATTTCATAGTTCCACCACCAAGTTTACACATTTGACAAGTTTCACAAATAACAAACAACAATGCACAATCAAACAATCAAAACGTATATAATTTCATGGCAACCAAATGTGCAAATAAACGACTAGTCAATACATGATCGTGCAATAAATACGAAATCGAATCTTGAAAATTCGAGTTGTCACACTCTCGAACCACTGAAGAAGCCCAGTTGCTCCCTCAGAACCACTAAACTTGAGTGGCTTAGCCGAGTTAAAATCCTTGTATTTGCATGTACAATTGTTGTTGTTGTTGGCTTGGTTCCATTGAGCGAAGAGATTTGGGAATTGAGCAGCCATCTGCTGCGCAATAATCTCCGCCAGCTCGGCAGTAGCTATCTGGTTGTCGCGTCGAGGAGGCATTCTAGAAGAGAAAAACATGAAATGAAACGAGTGAGATGATTGGATGAAGAGAATGAGATGAAGCAAAATCAACAAAAGCAAAGATGGCGGTTATGCATCGCAAAGCAAACAAGCGATATGAAATGTCTAGTCAAAGTAAATGGGTCCGAATTAGTGTATCGCGAAGACATGCTCGCCTATAAGTGAACACTCACCCCAAGAGTTCCCAGGTAAGAGTGACTGGTCCGATTATGTGGATTTGTACGAACACTCTAGCCTTAGACAGAAAACCCAGGGTACAGGCATTCACTCTTCCAGTTCGCACGGGTTCACACTATTAACCCAAAACTTTGACGGGATTTTTGAAAATCCAAAGGGGTTCAAAACCATATAACAGAGGGTTCAAAACCTTATAATAGAGGGTTCAAAACCTAGTAATCAATCATCCTAGAACAGATGATTAATTTTCAAAGCGGATTCGGAACCGAAGTTCCCGTTGTGGTTATCACCTAAGGATAGGTGATGTGCATGTTTTAAACTCTAAACACAAGGTAACTCGTGTTAGGGTCCTAGAAAGTTATAGTCTAGGTCAAAGCATTACTAATAACCTAATTCCCTATAACCAATGGCTCTGATACCAACTCTTCTGTCACACCCCGACCGCGTGTAACATGCAACCGCGGCGGAAAACGTCGGGGAGTGTTGTGGACAGAATTAATTGTTATACAACCATGGAAATTAAAGTTACATTTTATTTATCCAACACGGGTGTTACATTGTCTTAAAAGGAAGTACAGAATTCAATACATAGTTATACTAGTTCTATCTTCATTTTTAGGCTCTAAGGCACAGGTCTGCCCTAGAATCATGATCATCGTCCTATGGAATAGCCCCTGAAAACACATGTGAAAGTAGGTACGTCAGCATAAAAATGCCTGTGAGATGCATAGGTTTTGTGAAAGTGGGATTCATGACTTGAGTTTAAAGAAATGTTTTAATAACAGTCAGTCATGAACCATGTAATTTGTCTTGCTTTGTAAATCATTTGAAAAACGATAACATCAGGTGATATGTATAGATATGTGCAAGGTTAAAGGAGTAACCAAGTAAAATGAGTTGAATAAGATAAGTTGTTTGTAAATCAATGTCTTGTGAAAAGCGTGTTATCTGTATAAAATGTTCTATGTCTCAAATGAAATGATTCAAATAACGCTACGATGTGTAATACCATACAAACACTTATATATAGGAAGTACCAGCGGCGTATCCACCATGCTTGTATCATGTTACACACGCTTCGTTACTTAATCACTTACTCAAACCAAACCATCAATGTAAACATGTTAATGTATAAGCCAAATGTCAAGTGTTATTGTGTAAACCATGTCAAATGTTTATGTTCAATGTAAACCATGTAATGTGTATCCCAAAATGTATCATGTATGGTAAGCGAAATGTATCAACTTAAACCATATGTAAAATGCACAAAACAAGTCGTCGAAGTAACACGTGGTTTAAATCAACGTTATGTTCTATGGAAAAATGCATGCTCTATTGATATTAACATTTATGCGGTATTGTAAACTATGCATACATCTAATCCTTGAGACTGCGGCGATAAACCCTTAAACAAATTAAAGGTTCATCTAAGTTATGTATATCGAATTCGGTCACTCCTTCCAGTCCTATCAAACCCAGGACTTCAGGAATGGGAGTTGTCAATTCCTATGGTACTACTACCTACTAACGAACGGCGTAGCTAATGTTAATGAATGTATTGTCCCATGTTAAACAAACCAAATGTCATAACATAATGAAGGCATGTGATGTAAACAATTGTACTAAGTATGCTAAGTAAACATACGAAGCAGAAGTGCTCATGTAAATCAATGTGCCCATATGCTGAGTAAACATATGCAGCAGAAATGTTCATGTAAATCAATGTGTCCATATGCTGAGTAAACATATGCAACAGAAATGTTCATGTAAATCAATGTGTCCATATGCTGAGTAAACATATGCAACAGAAATGTTCATGTAAATCAATGTGTCCATATGCTGAGTAAACATATGCAACAGAAATGTTCATGTAAATCAATGTGTCCATATGCTAAGTAAACATATGCAACAGAAATGTTCATGTAAATCAATGTACTAAGTACGCACACAATGGGCATACATAGCATGAAATGTAATGAAATCGTGTACTATAATGTACTAACAACATAGCAGGCATATGATGTGAAAACATGGAAAGCATGAATGTAACAGATAGGCACATGTGTTTCACCCCAAAACAGTTTAGAAAACAGTAAAAGAGGGGTTCAATGTACTCACCTGAGATTGCTTTGTAGTTCTTGTATAATAATCAAACAATGCTAGATCACGGAATATCAAACGGCACCTAATAGGTAGCTATGTTAATATACCGGACCAAAATCGGAAGGATCGGATAGTATGCGGGATCGTAAACCAAACGAGTATGGAGACTCGTGTAATATGGTTTAAGAAAGCCTACATACTAAAATGAAACTTAACCTAGGTGCTTGCGACCCATCACGACCCGTTTAGGTAGCTTATGCTACCTCACGCGTCGTTCGCGTAGAACGCGTCTGGAACGCCTAACCTCGTGACCACAAGGTATAACCTCGGAAGGTTATAGCTATGGTCACCTAATGTGTTTGGTCGGATCCTAATGATCGACCAAATGGGTCGGGTTCGAAAGTATAAGCGATGGTTTAGATCGCTTACCTTACGACCCTATATAAGCACTAAACTAAAAGTGACGAGCTAAGCATGTTAGAACATGCTTAACTAAGCTTAGAAAACAGGTTTGGCATCAAAACAAATGGCTTTGATGCTCACGAGTATTTTGGTTACAAAATACGCAAGAATGCGCATTTTGGCCGAAACTACGACTCGTCACGGAGCCTAGATAACGTGGTGATCAGTAGGTATAGTCACTACGGACTATAACCATCGTGAACACGCTCACGTTATGAAGTTCTAATGAACTTCGCATCGACCATAAACTGGTCAATGCAGAAAGTCAACAAAACGTTGACTTTCGGACTCGAAAAGCGAATAAAAGAACGAAAGAATACTTACGGAGGGTCCCCGAATGCTAATCTAGACCAAAATGGCTCAGGTATGAAACAATGGTTCCAACTTAGAGCCTTAAGATCAGATTGTGTGGTTTTTGAGCAAAATGGGGGGGGGTATTTATAGGAAAAGTGGAACCGTTAGGATCGTTTTATCGAATATCGTGCCACGATCTTGTGCGTACATGTGTTACATTGTTAGATTCACTGAATATGGCCCTTGGCCTTTGATTGGGTGAAAGGGCATTTGGACCTTTCGCCATTTGAAGAGCCAATCAGCATTAAATGTGGGTTCTGCTGTACTGGGGACCCCTTACGGACCGTATGGGCTTTGGCTTACGGTCCGTAAGCCCCTAGTTTGGCAGATTTACCATTTTGGTCCCTGCAGCACCAAAACTTGGTATTTGATGCGTTTTTGGCACGTTTAAGCCCTGTTAACCCTATTTCGAAGCTCTAAAATGAAGTTAAAGTATAGGGAACTTAAAATGTGCTCAAAAATATGTCGGATGTCGGTTCTTTTGGCCGTACGATCGCGATGTTCGGTTAATTACGACGGAATGCGCATAAGCGCGAAAAACGATCCAAATTGCGCGACGAATGGATTTTTCTCATGCCATACACTTGGGCATAATATAAGGATGCTTACATAAATTTTTGGATGTCCGGATGTATTCAGAACGTAAGTTATGCGCAAAAGTGCAAACTTGTGCACTTTTTGACACTTTTAGCCCCTGAATGATCCAAAAGTTTGTTTTAGCATACCAAACCCCTCAAAGCCCATTTCTAAGCTATGTAAAGGATATTTATGGTATGCTTAACTTATGGACATGTTCCGGAATGTTCGTTACAGTTCAAATTGGCATACTTTCGCAGTTTGTCAAGTTTAGTCCCTGTAAGCGAATTAACTTGTTTTTGCCATACCAAAGCCTTCAAAACCTATTTCTAAGTTATGTAAAGGTTATTTAAGGTATGTTGAGTATATGTTGATGTTCCGGAGTATTTGTCGCATTAAACTGAGTACGTTTACGTACTAGTTTGCGTATAATTCTCCAGAAGCGATGTAGAGTTTGAAATTGAGCAAAAGTCAAAACATGAAAAATGTAAAACACAACCAAACAAACATTGGGATCAAATAACATTGTTTTATTGATAATTGAACTGTTCATAATGATTACAAGCACAAATGTTACAACCAACATTCTGTTGATGTGAAGAACTGCTCATCTTGCTTTGTTTCTGCAATTCAAGCTCATGAGTTTTAATCTTTTCAATTAACATATCAAGAGAAATTTTTTCATACAAAGCATCATTTTTCAATATAAACACAAACGTTTGCCACTGATCAGCTCGTGGTAACACTTCTATGATCTTGTCAATTATTTCTTCTCTCGTTTTTTAAATCTTAAATCTTTCAAGTTCGATTTTTAGATGACAAAAACGTTCAATCATTTGTCGAACTGATTCACCTTTCAAACTATCAAACGAATCAAATTCATTCTTTAACAATGCAATTTTATTTTTCTTGATTTGTTTACCCCCCTCTGCTTTAACCCGTAAAGCTTCCCAAACAGATTTTGAAGATCCATCATGTTGTAATAAAGCAAACCTGTCATTTCTGATTGATGATTGAATTAAGGCAATCATTCTCTGTTCGGCTACAAATTCGGATTTGTCATCTTTGGATAAATTCTTGAGTGGGAGATTTTCTCCTTTATCATTTTTTGGTCTTTCCTATCCAAATTCTAGACAGAACCAGCTTTCATGCGCGTAAGCTTTTGCCCAGTTAATGAAACGTTCTTTCCACCAAGTGTAATCTTCAATACTGTCGAGCATTGGTGGTTTTGAGTCTGTTCCGTAGAAGTTATCATGTTTAATATTATCATTGACTGCTTTTGTTATGGTTCTTGGTGTATCAATCAAAGTTTCAGACGACTCTGATGTAAACGCGTTGTAGAACGTGTTGTAGAATTCTTCAGCCATGATGTGAACATCTTGAATTATCTGGAGACAAACAAACAAACACAATCAGTTTAAGCAATGTCAAACAACTTTGAAATAAACTAATACTCGGTTGACGTGAAATGATCTTGATGCGAAATAGCCCTTTGAAAAGAAATAATGATCTTCAAACGAAATAACCCTTGATGCGAAACAACCTTGGTGCGAAATGACTTTGACACAAAATTACAACTTCCAAACGAAATGACATTTGGCGCGAAATATCCTTTCAAACGAAATACTAATTTCGTGCGGAATCAGTCAAATGAAATTATAATTTGGACGGAAATATGTTGATTTCGTACGAAATAGAGTGATTTCTTATGAAATTAGACTTAGTAACATGATTTCGTGCGATATTAAGTTCAAGAAGGTGATTTCGTGCGAAATAACAAATCTGATTCAAACGAAATAGTCTATTTCGCGCGATATTCTGCTGACATCATCATGTTCGATCTGATTTTCAAGCGAAATTACAAATTTTACCAATTTTAGATCGAATTTAAGTCCAATTCTTTCAAGGATTCTTTAAAACATTGTTTCGCATGTAATGTACGAAATTCAATCCATTTTATCCGTGAAAAGTTGTTAATTTTGAAAAAGAAGGTGTAGAAGTGAGAATTTCTGATAAAATCAAGCTGAATTGGTATGAACTCTTCCTCCTGAGCTCTGATACCACTTGTAGGACCGTTTGTGCGACCTATATGAGTCGATCAGAAGAGTTTGGTTCTGAATCAAATGCGGAATCAGTGAAACAGACTTGCAAACAGCTTGATATCTATTTAACTGTCTCTATTATTGATCTAACAGTGATTTACAACCTGGAGACAATCCGGCAGCACTTCGTTACCGAATCAGAAAAAGTTACAAATGAAATGGAGATCAAGGTATATATAGGGGATGTAATTTCGCACGGAATTAGCACAAGTTAATTTTGCACGAAATTAGCTATGCTGATTTCGTATGAAATTACCTTATGTTAATTTCGTGCGAAATCACCCAAATACACACAAAACCTGTTTTCTCGAACTACGAGCCCTGATCTATCATTCCTAATACACTACTTGATACAAGACGAAGTCAACAGACATAGTGCACTAACACTCATTCCATCCGATCTTCCGATTTAGGTCCGGTTTATTAACATAGTTACCTATATTAGGTGCCGTTTGATTTCCGTGATCCTTCGAGCATTACTTGTTTGTTATTTCAAGACTATTAAGCAATATCAAGTGCGTACATAGTCCCCTCTTTTACCGCTTTGAAATATTTTGGGGTGAAACACTTGTGCCTACTTGTTACTTTCATGTTATTCATGCTTTCACGACATATACATGCTATGTTCTTCTAGTACACATATAGTACATGATTTCAATTATGTTTTACGATGTATGTTAACTGAGCATGCTTGCACATTGATTTCATAAATACTTTTGCTACATATGTTTACTCAGCACATGGGCGCATTGATTTACATTACATTTCTGCTTCGTATGTTTACTTAGCATACTTAATACATGGTTTTCACATGACATTTGATTCTACATTGACATTTTACCTATGGGGTTGAGTAAATACTTTTTATTCACCATACGTGACATTTAGTTATACATCGACATTTTACATCTGGGGTTTAGTAAATACTTTTTATTCACCATACGTGACATTTAGTTATACATCGACATTTTACCTATGGGGTTGAGTAAATACTTTTTATTCACCATACATGACATTAGTTGTTATCTGACATTGGTCTGACAAGACATTTTTGGTGGTTTATTTGGTTAGTGATTTAAATAACGGGGCGTGTGTAATATGATAAAAGCATGGTGGATACGCCGCTGGTACTTCCTATATATAAGTGCTATTATGATATTACATATCACAGCGTTATCTAAACCACTTTAACAGAAACAAAGACATGAAACATTTTATATACAAAGATACGGCATATTGCTTAGAAGACACTGTTTTTCAAATAACTTATTTTGTACCTACTCATTTTTACTTGGTTATTTATTTAACCATGCATCATTCTTTTAAATCATCTGGTTTTCGTATCGATTTTCACATGATTTTATAAAAGAAAACATTTTTTCAAGATTCATGACTACATTTTGTTAAACACTTCTTTTAACTTACAAGTATTGAATCCCTAAACAACAAAACCTATGTATCTCACAAGCATTTTTATGCTGACGTACCTATTTTCACATGTGTTTCAGGAATTAATGTATGATGATGATCGTGCTACACTTAGGCGGATGTAACAACTCTCACTAAAATTAATACTTATTATATTAATTCTCCAGTAAGGAAACCCGAATTGAGAAACCCAAGTAATCCTACACAATCCCTAAAATTTTCAGAACAATCAGAATCAGGATCAGGGCCCCTAAAACTCAGGGGGGATATTCCCTACTCGACGATTATCCACGTATCTTGCTGTCTAATTTGAATTTATCAATTCTATCGACTCAGCTAGCCTACCCATGAACGTGGCAACCCTACCGTGAAAGGTGTTCCGTCGCGCCACGCGAAGGAGACAGGTCTTCCTGTCGCGACATGCGGGGGAGACCATTTTCCAGCTATAAATAGAAGGGTGTGGGACTGAGATTTCTGCAATTGAACGACATTCAAATTCGTTTCCTACACTGAGTTATTCACTTTCTCGTTCAAAACACACACCACACGAAACGCTGCCGCGATAACAAGGTAATAACTCGATCACAGCTACGTTTCAAACGGTTCAATTCTTTTTTTCCTTCAGCTTCTATTATAGCAATAGCTCGGGTATTATATTCTAAATCCCGAAACTCTGTCCGTTATTGGAGTAATAACTCTAATCACTGGTACGATACTCTATCCGATCGATTGAAACTATCCGACAGGATGTTTAAGTACTATCCTTTGTCATTAGTCGTGATTCCGACAGGATGTTTGAGTACCACCCGAACTTGGAGAATACTCTGTCATTCGTTGTGAATCCGATGGATGTTTAAGTGATTGCACTTTGTCATTCGTTGTGAGGGTTTTATCTCGTGATTATCGATAAAGTTGAATTGAGTTAATACACTAATACGAGTTCCCTTGTATCTAGAAATTAGAACTCGTAAGCAGGGAGCTGCTAGAATACTTAAAAGCTAAGTAAACTTAATAAGTTAAATAAACTTAGCAGTTAAGTTAGCTGAGTAGATTAATTAATTTGTTAATTAAGTTAAGTATGATTAATTAATCAGTTAATCAATATTAATTAAGCTAACAAGATTAATTAAGCTAAGTAAGATTTATTAAAAATAGATATATATGGGGACGTATGAGAACGTTTAATATTAATAATTAAATATATTATTTTTTTGACCTTACTCCGTTTTTAATGAAACATAGGTTAAAACATATATAAAAATATGCTCGTTCTAAAGACATATTCGTCGTTTTATAAAAAGTCATATTTTAAAAGTTATACGAGAAAAACGAGTGAAGCAGCTGAATTAATATATATAAGCAAGCTAGCTAGCATGTCAAGCAGGTATGTAGGCATGTCAATTGTATCCGATCAGAAGATTTGTTGAGGTGCTTGCTTGCTTGCTATAAATAGGAACCTAGGATTTCATTTTTCGTTGCTCATTTCTTTTCTTCTTCTCTCTATACGTTGGTGTTCTAACCAATAATCACCAATGCGATATTTTGTCCGATCGATTCAGGAACCAACTAACGGATACCAAAGTGCTATACTTTGTGAGTTCATTAAACGGATGCCAGAGTGTTGTACTTTGTGAATTTCGGTAAACGGAATCCAAAGTGTTATACTTTGTGAATTCATTAAATGGATACCAAAGTACTGTCTGAATAAGACTATACTTTGTGAAATTCGTTAAGGTTCGAATCTCGTGATCATCGTTAGGTTTGATTTGGGTTTTACACAAATACGTATTCCATTCTGTTAAACTATATGTTTAACCATCAGAATACTCCCAACTATACGCTTACAATCAAAATGGATGCTTAATCATCAGAAGATCCAAAATAATAAAGTATATGCTTAATTATCAGAAGGAGTAGAATCAAGAAGTTTGTTAGATAAATACTGCATGCTTATACAGTGAGTCATTCTCTTTTATCAACTGTTTTACAATACTCCAAATTATTTTCAGAGTTATAATTACAGTGATTAACTTTATGTAATCACCAAATTACAGCCGGTATGTGGGGTATTGTGCACATTACTACTGTTGTTATCACTTTAGGTGGGCGAACCTAATTAGTGATATTCGTCACCATTGGGGCAGCCAATGGGGGATATGACCACAGTCACCGAAATGAGTCGAGTGACAAATACTGTGGGTAGTTGGTTTGATATCAGAAACATTGTAATCTCTCTTAATACTGTAAATTATAACAAATGCGTCGTTTTAAGTAAAATGAATGATTCACTCAGTATTTCCCGCTGACAAAACCTTTTTAAAACGCGTTTCAGGTAATTACAGTAGAATGGAGTAAGGATTGGATCCGACACTGTAGGACTTCAAGAAGTGGCTTATTTTACTATTAAATCAAATTAAGAAATATTGTTTTTATTAAAGCTACCTGTGTAAAATATGAAATTATTCCATCTATTTAATAAATAAAAAAATCCGGTGTTTTCTAAACTCTGATATTTTTCCTAACTCACGGTCCTGATGAAATTTCCGCTGCAATGTTTTTCAAAATAATCACCGGTACCACGTGGCTGTTCGCGGCTTCCGATTCCTGCCATGATGGGGTCGGGGGTCGTGACAGCGGACTTGGGCTTTAGTGACTTAAAATGAAGCAAGACAATTTAATTTACTTTACTTCACGTTTTCAGTTAAATTCCAAGACATTGCAAAGAATTGTTGGATCGTCCGGTGACCCTAAACAGTTAGTATGAGTAGTTCATCATCATTTACAAAGGCGGAATCAATGCAAACAATGTCAAACACAGCTTGTTCCTTTTAAATTCTTTTCTATTAATGATTTCCTGAGCTTTTACACGTTCAAATGACAAACGGACAACACCTCGACTCAGAACTAATGACCTGATTCCGCTTCAAATGACACAACACACTACCTATTTATAGTTGAGCTGATTCCGCTTGAAACATGTTCAAGCGAGACCTGATTTCGCTCCAAATAGCCTCAAGCGAAATCACCATGTTGGCTTTTAAGCGGAATTGTAATATATCTGATTTCGCTTGAAATGACCTAGTGTCATTTCAAGCGGAATTACATCTAAAAACCACTTTCTTGATTTCAGAGCCCTGATTATCCTATCTAGACATAAGACTCGATTAAGACGAAGTTAACAGACACTAGATGCACCAACAGACTCCCCCATGGATGTTGATGAAGTCTTCGGCGTCGAGTCTTCAGTCTTTGTCTCTTTCCAAATTGTCTTCACATTATAAAAGCTTCCTTCAATCTCCAATCTTTAAACTACAATATCCCTTTAGAGTGTTGATCCAGAATCTAGACTCCCCCTTTCAAAGACTCCCCCTTTCAAAGACTCCCCCTCTCAATTAGCTGGGACTTGAATTCTGGCTCAAACTTTGATATTTCCACTACCATGAGGATTCCTGTTACTCAAACATGTAACATTACAATCTATTGACTTTCAACAAAAATCTCTTAATCTATCAGTTTAGAAATCCACTTAAGTATTCAGGTCCAAGTTAATGACCCTGATTACTCAATTTTATCTACCAAGTCCAACTTAATGACCTTGGTTGATTTAAGACAAAACAAACTGATTTTTTGTTCAAGTATTTTCAAACATTTTCTAAAAATTACAAGTTTCAAATTAATGAACTTGTTTTTGACTTTTCATCAATCAGATTTTAACAAGATAAGCTCTTCTCATCCTCCAGTCCAGAAACTTCCTGCATCTGCTTCAACTTTGAGAATCTAACGATCAACTTTCCACTTTGGTTTGTCGGAAAATAGAGCAGAAATGAAAAATCTTTTTGGTTTTTAATAAAGTTTCTAAACTAGAAATGAAATACAGAAACTAAAATGTAGAATGTAATGAAAGTAAACTATTTACAAACATATTTTTGGTGAACGTGTTAGGGAATCATATCAGCTATCAGACAAGTCACTAGTACCGTTAAGCTTTAATTTCATACTCAGAATTAAACAATTCGCTTAGATTGTCGATATGCTAATCCACTTAAATTCTCACACAATTTTCAATCTGTTCAGGATACGAATTAGGTGAATTAAGAACTTAAACTCATTCATGTGTCCCACCTCTTGAATATACTCCCGTATCCAGATCCCAATATTCATTCTTACAGGTGAATATACCACAGATGATATCTGTAAAGGGTTAGATGCGAAACCGTGAGAGCTCAGGTCAGAACTTCCGTTCAGCAGAGAGATGACGGTTCGACTTTGGGTGTGTCCCCTTTAGAGGATATTTTTTACAACAACACACGATTATCATTTTACAATGTTTCATCGTTTTTTATGCAGAGGGTGATGCTATGTTTCAAGCAATGTAGAAAGTATTATTCGGGGACTAGGTCAGAACTTCCATTCAGCAGAAGTCCCGGAATAATACCCCAGATAACACTGAGTATAAAGACCTAGTATTTCAGAAAGAGGAACCTTTCAAACGAGATTTCAGGGGTTACCTATATATCCAAGTAGTGTTCCCCACGAAATAAGCAAGTTTGAATTTTTATGTTTATATCCCGAACAAACCTACTAAATGTGTAAAAACCTATTGGCACATCATCAGCGAGACTGTTTAACGCTTTTAAACTTTACAAATCTTTAGCGTGCAGTAACTGTCAAGCCGATGTACTATCATTTTCCCTTTTACACAAGCTCTTTTTCAGTTTTCTATTGTTTTTGGATTTTTGAATTTTTTACTGTTTTTGTATTTTCTAAAAAAAATATTTACTCCCCCTAAATACCAAAACAAGTAAAAAATCGACAAACCATTGCGGATTGTTTCTCATCGTCATCTACAACAGTACCTTCATCAACGCCAATAATTCCATCCGACACCGAGAAAAGCATCATACCATTCAGTTTTAAAAGATATTTAAAACGCGTTTTATTAAAGGCTTTGGTTTGTAAATCAGCTTTCTGTTCGTCAGTGTGGATTTTCTCAATTCGTATCAACTTCTTCTCGAAGCAATCTCGGATGAAGTGATAACGAATTTCTATGTGTTTAGTTTTAGCGTGATGTACTGGCTTTTTCGTTATATTAATAGCTGCCACATTATCAACAAAGATAGGGGTGTTAAGAAATTGCAAACCGTAGTCGCGCATCTGTTGCTAGATCCACAAGATCTGAGAGCAGCAACTGCTAGCAGATACATACTCCGCTTCACATGTGGATAAAGCCACAGAGGTCTGCTTCTTACATTGACAGGTGACCAAGCGTGGTCCTAAAAACTGACAACCCGCTGTTGTTGATTTTGCATTGACTTTGCAGCATCCGAAATCGGAATCGGAATACCCTTCGAGCGTGAAATTGCCTTTTCTAGGATACCACAACCCCAAAGATGGAGTTCCCTTCAGGTAGCGTAATATCCTCTTCACAATAATCATGTGCGAAGCTCTCGGGTTAGGTTGAAATCTTGCTGCGAGGCACGTTGGGTACATGATATTAGGTCTTGAAGCAGTTAAGTACATCAATGAACCGATCATGGAACGATAAAGCGTCTCATCTACCCTGTCTCCAGTGAGATCTGGGTGTATCCCATGATTCGTTGCTAACGGGGTTGACGCTGGAGTAGAACCTGACATACCAAATTTCTCTAGAATATCATGAACGTACTTCGTCTGGTGTATGAAAATTCCCTCAGGTAGTTGAGCAACTTGAAGACCCAAAAAGAATTTCATCTCCCCCATTGATAACATTTTGAATTTTTGCTTCATAACTTGTTCAAAATCTTTGCACAAATTGTCATTTGTTGACCCAAATATTATGTCATCCACGTATATCTGAACTATCAAAAGATGTCTGTCGACCTCTTTGGTGAAGAGAGTGGCATCCACTTTTCCACGAATGAAGTTGTTGGCTAGTAGGTGTTGAGACAAAGTCTCGTACCAAGCTCTCGGGGCCTGGTGTAAACCATACAGCGCTTTGTCCAGCAAATAAACCTTGTTTTTGTGGATTGGATTGGAGAAGCCCGGTGGCTGTCTGACATATACCTCCTCTTTAACCTTCCCGTAGAGAAACGCCGGTTTCACATCTAGCTGATATACTTTGAAGTTTTCCACGATGGAAATGCCAGGAAGATTCTGATTGCTTCTAGTCGAGCTACAGGAACATACACTTTAGTGAAATCTATACCCTCCTATTGACTGAAGCCCTAGACTACGAGTCGAGCTTTGTTTCGCACAACAACTCCTCGATCATCTCTCTTACACTTGAACACCCATTTGGTGTTGATTTTCCTGTGACCATCAGGCAAGTCTACTAACTTCCACACTCCCAACTTTTTAAACTGACTCAACTCTTCTTGCATAGCATTGACCCAAGAATCTTCAGTTAGTGCCTCTTTGTATGTTCGCGGTTCGATCTGCGAAATAAAACAACTTAATGAAAATTCAGTTTGTAAAGGTGCTACTGTAGAATAAAAACAAGTAAGCCCTTGGTCAATTTGACGTCTAGTGCGAACGCCTGATTGTAGTTCTCCAATGACCAGTTCCTCTGGATGGTATGAAAGAGTTCTTGGCATCACCTCGCCTGGAACATCTACCTCGCCTTCTAGATTAGTAACATTTTGGTTTGCACCTTGTTCGCTGACTGGGTCTGTTTGACTTGAAATCTGAATTTGCTCCCCCTCAGAATCTGAATCACCACGATCAAATACTGGCATGTTCTCAGATTCTTGATTATCATCCTGTTCCGTCTGATTATCTTGAGCAACTTCATCTTGTTGGACATCATCATGTTCAACAACATTGCTTGGACCTGCTTCATTGTCATTTGAAGTTTGTCATGGTCGCCTTGAATATTCAGCTGGGAACCTTTCCTGCGATGACTCATACTCCCTCAGAATATCCAACTCGTCAAATAAATCTTCTTCTTCTTCCGGTTCTTCCATCATGTCAAACGAATCCCACAAAGTATCGTAATGATAACGCCATGAATCTCCAGGATTCTGCGGCGGCATTGTATTACCTTGACATTCAACATTGTGAGCTTCAATAATCCGCTTCAAGCTTGGAACGAAGACTCGGCGTAATGGACTTGCATAACCGATGAATATTCCTTCAATACTCTTTGGACCATACTTTCCAAAAGGCTCTAGAACAGTACAGGGTGACCCAAACGGTTCAAGATACTTCAGATTTGGTTTGCGGTTATTGATCAACTCAAAGCATGTTTTGTTGAATTTCTTGACAGTGAGAACTCTGTTGAGCGTATAGCATGCGGATGCAACTTCTTCTGCCCAAAAATTTATTGGTAACTTTGAATCAGCAAGCATTGTTCTAGCTGTCTCGATTAGTGTCCTGTTTTTACGTTCTGCAACTCCATTCTGCTGCGGAGTGTACGGAGCACTAAACTCATGCAATATACCTCTTTCATCACAAAATTCTTCCATCTTGCTGTTCTTGAATTCAGTACCATTATCACTTCTGATTCTTCTGATACGCCTTTGGTACATGTGACACCCCAGGAAAACCAGTAAACAATACAACTTACCTAGCTTCCTCAGTGAGTACGTACCAAATTTCGGGACGAAATTTCTTTCAAGTTGGGGATAATGTGACAACTCGTATTTCAGAACCTATATTCGTGTTTACTGTGACGTGTATGAACTCTATGTGATTATTTGATATGTTGATATTAACGAATAAATGCTACATGTTATGTGAATGTATGTGGATATGTATACTTGTCACGCAAGCCTTTAGGGTCGCACACTTCATCTCTCGTTACATCTCTCTCGGCCCACTCTATACTACTCGAGACCGAGAGCGCAACCTAAGTAAGGGTTCGGCCCACTTCCCTTTTTGCGCAAACACATAACCCAATGTGGGGGGTTTGATTCTCATAATTTTGCAAAACACTTTACACACACAAACCCTACATCTCTCTTCCTCTCTCTTGTAACCGGCGACCTCACCTCCATCTCTCGAAGATTGTTGCGGCTCGGATTAACCCTTGTTCTATTCTCTAATTCGGTTAGTGTTTATGGTTGGTTATTTTATACATGATGTTGTGATATTTATACATGCTCTACATGATAATAGTATTATAAACTGTTAATGATGATGTGCTTGAGATCGGCTCATGTATATATATCGGATAGTGTGTGTATAACTCGAACGGATTGATGAACATGTTAACAGATTTGGTGTACACATAAACTAGGGTGCATGCTAGTTTAGAATCGGCTAGTTTAAAGATCCGATTGTATGTTCCACATGATAATGGATTGATTGTTCTTGCTTAGATCATGATAGGGTTGCTAAATGATGATGATTGCTATTTTGATTCGTTTGAAATCATGATAGAAACTGTTGATTGATCTGTTGTGAAACTGCCAAACTTGTTAGCAATTGTCACGGAATGATTGATGCTGTAAATTAGGAAGTTTGTTACATTCATGATTGCGAGTCGAGAACTCCTAGTCTCGACTCGAGACCTCAGCGCCGACACAAGCAGCACAACTAGAGACCACGGTTGCGGGTCCGGTTGCGACTCGAGACCGTGTAGTCTCGACTAGTACATGATGACTCGAGACCTTCTTGGTTGCGACTCGAGAACACCAAGGCCAACAACTCGAGACCGCCTAGTCTTGACTCAAGATCTCTGGTCTCGACTCGAGACCACGAACACGTGCACACGGTTGGGCCTACACACTGTTACGGGCTTAAGTAATTGGACTGTATGTTAGGGTTTTTGTTTGTTACGTGATTACTTACTGTTGAACATATAATGTATGAATTGTTGAACTGCCATGATTATACGTGTATGCCATGGTCACTACTTGTGTACAATACGTGTAGAACATAAGTGCACTATTTGAGTACGAACCTGACTTGTATGGTAACCATGGTAGGACGTGGTTGACCACCATATAGCTTAATTGAACTTTGTTGTGTATCTGCCGAGCAAACCAAGGTGAGTTCACACCCTTACCAAGGCATGGGATTCCCGGTGAGTAGGGAATGGGATTGAAGGAAAAGGATTGACGAATATATGGATTTACATTGTTACTAGACTATCTACCATCGTCCTCGGTTGCGAAGGACCCTTACGTAAAACCTACGTAATACTTGTGCTTACCACTGTCCTCAGGGTTCGAGGGACACTTACATAAAACCTATGTAAACTCATACCTACTACTGTCCTAGGGTTATGAAGGACACTTACGTAAAACCTACGTAAACCCCCGTGTACCACTGTCCTCGGGATAAGAAGGACACTTACGTAAAACCTACGTAAACCTCGTACGTACCACTGTTCTCGGGTTAAGAACACTATGGTTACAAATAGTCTAGTGTATATACAAATGTGGGAAGCCCCCACCAATAGAACATACTCCCGGCCTAGTAGAGCCACCTGTTACTACATGAACTTACTATTACGAACTTACTTACTGTGAACTCGCTCAACTAGTTGTTGACTCTCTGTTATATGCCTTGCAGGACCATAGGTACTAAGGGAGCTTGCACGGGAGGCGCGATCGTTGTGGGGACATGGATTGTTGAGTTCCATGGCATACATTTACATTTGAGAATTTAAATCTTATGTTGGATTATTACATCTATGCTTCCGCTGAATTACGTATACTAAGTTGGTTTTGAACACCTTTTATATTGATGGATTGGATTTTTCTATTTACTTATATTGTTCAATATAATTGGTGGCTTGATCCTGGTCACGTCACGCTTCCAAGCGGTGGTACTCCGCGTGTGGATTTTGGGGGTGTGACAGATTGGTATCAGAGCCATTGGTTATAGAGAACTCGGTTTTAATAAGGGAAAAACGTTTTTATTAAAACCAGACTATAACCAGAACAGTGCTCAACGATCCACAACGACGCCTCGCTCCACGTGCAAGACTCAACATTTTAGGTAATATGGTACATGTTATATTGCCTACTTGCTAGATTACATAGAACTTTGCTCGTAGTATGCTTAGATACACATGACACTATTGCTTGAGAACACTTGTGTGCTTACTCTTTTCTGTCATCGCACTTTTCGCGAACCTCTATCACTATGTTACCTTTACTATGAAGATCATGTCTGGACGCGTTAACATGACTCAAGCCCAGTTGACGGCTCTCATTAACGAACAAGTTGCTGCGGCACATGCACCTGCACACGTAGGAGGTATATCCTGCAGTCGTAACTCACACTAGGGTCTCTATATCCTACACTTTTAGACCAACTCTTGTGTTTAACCTTGTCCTATTCTTATACACAACAGGTCAACACGCACCGCAACCAGTTTGCACTTTCAAGAACTTCATGGACTATTGTCCAAGCACGTTTAGTGGCACGGAAGGAGCAGTAGGACTCCTCCACTGGTTTGAGAAGCTCGAGTCGGTGTTCGAAATGTGTGAGTGCCCTGAGGCTCGCAGGGTGAAGTACGCCACTGGTTCTTTGGAAGGAATTGCGCTGACTTTGTGGAACGCGCAAGTTCAGATTTTAGGGCTGGCAGCTGCTAACGCCACCCCTTGGAACGATTTTAAGGAACTGATCAAGCGAGAATTCTGCACGCGTGATGACATCCATAAGTTGGAAGTGGAGCTTTATCACCTGAAGATGACAGGATCGGAAATCGAGGCTTATACTGTCACACCCCCAAAATCCCACACGCGGAGTACCACCGCTTGGAGGCGTGACATGACCAGGATCAAGCCACCAATTATATCAAACATAGCATTTAATAGTAATCAAAGAAATAATCGATGTTCAAAACCAAACACTGTATATGTAGCGGAAGCATTAAATGTAAAACCCAAAACATAAGTATCAATGTGTGAATGTAACAGTGTTTAATAAGCATTCACGAGTTCTTGTCCACAACGACCCGCTTCTCCTCTGGTGCAAGCTCCAAGTATACCTAAGGTCCTGCAAGGCATGCAGCAGATAATCAACAACTAGTTGAGCGAGTTCACAGAAAGTAAGTCCATAACATAGTGCATAAGTATAACTAGTGGGGGCTTCCCATGTTTATCCTGGCTAATGAGGGCTTCTCATTAACGGTACTTACTAGACTAACTTCCGACCATGTGTTCTTCTTTACCGAGAACAGGAAAACGTACAGGGTCACGTAGGCTTTACGTGACGTGCCCTTCCCCGAGGACATTGGTACGCGCGGGGGCTACGTAGGCTTTGCGCAGCGTGGCCTTCCGACCTGGAAGCCAGTGGATGGTATTGGGTTACGTAGGCTTTACGTAACGTGTCCTCCCGACCCGGGAGACAGATGGCAATTATACTGGGTTACGTAGGCTTTACGTAACGTGTCCTGACTAACCTGAGGACGATGGTCTATAGTCTGGTGTATGCGTAAGTATGAGTAACTCATTCAATTCCAACATATCCAACCCAATTCCCAACCCGGGAATCCCATGCCTTGGCTGTGTGAACTCACCTTGGTTTGCTCGGCAGATACACAATAAAAGACTCTTGAACTAAGGGTGGTCAACCACGTCCTAACAGGGTTACCACACAAGTCAGGTTCGGTTAAAATAGTACACGTATATATCATGGCAATCATGTATGCACGTAAACACATTAAGTACACCACTTGTGCAATTCGGATGGTTGGGCCAAAGAGCTTGTGCGAGCCCAACCATCTTGTGCGATGTGAGTCTAGGCCCAAACCTTACTCGGCCCAACTAATTAACAAAACAACTATAAAGGTCGGCCCAACAGAATGTTCGTTGTGATCCAATAGCAATCGGCCCAAAATAAAACAAGTAATAAACATCTTGTGCGATCCAGTTCATGTTGTGCGATCTTATAGCAGTCCAGCCCAACATTCCATCCGGCCCAAACATTCAAATAACACATGTGCAGCCCAATTAACGTAACAGTCAGCTTGTGCGGTTGGTGTGTGCTTGTGCGAGTGATCGGGATTGTGCGACTGGAATTGGGCTTGTGCGCCTGGACATTTGGGCTGCCCGGCCCAATCAGTCTTAACAATGTTACAGCCGATAAAGCCCAACGAGCCTTGTGCGACCGGTACTTTCTTGTGTGATCGGACCTGTTTGTGCGAACCGTGACCTGTGTACGTTTGGCCCGTTTGTGCGTGTGGTCCATTTGTGCGATTGGACCACCTTGTGTGATTGGACTTCTTGTACACCAAGAAGTCTTGTGTGATTGGTTTAACAAATTCCACCATTCAAGCAATCAGTTACATATTTCCAAGTTTACCAACAATCAACTAACAGTTTCTATCTTACTAATTATCCGATTAAACAAGGATTGTTACCACCAATTTCAAGAACCCTAATAAAAATCATAACATGAACAATAACTTAGAACATTCAACCTATCCGATTTACACATAGAGCCGGTTTATACACATCAACAACAATTAACATCATGTCCGATTCATTTGACAGAAGCATAACAGCCGATTCTTATGAACATCATGATTATAATTCGGACTAAATAACATCACAGCAGTTTAGCAAGCATCATCAAATCAATTCCTAAGTTATTCACATGCAAAACCGATCCACAAGATTGTCTATATACGGTTCATATTGTTTGACATAACAATCAATCCTACCCGTTCTAATCAAAGCATGTAATAATAATAACATCATTCAATCACTAAAACACAATCAAGCACTAACCGATTGGAAATCAAAGAGAGGGATGATGATCCTCTTGTGTCTTGTGCCGTCGGGTTCGAGCAAGAAAGAGAGAGCTAGGGTTTTGTGTGTTTGTGTGAATTGTAACAAATGAAAGAACAACTCCCCTCTAAGGTGTTTGTTCGTGTGAAAGGGAAGTGGGCCGAGCCCACTCGGCTACCCATTGATCCGAATGCAAGGTATAGCCCATATGGGCTTGTGCGATCGAGTGGTGTTGTGCGATTGGTTCTATTATACATACATAAACACAACACATGTTTCACAAAGCTCACATAACACACAATAACAAAACATTTATTAAATCCAACCATATAGTTTAGTTCACATATGCACATAGTGTTACATAAAGCGAGTCTAAAGTTCGAGTTGTCACATTATCCCCAACTAATTGGAAATTTCGTCCCGAAATTTGGTATGCACTCACTGAGGAAGCTAGGTAAACTGTATTGTTTACTGGTTTTCCTGGGGTGTCACATCCTCCCCCCGTTGATCTGGAATTTCGTCCCGAAATTCCGAAGTAGTAGTTCAGTCTCAGTAGTGGTTGTACTGTTCGCGAACAATTGGGGGTACTTTTCTGTCATCCTGTCTTCGCGTTCCCAGGTGTACTCTGGGCCACGTTTGGAGTTCCAACGAACTCGGACAAGAGGGATTCTCTTGTGTTTGAGGACCTTCACATCCCGGTCCGTGATTTCTACTGGTTCCTCAACGAACTGCAACCGCTCGTCGATAGTGAGTTCCTTAAAAGGAATGATGAGGTTTTCATCAGATAGGCACTTCTTTAGGTTCGATACATGAAAGACATTGTGAACTGCCCCGAGTTCAGCTGGTAGGTTCAACTTGTAGGCTACTTTGCCAATCTTTTCTATGAGTTCAGCGGATTTAGTTTGCCCCGTTTGCCAAAACGAACCACACCCTTCCAGGGTGAAACTTTCAATAAAACCCGGTCCCCGACCTCAAATTCCAATGGCTTTCTACGCTTGTCCGCGTAGGCTTTCTGACGGTCGCGTGCTGCCGCCATGCGTTGTCGTATCTGTGCAATCTTTTCTGTGGCGTCCACTACAATCTCTGGACCCGTAATCTGACTATCCCCCACCTCTGCCCAACAGAGAGGTGACCGGCATTTACGCCCGTATAATGCCTCGAATGGAGCGGCTTGAATGCTGGTGTGATAACTGTTATTGTAAGAAAACTCCACCAAAGGGAGGTGCTTTTCCCAGCCGTTGCCAAAATCGATGACGCATGCTCGAAGCATGTCTTCTAGCGTTTGAATCGTTCGCTCAGACTGCCCATCCGTCTGAGGGTGATATGCTGTGCTCATGTCTAACCTTGAGCCAAAAGATTTATGCATCGCTTGCCAAAGCTCTGACGTGAATCGTGCATCGCGATCCGAAATGATGGATGTGGGCACCCCGTGCCTCGAAACAACTTCTTTAAGGTAGACGTCTGCGAGAGTGGAGAACTTATCCGTTTCCTTTATAGGTAGGAAGTGTGCAGACTTGGTGAGTCGATCCACGATCACCCATATCGTATCGTTCCCACGCTGGGATCTAGGTAGGCCTGTAACGAAATCCATGGAAATTTCTTCCCATTTCCACTGTGGTATCTTAGGCTGCTGAAGTAGGCCAGCTGGTTTTTGATATTCAACCTTGACCCTCGCACAGGTCAAGCATTTTCCAACGTACGTAGCGATGTGGGCCTTCATACTAGGCCACCAATAAGTAGTACTGATGTCGTGGTACATTTTATCCGACCCTGGATGTACCGAATAGCGAGACTTGTGTGCTTCATCCATTACAAGTTCGCGTAGTCCGCCATAAAGTGGGACCCAAATACGCCCCGTTACATAGTAGGCGCCGTCTGCCTTCTGTTCCATCTGTTGTCGTGAGCCGCGTAAGGCTTCAGCCTTGACGTTTTCGGGCTTCAATGCTTCTGCCTGAGCATCTCGTATCTGTGCTGGAAGGCTAGACTGAATCGTAAGTTGTAGCGCTCGCACGCGCTTCGGTAAAGTGTCTTTCCGACTGAGGGCATCAGCCACAACATTGGCTTTGCCTGGATGGTACTTGATGGCGCATTCATAATCGTTAAGTAATTCGACCCATCGTCGTTGACGCATGTTCAAATCCTTCTGCTTAAGGATATGCTCGAGACTCCTGTGATCGGTGTAAATCGTGCACCTGGTACCGTACAGGTAGTGTCGCCATATCTTAAGTGCGAAAACAACAGCTCCCAGCTCTAAATCGTGCGTCGTGTAGTTCCGTTCGTGAACCTTGAGTTGACGAGAGGCGTAAGCGATAACCTTGTCGCGTTGCATTAACACACATCCCAGTCCCCGAATGGATGCATCACAATATACTACGAAGTCTTCTGTGCCCTCTGGCAATGAAAGAATAGGTGCGCTGCAAAGCCTATCCTTTAAGTGCTGAAAAGCAGTCTCCTGGGGCTCTCCCCAGCGATAGGTAACACCCTTCTGTGTCAGTAACGTAAGCGGCTGAGCAATCTTCGAGAAATCCTTGATAAACCGTCTGTAATAACCTGCCAAACCCAAGAATTGGCGTATTTCCGTTGGCATACGCGGTGCAGGCCAGTTTCTGATCGAATCTACCTTGGACGGATCGACATGGATCCCATCCTTGTTTACCACATGGCCTAAGAAGTGGACTTCACGAAGCCAGAAGTCGCATTTAGAAAGCTTGGCGTACAACTGTTCTTTCCGAAGAAGTTCCAATATCAGACGAAGATGCTGCTCGTGTTCCTCCTGACTCTTGGAGTAAATTAGGATGTCGTCGATGAATACTATGACGAACTTGTCAAGATAGGGTTTGCATACCCTGTTCATAAGGTCCATAAATACAGCAGGCGCGTTCGTTAACCCAAACGGCATGACAAGAAACTCGTAGTGACCATAACGAGTTCTGAAGGCTGTCTTGGAGACGTCCTCATCCCGGACTCTCAACTGATGGTACCCCGACCTCAAGTCTATCTTCGAATAGTAGCACGACCCTTGCAACTGGTCGAATAAGTCATCAATGCGCGGAAGAGGATAACGGTTCTTCACCGTCACCTTGTTGAGTTCACGGTAGTCGATGCACATCCTGAACGTACCGTCCTTCTTCTTCACGAAAAGTACTGGAGCTCCCCAAGGCGAAGAGCTTGGACGAATGAAGCCCTTTTCCAAGAGCTCTTGTAGCTGCTTTGACAGTTCTTCCAATTCTGATGGAGCTAGACGATATGGTGCGCGAGCTATGGGTGCTGCTCCTGGAGCGAGCTCGATCTGAAATTCGACCTGACGATGAGGCGGTAAGCCAGGTAAGTCTTCAGGAAACACCTGAGGGTAATCACGTACAATTGGAATATCCTCCAATTTCTTTTCTTTTGCTGATGCGTCTGTAACGAGTGCCAGAATGGCAGTGTGCCCCTTACGTAAGCATTTCCGAGCCTTCAAGAATGAGATGATGCCGACCACAGCACCACTCTTGTCGCCTTGAACTTCTAGAGGTTCCTGACCTGAGCGTGGAATGCGAATAACCTTCTCGCTGCATAAGATTTCTGCCTGGTGTTGGGATAGCCAATCCATCCCAATCACGACGTCGAAGCTACCCAAAACTATGGGAATGAGATCGATAGAGAAAGCTTGGCCAGCTAAGATAAGATTACAACCCTGAACTACGTGCGTGGCTTCTAGACTTTTACCGTTAGCTAACTCTACTACATGTTTGGTGGGTAAAAGTGTTGGTGCACGTTTTAGCAGTTGACACATTTTCACAGACATATAGCTTGTATCCGCACCCGAATCAAACAAAACAGTAACGTAAATATTGTCGAGGAGAAACTTACCCATAACAACGTTGGGATCGTTCACTGCGTCGCCTCGACCTAATACGAATGCACGACCACGAGCTTCATTGCCGTTGTTGTTGTTTCCCCCATTGTTGTTATTCCCGTTGCCCTGGTTGTTGTTGTTGCGATTCTGGTTCAACTGAGGGCAATCGCGTTTGAAATGACCTTCAGCCCCACACTGGAAACATCCCCGGTTTCCACGCTGTGGCTGCTGCTGCTGCTGCTGATTCTGTGGAGCGGGTTGCTGAGGTTGCTGATTCTGATTCGCAGGCCGTGGACTCCTACAGTCTTTGGCCTCGTGCCCCATCTTAAGACACCTTTGACAGCGACCCTTGTTACACGGGCCGTGGTGATGCCTGTTGCAGTTGTGGCACCTAGGTTGACTACCCTGATATCTCCTCTGTCTGTGACTGCCAGAGGATTGCTGACTGGGACTCTGATAGTGGTCAATCTTCTGCTGCTGAGCTTGTGGCTGAACAGATGCTGAACTTTTACTAGAATCTCCATCCCATTTTCTTTTACTGTCACCAGATGTAGCAGGAGTAGCTGAGGTGGTGACGTTAGCATTAGCATTAACACGCTTGGGCAGTTTATTCTGGTCCACTGCCTGATCGGTGATACGGTGAGCGAGACGTTGGATTTCCTGGATGTTTTCGAGGTTAGCCGACGTCACGTGGCTCTGAATTTCTGGCGCCAATCCCTTGAGATACAACTCAATGCGCTTGTATGGAGGGTCCACCATAGTTGGACACAGAACGGCCAGCTCATTCGACCGTTTAGTATACGCTTCGATCTCTGACCCAACCATCTTCAGATTGTACAGTTCGTCTTCCAGCATGTGAATATCTTCACGCGTGCAATACTCACGCTTGATGAGTTCCTTAAAATCGTTCCATGGGGTGGCGTTAGCAGCTGCCAACCCTAAGATCTGGACTTGGGCGTTCCACCAAGTCAGTGCTATCCCTTCCAAAGTGCCGGTGGCAAACTTGACCTTGCGAGCCTCAGGGCACTCGCACATTTCGAATACCGATTCTAACTTTTCAAACCAATGGAGGAGTCCCACTGCCCCCTCTGTGCCACTGAAAGAATTTGGACGACAGTCCATGAAGTTCTTGAATGTGCAGACAGGCTGCTGCGCGTGTTGACCTGCTTGAGCTGCTGCAACTGCCGCAGCAACTTGAGCTTGAACGAGAGCCTCTAGCTGGGCTTGTGTCATGTTGATTCGTCCAGACATGATCTTCATAGTAACAAGTAGCATAGGTAAGAATGGTTCGCGAATAGGGCGATGACAGAAAAGTGTAAGCACGTAGGGTTTCTCATGCTATATTATCATGTGTATCTAAGCATAATGCGAGCAAAGTTCTAATCAATTCTAGCATACAGGCAATAAACATAAACCTTATTACCTAGGATGTCGAGCCTTGCACGTGGAGCGAAGCGTCGTTGTGGATCGTTGAGAGCACTGTTCTGGTTATAGTCCGGTTTTAATAAAAACGTTTTCCCATATTAAAACCAAGTTCTCTATAACCAACGGCTCTGATACCAATCTGTCACACCCCCAAAATCCCACACGCGGAGTACCACCGCTTGGAGGCGTGACATGACCAGGATCAAGCCACCAATTATATCAAACATAGCATTTAATAGTAATCAAAGACATAATCGATGTTCAAAACCAAACACTGTATATGTAGCGGAAGTATTAAATGTAAAACCCAAAACATAAGTATCAATGTGTGAATGTAACAGTGTTTAATAAGCATTCACGAGTTCTTGTCCACAACGACCCGCTTCTCCTCTGGTGCAAGCTCCAAGTATACCTAAGGTCCTGCAAGGCATGCAGCAGATAATCAACAACTAGTTGAGCGAGTTCACAGAAAGTAAGTCCATAACATAGTGCATAAGTATAACTAGTGGGGGCTTCCCATGTTTATCCTGGCTAATGAGGGCTTCTCATTAACGGTACTTACTAGACTAACTTCCGACCATGTGTTCTTCTTTACCGAGAACAGGAAAACGTACAGGGTCACGTAGGCTTTACGTGACGTGCCCTTCCCCGAGGACATTGGTACGCGCGGGGGCTACGTAGGCTTTGCGCAGCGTGGCCTTCCGACCTGGAAGCCAGTGGATGGTATTGGGTTACGTAGGCTTTACGTAACGTGTCCTCCCGACCCGGGAGACAGATGGCAATTATACTGGGTTACGTAGGCTTTACGTAACGTGTCCTGACTAACCTGAGGACGATGGTCTATAGTCTGGTGTATGCGTAAGTATGAGTAACTCATTCAATTCCAACATATCCAACCCAATTCCCAACCCGGGAATCCCATGCCTTGGCTGTGTGAACTCACCTTGGTTTGCTCGGCAGATACACAATAAAAGACTCTTGAACTAAGGGTGGTCAACCACGTCCTAACAGGGTTACCACACAAGTCAGGTTCGGTTAAAATAGTACACGTATATATCATGGCAATCATGTATGCACGTAAACACATTAAGTACACCACTTGTGCAATTCGGATGGTTGGGCCAAAGAGCTTGTGCGAGCCCAACCATCTTGTGCGATGTGAGTCTAGGCCCAAACCTTACTCGGCCCAACTAATTAACAAAACAACTATAAAGGTCGGCCCAACAGAATGTTCGTTGTGATCCAATAGCAATCGGCCCAAAATAAAACAAGTAATAAACATCTTGTGCGATCCAGTTCATGTTGTGCGATCTTATAGCAGTCCAGCCCAACATTCCATCCGGCCCAAACATTCAAATAACACATGTGCAGCCCAATTAACGTAACAGTCAGCTTGTGCGGTTGGTGTGTGCTTGTGCGAGTGATCGGGATTGTGCGACTGGAATTGGGCTTGTGCGCCTGGACATTTGGGCTGCCCGGCCCAATCAGTCTTAACAATGTTACAGCCGATAAAGCCCAATGAGCCTTGTGCGACCGGTACTTTCTTGTGTGATCGGACCTGTTTGTGCGAACCGTGACCTGTGTACGTTTGGCCCGTTTGTGCGTGTGGTCCATTTGTGCGATTGGACCACCTTGTGTGATTGGACTTCTTGTACACCAAGAAGTCTTGTGCGATTGGTTTAACAAATTCCACCATTCAAGCAATCAGTTACATATTTCCAAGTTTACCAACAATCAACTAACAGTTTCTATCTTACTAATTATCCGATTAAACAAGGATTGTTACCACCAATTTCAAGAACCCTAATAAAAATCATAACATGAACAATAACTTAGAACATTCAACCTATCCGATTTACACATAGAGCCGGTTTATACACATCAACAACAATTAACATCATGTCCGATTCATTTGACAGAAGCATAACAGCCGATTCTTATGAACATCATGATTATAATTCGGACTAAATAACATCACAGCAGTTTAGCAAGCATCATCAAATCAATTCCTAAGTTATTCACATGCAAAACCGATCCACAAGATTGTCTATATACGGTTCATATTGTTTGACATAACAATCAATCCTACCCGTTCTAATCAAAGCATGTAATAATAATAACATCATTCAATCACTAAAACACAATCAAGCACTAACCGATTGGAAATCAAAGAGAGGGATGATGATCCTCTTGTGTCTTGTGCCGTCGGGTTCGAGCAAGAAAGAGAGAGCTAGGGTTTTGTGTGTTTGTGTGAATTGTAACAAATGAAAGAACAACTCCCCTCTAAGGTGTTTGTTCGTGTGAAAGGGAAGTGGGCCGAGCCCACTCGGCTACCCATTGATCCGAATGCAAGGTATAGCCCATATGGGCTTGTGCGATCGAGTGGTGTTGTGCGATTGGTTCTATTATACATACATAAACACAACACATGTTTCACAAAGCTCACATAACACACAATAACAAAACATTTATTAAATCCAACCATATAGTTTAGTTCACATATGCACATAGTGTTACACAAAGCGAGTCTAAAGTTCGAGTTGTCACATATACGAAACGGTCAAACGAACTGGCCATCTTGTGTCCAAGCATGGTGGACCCTCCAATCAAGCGCATTGAGTTGTATCTCAAGGGTCTAGCGCTAGAAATCCAGAGCTACGTGACATCGGCTAACCTCGATAATATCCAGGATATTCAGCGACTTGCTCATCTCCTCACGGATCAGGCAGTGGAACAGGACAGGCTGCCTAAACGTATCAGCGCTACTACTATCACTACCACTTCTGGTACTCCTGCTACTCCCAGTGATAACAAGAGAAAATGGGAGGGGGATTCCAGCAAGGGTTCAGCTACAGTTCAGTCTCAGATTCAGCAGCAAAAGACTGACCACTACCAGAGTCCCAGTCAGCAGTCTTCTGGTAGTCGCGGGCAGAGAGTTTATCACGGATATCACCCCAGGTGCAACAACTATAACAGAAACCACAGTGGCCAGTGCAAAAGGGTCGTTGCCAGAGGTGTCTCAAGATGGGTCATGAGGCCAAGGATTGTAGGAGCCCACGGCCTGTATCTCAGAATCAGCAGCAACAGCAAGCACAACAGAATCCGCAAAAGGGCAACAAGGGAGGCTTTCATTGTGGCGCGGAAGGTCACTTCAAAAGACACTGCCCCCAGTTAAACCGAAACCAGAACAACAACAACAATAATAACTAAGGCAACGGAAACAACAACGGTGGGAACAACAACGGCAACGAAGCTAGGGGACGTGCATTTGTGCTGGGGCAGGGTGATGCCAGGAATGATCCCAACGTAGTTATGGGTAAGTTTCTTCTCGACGACTTTTATGTTACTTTTTTGTTTGATTCGGGTGCGGATACAAGTTATATGTCTCTAAAAGTTAACCGAATGTTAAAACGTGCACCAACTCCCTTAAACACCAAGCATGTCGTAGAGTTAGCTAATGGTAAGAGTCTAGAGGCCACACACATAGTACAGGGTTGTAATCTTATCCTCGCTGGTGTCACACCCCGACCACGTAGAACATACAAAACGTGGCGGAAATGTCGGGGAGTGTTGTAACAGGATCAATTGTTTCAAATCCATGGTAAACGAAGTTTCGTTTTATTAATCAAACATGAAAGTTTACATTGTCTTAAACAAGAACCAAAGAATACATAACATAAATTAACTAGTTCTTGTCTCGTTTTAAGTCACTAAGGCACAGGTCCGCCTAAGTATGTCTTGATAAGTCCTATGCATCATCTCCTGAAAACACATGTGAAAATAGGTACGTCGGCATAAAAATGCCTGTGAGATACATTGGTTCTGTGAAAACGGAATTCATGACTTATGTTTGAGAAAATGTTTAGTCATGAACCATGTAATTTGCTTTGTCTTGTAAATCATTTGAAAAACGGTAAGATCAGATGATATGTATAAATAAGATAACAATGCATGGTTAACTGAATAACCATGTAAAAATGAGTTTGTATAAGATATGTTGTTTGTAATTCAGTGTCTTATGAAAAGCGTGTTATTTGTATAAAATGTTCTATGTATCAAATTGAAATGATTTAAATAACGCTACGATATGTAATACCATACAAACACTTATATATAGGAAGTACCAGCGGCGTATCCACCATGCTTGTATCATATTACACACGCCTCGTTACTTAAATCACTTACTCAAACCAAACTATCAAGATGAAATGTTTAACAGCGGTAGAAATGTTTATGTATAGTCAAATGTCTATTGTCAACTGTAAGTCATGTCAACGGATACAACTGGTTTACACGGTTCAATGGTTACAAACGGTTCATATAATCGAAGGGTTAAGACGGTTCACATAGTCAAATTGTTACAACAGTTCAAAATGTAGTATAATGTGTTCATATGCTGGATGAGCATATGCAACAGAAATGCAATGTGAAACAATGAACTACGTATGCACACAATGGGCGTACGTAGCATGAAATGTATTGTAGAGTACAACGGTTCAAAATGTAGTATAATGTGTTCATATGCTGGATGAGCATATGCGACAGAAATGCAATGTGTAACAATGTACTACGTATGCACACAATGGGCGTACGTAGCATGAAAGGTATTGTAGAGTACAACGGTTCAAAATGTAGTATAATGTGTTCATATGCTGGAGGAGCATATGCAACAGAAATGCAATGTGAAACAATGTACTATGTATGGACACAATGGGCATACGTGGCATGAAATGTATTGGAATCATGTACTAATATGTACTAACGAACGTAGTAGGTATATGATGTGAAAACATGGAAAACATGAAAGTAACAGGTAGGCACATGTGTTTCACCCAAAAACAGTTTGGAAAACAGTAAAAGAGGGGATCAATGTACTCACCTGAGATTGCTTTGAAGTTCTTGTATAATAACCAAACAATGCTAGAGATCACGGAATATCAAACGGCACCTAATAGGTAGCTATGTTAATATACCGGACCTAAATCAGAAGGATCGGATAGTATGCGGGTTCGTAAACCAAACAAGTATGGAGACTCGTGTAATATGGTTTAACAAAGCCTACATACTAAAATGAAACCTAACCTAAGTGCTTACGGCCCATTACGACCTGTTTAGGTAGCTTATGCTACCCTAACGCGTCGTTCGCGTAGAACGCGTTTGGAACGCCTAACATCGTGACCACAAGGTATAACCTCGGAAGGTTACAGCTATGGTCACCTAGTGTGTTTGGTCGGATCCTAACGATCGACCAAATGGGTCGGGTTCGAAAGTATAAGCGATGGTTTAGATCGCTTACCTTACGACCCTATATAAGCACTATACTAAAAGTGACGAGCTAAGCATGTTAGAACATGCTTACCTAAGTTTAGAAAACAGGTTTGGCATCAAAACAAACGACTTTGATGCCCACGAGTAGTTTGGTTACAAAATACGGAAAAATGCGCATTTTGGCCGAAACTACGACTCGTCATTGAGCCTAGATAACGTGGTAATCAGTAGGTATAGTCACTACGGACTATAACCATCGTGATCACGCTCACGTTATGAAGTTCCAACGAACTTCGTGTTGACCATAGGCTGGTCAGCACAGAAAGTCAACAAAATGTTGACTTTCGGACTCGAAAAGCAAATAAAAGAACGAAAGAATACTTACGGAGGGTCCCCGAATGCTAATCTAGATCAAAATGGCTCAGGTATGAAACAATGGTTCCAACTTAGAGCCTTTAGATCAGATTGTGTGAGTTTTTAGCAAAATAGGGGGGGGGGGGTATTTATAGGAAAAGCAAAACCGTTAGGATCGTTTCTTGAATAAAGTGCCACGATCTCGCCCGTACACTTGTCATAATGTTGTGGTACCTCTGTTCTTGCCCCTTATTGGCTGGAAGAGACAAGGGAGCTTTGATCTTTCACTACTTGAAGAGGCAACAACATTAAATGTTGAATCTGCTGTTCTGGGGAGGCCTTACGAACCGTATGGGTTTTGGATTACGGTCCGTAAGCCCCTAGTTTGGCAGATTTACAGTTTTGGTCCCTGTTGTGCCAAAACTTGGTATTTGATGAAGTTTTGACACATTTAAGCCCCGTTAACCCCATTTCAAAGCTCTAAAATGAAGTTAAAGTATAGGGAACTTAAAATGTGCTCAAAAATATCTCGGATGCCGGTTCGTTTGGCCGTACGGTCGCAATGTTCGGTTAATTACGACGGAATGCGCATAAGCGCGAAAGACGATCCAAATTGCGCGACGAATGGATTTTTCTCATGCCATACACTAAGGCATAATATAACGATGTTTACATAAATTTTTGGATGTCCGGATGTATTCAGAACGTAAGTTATGCGCGAAAGTGCAAACTTGTGCACTTTTAGACACTTTTAGTCCCTGAATGACCCTAAAGTTTATTTTAGCATACCAAACCGCTCAAAGCCTATTTCTAAGCTATGTAAAGGATATTTAGGGTATGTTTAACTTATGGACATGTTCCAAAATGTTCGTTACAGTTCAAATTGGCATACTTTCGCAGTTTGTCAAGTTTAGTCCCTGTAAGCGAATTAACTTGTTTTTGCCATACCAAAGCCTTCAAAACTTATTTCTAAGTTATGTGAAGGTTATTTAAGGTATGTTAAGTATATGTTGATGTTCCGGAGTATTTGTCGCATTTAAACTGAGTACGCTTACTCACCAGGTTGCGTATAATTCTCTAGAAAGCGATGTAAAGTTTGAAATTGAACAAGAATTGTTATGTGCAATAGATACACATATTTATACAAGATCCCAAGTATGAAATACGATATTTCATCGGCTTGGTATTTGTTTGATGGTCGTGGTGACACAGGTGTCACAGTCTCCCCTACTTTAGGAAATTTCGTCCCGAAATTTATTCGTAGGAGTCTATTTGTGACTCTGCCAATAACCATCAGCGATATGCAAAGTAATGTCCTTTCATTTCCTTAACGTTCATTCTTCAGAAACGAAAATGAACAGACGGAGTCATTTTCCTCAACGAGTATTCTTCAGAAATGGAAATGACGAAATAAGCAAACGGATGTTCATTTCCTCAATGGACAAATCTTCAGAAACGAAAAATGAACAGACGGAGTCATTTTCCTCAACGAGTATTCTTCAGAAATAGAAATGAAGGATTACACAACAGATATTGATTTCCTCAACGGATAAATCTTCAGAAACGAAAATGAACTAACGGAGTTATTTTCAACGGTTGCTTCATCAGAGTTGGAAATGAAGGATTACACAACGGATATTCATTTCCCCAACGGATAATTCGTCAGAAACGAAAATGAACTAACGGAGTCATTTTCAACGGTTGCTTCACCAGAGTTGGAAATGAAGGATTACACAACGGATATTCATTTCCCGAACGGATAAATCGTCAGAAACGAAAATGAACTAACGGAGTCATTTTCAACGGTTGCTTCATCAGAGTTGGAAATGAAGGATTACACAACAGATATTCATTTCCCCAACGAGTAAATCGTCAGAAACGAAAATGAACTAACGGAGTCATTTTCAACGGTTGCTTCATCAGAGTTGGAAATGAAGGATTACACAACGGATATTCATTTCCTCAACGGATAAATCTTCAGAAACGAAAATGAACTAACGGAGTTATTTTCAACGGTTGCTTCATCAGAGTTAGAAATGAAGGATTACACAACGGATATTCATTTCCCCAACGGATAATTCGTCAAAAATGAAAATTAACTAACGGAGTCGTTTTCAACGGTTGCTTCATCAGAGTTGGAAATGAAGGATTACACAACGGATATTCATTTCCCCAACGGATAAATCGTCAGAAACGAAAATGAACTAACGGAGTCATTTTCAACGGTTGCTTCATCAGAGTTGGAAATGAAGGATTACACAACGGATATTCATTTCCCCAACGGATAAATCGTCAGAAACGAAAATGAACTAACGGAGTCATTTTCAACGGTTGCTTCATCAGAGTTGGAAATGAATAGGGTTAACTCTAGACACATGACAGAACTTGCTGTGGTTTCTGTGCAATAAATTCCATAATTATGTATGCATCCATAATTACGTAATCCCTTGCACAGTCCGCACAGTTTGTTCTGTAATGTTTTGGGGAAGGATATCAAACTTGTGATAAGGGTGACTAGACCTCCATCTGGTCCTTTTTAATTAGATCGACAGGGGATCTTCTTAGTTAGGCCACCAAGGAGTCCTTTCAGCTATATCATCACCTGATATCCCTAACCAGATTTTTGGATGAATCTGTTTAACTAGACCACTCAAGGGGTCTAATTATGAAGTAGTACTTTATAATCCAAGGGGCTTAACTGTAACGTAGAAGTCCATTAAGGATTTTAAGTAATACATTTGGGTATCCTATGATGAATCTCTTGTACAAGGATGTAGGATTCTACAAGGATTTGGATAACATAACAACACATAAGGGAACACATAAGCACAAAGTCACATAATTGTTTAACTTGATTATAATTTGTTATTAACTTGTTATTGATTAAATACGGAAATGGAAACCAATCGACGGATCTCAATGTTCACTGGGATCTATCTGAGAAGATAGAAAGATCTCCCAAAATTCGATTTTTGATTACAAGGAATCACCACATTCGAATTAAGGTATACAACAATTAAAGACTTACGGGAAGTCCTTAGGTACCCTATTAAGGATTTATAGTGGTACTTTAGGTATTCGTCTTGTGTTGTAACCTGCGCCTTGTACTTCGTTTCCTTAGAATAAACGGGTACTTAGGAATTTCGTGGAAGACGCAAGCGATTACAGAATGGGAGAATTTTGGGGGTAGTTTGTTCTTCAAGGAATACGGTTCCTTGATTGTCGGTATTGTAAGGGATATGTCGTTTATACATGCAACCACAGAAATACATTGCAATGCAAATAAAAGATTTATTTATAAACAACGATAACAACTGTTTCTTGGATCTTGACAACAAAAGAAAAAAATACATAAGACGCAATTATTTCTAAACGATGTTGTCTTCTAGTCAGTCAGGTGCTCATCCTTGTGCTGGATTTGCATTAGCAAGCTTTGGGCAATTTCTTCGGAAATGACCCATCTCGCCACAGTTGAAACAAGAGCCTGGTAGAAAACGACCTTGAGTAGGATTGTTGCCAGCTTGGTTTGGTGCAGCTGCAGCTGGGCAGACTCTTGCTGTGTGGCCTATAAGTCCACAAGTTTGGCATTTGCGGCACTTCACATTAGCGTGATGATGGAGACTACATTGGTTGCACAAGGGTGCAGTTCCATTGTATGGTTTTCTAGCAGGGGGTTGAGCTGGTTGGTTGTGGACGGCTTGACCATTGTGAGCGACCACGACGAAGTTCTGAGAAGCCTTTCGCTTCTTTGACTTCTTAGGAGATTCAGTCTGTTCATCCATGATCTATGATTCCTCGATTGGGTTCGATTCCCCGACCGGTTTCTTGTCACCTTTTCGGAAAAGTTTACCTTTCCTGATCTTTGATTCAGTCAAGGTTGCAGATAGCTCAATGGCCTGTCTAACTGTAGCAGGGTTGCTACCAGTCACAATGTCTTGTATTGAGTCAGGGAGGCCATCAATGTACTTTTCGATTGCTTTATCCAAAGGTGTAACCATATCCGGGCATAACAAACTTAACTCCTCATAACGGTCCGTGTAGGCTCGATGCTCACCGCTAAATTGCTTAAGATCGTCGAACTCCGTTTCCAAAGCCCTGATCTCGTGACGAGGACAAAATTCCTTCATCATCAGAGCTCGAAGCTCTTGCCATGTTTGAGCCAGTGCCACATCGGCACCCCTATCTCTCATCACACCATTCCACCATGTCAAAGCTCGTTTCTCAAAGACGCTAGATGCGAATTCTACCTTTCGCTCGTTTGGACATTGGACATGTCTGAAGGTGTTCTCTAAACTCTCGAACCATTGCTGAAGTGCAGTCGCTCCTTGAGACCCAGAAAACTTTGATGGCTTAGCCGAGTTGAATGTCTTGAAGTTGCAGGGGGCATTATGGTTGTTGTTGGCTTGGTTCCATTGAGCAAAGAGGTTTGGGAATTGAGCAGCCATTTGCTGCGCAATGATCTCTGCTAGTTCTGCAATCGCTATCTGGTTTTCGCGTCGAGGAGGCATTCTAAATGAGAGACAAGAAAGAAAACAAATGAAATGGCATTAGGTAAGAATAGGATGTTAAAATTACCGGCCATAATCATGGTTTATGGTCATTTGTTTGAATCCACGAAGCAAACAAACAACACCAAGGTTGAGTCAAAGCAAATAGATTCTCATAGTGTATCGCGAAGACACGCTCGCCTATAAGTGGACACTCACCCCAAGAGTTCCCAGGTAAGAGTGACTGGTCCGATTATGTGGATTTGTACGAACACTCTAACCTTAGACAGAAATCCCAGGGTACAGGCATTCACTCTTCCAGTTCGCACGTGTTCACACTATTTAGGACCCAAAACCTTGACGAGATTTTGAAAACCCAAAGGGGTTCAAAACCTTATAACAGAGGGTTCAAAACCTAGTAATCAA